>NC_081412.1:90132719-90498344 GCF_030272615.1 Cryptomeria japonica
ATGAGAACTCTATGGCGAAACAAATAGCCATATCTAATCCTGACAAACCACAGGTGAAGGATACACAATCACTAACCCAAGATTGACCATTTGGACAAAACACACAATGGCTCACATCAACGGGGTTATACAACAACACCTGACCAAGGAGACATAATAACATATGGCATAATTGATAGTTCTGATACTTAATATAAGTACAGATCCGATAGCCAACAAGATGAGAGGGGGGGTGAATCATACAAACTTAATCATCAATGAAAACATCAGATTCAACCTCGGTAACATATATCAGTCGTAGAATAAAAACTGTCAAACATGTAAACTCAAAAACATATGAATAATATAAACCTCATAACACCAGAATTAACGTGGAAACCCAAATAGGAAAAAACCACTATGGGATTTCGGACCCACTAAGAAATATACTCTTCTAGATTATGCTCGGTTAAAAGCCAATCCTGTTAAAGATTACAAAACACATTGCTAGATGTGACCCGGTTAAGGGATTTCCCTCAGATCTGTTAGGATCTTCACTTTGTTAGAAGTGACCTTGTCAAAGGATTTCAAACACTCATTTAGAATGTCACCTTGTTAGAGGATTTACTTATAAGACTGTTAAGTCCACTCGGTTAAGAGATTTCCTGTTACTTTCACAAGCTAACAATAATACAATCTATCTGCAACTTTACATCTAAAATGCTAAAGCAGATTCTTATTTGTTCAACACAATCTAGACATAGAACTATTCTTGTCTATCTGTTGGGCATCAATACTCTGTTATTCCAACAGGTCTTCAAGCTTTTGTGCTCGGTGATCACTATGTAGCATCCCTGTGCATACACTTGCCCGCATACACTATTTATCAATAGTTCCTTATTTATAAACAATCATCTAGCCGCCTAATCTCCTTGATCACATTTCCCATGATCAATCATAGCCATCAGATCTTCAATCTTGTCCAGGTTCATTATATCTTATGATCTGAAAAACATTTTACCCTGCCTCAGAACTTGCACAATCATCTTGGAACTTGTGTTAGGGTAATGCGGTTCAATCTAAGCTGTAGATCTTCTTGCCGACTTTCCATTGCCTTAGATTTGTTAACAGACTTCTTCCATGGCTTGCCAATCATTGATCTGCTCCAACTCATCAGCTTCTTTCATTAAATATCACATGTAACCATTTAATGCATTCTGTTATAGCTCGGTTACAACTCGGTGAATGCTAAACTTTACTCGGTAGACATTCTATCTTTATTAACCGACTGCGATAACCTTAGGGTTTACTGACTAGGTTCCTTAGGGTTTACTGACTAGGTTCTTTGCCTGATAACATAGTGTAGTATTAACCTTTACATTTTACAACATATGTATGATGTTAAAACAATCTAAAACATCAAGATCTCATCATTGTCTGACTCGGTAGAGTTTCCCATTGAATAACTTATCCCTTTATTCATCATATTCTTTCCTGTGTCTTTACTGACTTCTTTATAATCTTCATATCATATTTCTTAAGATATGGCAACATCATACTGAATTACAAAATCAATTTCTTGACATCAATGACAAAATAATAATATCAAGACAATAAAACATCTTTAATCAGTTAAGTCCATAATCATCAACAACCTTCTCAATATCCTTGTTATATTGTCAACAATAATGACAACTCAACCAGAATTGCAATAAAATTAAGCTTGACTGCAAATACCATTTACACAAAATCCTAACATAGGCAATCTTTTCTTAAAACAGCCAAAAGCATAAATAACTTGCAATTAAAGATTTTCCAGAAAATAAGAAAATACAACTATATTAATACAAATAAATCAATTTTGTCATTTGTCCAATAAGGTTAAATCAATCACATAAAAATTAATCTCCTAATGTGTTTCCAAACATAAATTTAAAATCTAAAAATTACAAGCTTTACTGAAACACCCAAACTCTAAATTATATATATATATATATATATATATATATATATATATATATATATATATATATATATATATATATATATATATATATGAATACCTATACATACATCGTATATATATAATATACTTATAATTATATTACAAAGATATATATGTCAACTCATAAATTAATTTTCACAATATTAATACCCATAATAATAAAAGAAACAACTTATATATAAAAAATATAATAAATTAATTAATAAATAACTAAAATACACAACCCCAAGCACGAAACCAAAAAGTGCCATGTCAAAGTATGCACAGAGGAATGTAAAAAAAAAATTCTCTGCTACCCTGCATGGTAGCACATGCTACCATATATATATATATATATTCACAACAACTTTAAAACCAGTAAATTTAATTATTATTTTTAACTAGAATTAATTTCCAATCCAATTTATTTCCAGGGAAATTATTTAATATACAATTTCTCCAAAACAATATAATAAAATAATTTCTCTTAACTTTTAATAATACAATAAATTTAATTAATGATTAAATTTATTTCTATAATAACTAATTATATCACAGAGATACACAAATATTAAAAAGGACTGTCATAGCCAAATATGGAAACAAAAATCAAACAAGAGGGAATGGTTTCTCTGGTAAATCTCATTCCTCCCAAATCTTGCAATTTCTATGCACAATAAAAATCTTGGCAAAATTTGTCATAATAACTTTTCCCAATTTTCTCAAAATTTAATCTAAAAACACCTAGAAAATAACTTCTTTCCATAAACCAAAAATTAACTTCGGGAATGGACTTTAGCCAAGAACAAGAAATAATCAAACAGTATTTTAGATTTGACAAACATCTTAACACACACATCATTCAAAAATAAAAAAGAAATAGAAATATTTTATTTAAAACAAACAATCAAAACAAGCCACCCAACCTGGTATAGCTTTCCTGGAAGAAATTTTGTAGAAGAGAACTAATCCTTCAACAAGCTTCCAAATAAATTTCTCTTCACCTAAATCCCTGACCTGTTTCTTATGTCCCCCTAAAATAAAGACCTATTATCCTTTTAAACTAAAATTCTAGGTTGCATATCTTTTTCCCAAAAACCTTAATATCTAAATTAGTAATAAAAGTGATTTTATTTTCTTTTTCTAATTTTCTAACAAAGGATAAGCTAACATGCAATAATTAAAAATCATTTTTCTTTCTTTTCTTTTCTCATGCAAATTAATTAATTTTCTAAATAAAGAAATTAAAGCAATACTTTAATTCTAATTAATTATTTTATTTATTCATTTATTTATTTATTCTTTTATTATTTTATTTATTTAAAATTCTAGGAAACAATAAATGAAATTAATCTAATTTATTTTTCACTAAAATTTAAATAAAATATATTTTCAATATCATGCAGATTGCAACTTAATTTAATAATTCCTTTTAATTAACTAAATTTATAATCTCAATGCATAAAATACATAATTCAAAAATACCAACTATGAGATAACTCCATAAATTTAATTAATTAGTTAAAACCACTAAACACACAACTGAACAAACCTCAAGCAAATACTCACAAAAAGATCAAATGACAAAATACGAAGGCCGAACAAACTGATAGGACGACCAACTGATGACACTCACAAGAGTGTAACTGAGTAAAATAGGGTCAACTACTATCTCCTCCACTTCCATCAGAAAATATAAGGCACACTCAGACCTGTGAAGCCAGATGGAGATGATACCCCGTACCTACCCAGTACTTGTATCTGCAATATCCTGCATCACCAAACCACACATGCATATATACAATATAGAAAACACGGCATACACACCGATGAAGGAGAATCCCGATGTTCCCTGTCTCACCGAAATGAGTGAAGGAAAATCGTCCCCTTGCATCCAATACACTTACAGACACACAACATATAATTCCACATTGCATAGATAATGTCAGTACATAGCAATAATCCACAAAATGCCATAAATCACAAATACTGAAATAATGCAAATAAATTATGCATCTATATCCAGATAAAGCATGAAATAATGTCATATAAGTCTGAATAACACATCATAGTAATGTATCCACTGAAAGTAAACAATAATAAAATATGATTCTAATAAGTTCAAACGAGAAGGGGTACTACATTCTCCCCCCAAAAACTAGGCTTACTCCTAGAAGCCTAAAACAAATAAGAATATAGCTCTCTCATCTTCGCTACATCCTCCCAAGTCGCTGAGGTCTCATCATTTGGGTTCCATAGGACCCTTACCTGGTCGATGGTGTGACCCTTGAGGATTAAATCTCAACGCTAAAGAATGCACACGGGCTCCATGGAAAGTTGCCCATCCTCGACCTGCAAAGAGTTCCAATCAAGAACATGTGTCACATCAGGATGATAATAAGGTCAAAGAACTGAAACATGAAAGATATCGTGGATGCGGGATAGACTCAATGGCAAGGCAAGATGGTAGGCAATAGGTCCTACCCTCTTAAGGATCTCAAAAGGTCCAACAAACCGAGGCGCCAACTTAGAACCCTTTCCATAACGGATCGGACTATTCCATGGATGCACTCTCAAGAACACATGGTCGCCAATAGAAAACTGACAATCTATCCTATGAGCATCTGCATACTTCTTCTGCCTATCTTGTGCAGCTACCAAATGCTCACGAATCTGCTCTACCTGCTGCTCCATCTCCCGAAGAATATTCGGTCCTATAAGCACCTTGTCCTCTAGTCGATCCCAACTCAAAGGAGTGCAGCAAGGACGACCATACAATGCCTAAAAAGGGGACATACCTATGGAGCTATGATATCCATTAGTATAAGTAAGCTCCACTAGATAGATATAATCCTCCCAATGTGACTGCTAGTCCATAACATACATGCAAAGCATATCCTCTAAAACCTGATTCACCCACTTAGTCTGACCATCTGTCTCTGGGTGATAAGCTGAACTAAAGTTCAACTGAGTCCCCAAGGCATGCTGAAGTGAGGTCCACAATGTTGAGGTAAAGACAGGATCTCTATCAGATATGATCCACCTCGGAATCCCATGCAATCTCACTACATCTTCCAAGAAGACTCGTGCAACCACTGTTGCCATATAGGAAGCTCGAATAGGAACAAAATGAGAAACCTTAGTCAATCTATCAACAATGACCATGATTGCATCATGACGACGCAAAGAGATAGACAACCCAACAATGAAATCCATGGAAATGATATCCCATTTCTAATCCGGTACCAAATTAGGTTGTAAAAGCCCTACTGGGTGCTGATGCTCTGCCTTCACCCGCTGACACTCTAAACACTTCGACACAAAATCAGCAATGTCGCGTTTCTTACCAGCCCAATGATAAATCTATCTAAGATTTGTGTGCATCTTCTTGACACCTGGATGTGCCAAATAAGGTGCATGATGGGCCTCAGTCATGATCAAAACATGAAGACCCTCCAAAGGAGGTACATAAATCCGTCCAAGGTGACGAAGAAGTCCATCTGCCTCAAGGTTATATCTAGAAAATCTACCCTCTAAAGGCCTTCCGGAATCTATCACAGCGCTGACATCATGATACCAAGTATCCTGAGGAAGAACTCCTACAATCCTCTCTCTCTCAAGTCTACTCCAAGGGACAATGCTAAAACTTCATGCCGCCTACGACTCAAAGCATCTGCCACTACATTTTCTTTCCCCTGAATATAACAAACCTCAAAATCATACTTGCACAAAAATTCCATCCATCTTTGTTGTCGAGCATTCAAGTTCGGCTGCGTGAACATATACAGTAGACTGCGATGATCACTATGGAGCTCAAACCGACGCCCTAACAGGAAATGTCGTCATCTAACCAAAGCATGAACTATAGTTGCCAACTCTAAATCATGAACTAGATAGTTCAACTCATGGTTCTTGAGTTTGCAAGACTCATAAGAAACCACACGTCCATCATGCATGAGCACTACACCTATACCTTCTAAAGAGGCATCTATGCATACCATAAAATCTCTAGATGGATTAGGAACTACCAAAATCAGAGCACTAACAAGGAGTTCCTTCAAGGTCCTAAAAGTGGTCTCACACTATTCAGACCAAACAAACTTCTTCCCTTTCCTCTGAAGAGAAGTAATCGGGTGTCCTATCCAGGAAAAGCCCTCAACAAAGCAACAGTAATATCCGGCCAAACCCATAAAACTCCTAACTTCTTAAATGATCGGCATTGACCAATCAACAATGGCTTGGATCTTTGAAGGATCCACGGATATACCTTCTCTCAAAACCACATGACCAAGATAGTTCACCTCAGTTTGGAAGAAGTAACACTTTGCCGAATTGGCATAAAGTTGATTCTCCCTCAAGCATTGCAATACCTGACATAAGTGACCCTCATGCTCCTCCATAGTTCTAGAGCAGATCAGAATGTCATCCAAGAATACAGTGAAAAAATGATCAAGGTAGGTGCAAAAAACCCCATTCATGAGGCTCATGAAAAATGAAGGCATGTTCACCAACCCAAATGGCACCACTATGAACTCATAGTGACCATAACGAGTACAAAACGTTGTCTTATGAATGTCTGCATCCTGAATGTGCATTTGATGGTATCCAGATTTTAGGTCAATCTTAGAGAACACCTTGGCTCCCTTAACCTGATCAAAAAGGTCATCTATACGAGGCAATTGATATCTATTCCAAATGGTTACCTTATTCAGTTGTTGGTAATCAATGCATAACCGAAGAGAACCATCTTTCTTCTTAATGAAGATAATAGGCGCACCCCAAGGGGAAACCCAAGATGAATAAATCCTTTGGCCAACAATTCTTCTATCTGCAACTTCAACTCACTCAACTCCTGAGTAGTCATCCGATATGGAGCTCTCGAAATAGGTTCTGCACTAGGAACCAAATCAATGTGAAAGTCTATGTCTCACTTCGGAGGCATACCAGGAATATCCAATGGAAACACATTAGTATACTCTCAAAGAATAGGGTGACCATCTAGAGCGAGTTCTCGACTCTCTGACTCATCCACATCCTCAAGAGTAACTACAAAAAGTTGACACCCTCTACGCATGCACCGCTTAAGTTGCATAGCGGAGATCATATGCAGGGATATCGGCCTCTGGACTCCAACAATCTCTACTTCTCTACCAAGGTCATTTAAACACTCCACTATCTTCTTGCGACAATATACACGAGCATTGTGAGATGATAGCTAATCCATCCCCAACACAACTCCATAAGAACCCAAAGGAATGACTCAAAGGTCAACTGAAGTAACTATAGTTCCTAGGTTCAACTCACAACTGGGAATAAAGGCATCTACAGAGACACAGACACATGTAGCCAACTCTACTTGCCACCTATCCGCCTGCTTCGCAGACGCAAGTCCGCACTACTCCACAATGGATGAAGAAATGAAAGAATCTAAAGCACCGGAATCAAAAAGCACAAAGATAGGGATTCCATGCAACATACTTATTGCCTGAATAACTATACCCTAATTATCAGCTTGGCGGTCATCCACCACTGCAAACACTCTATGGGATCTCCCTGCATCTCCTACTATAGGCTCTGATGTTGTTGGCCTCTGACTACCTGTATTGTGGAAATGCTAAGGTCACTGTGTGGCTCTATGACCAAACTGCCCACAAGAGAAGCAAGCTCCTCTATTACCTGTCGGCCCACTAGACTGCTGGAAACTTCCCTGACTAGGGGCTTGAGATGCACTCTACCAGGACTGCCCTGTAGGGCCCTATTTTCCCTTCTGCTAATTCATGTTCTTCTTATATTGAGAGTTGCCACCTTGCTGGCCTAGAACTATTTCAGTTTTGACAGTTGCTACTGCTGCTGTCCACCCTTAGCGGGTGCCTGAGGAGTCCTAAATAGTGCAGCTGACTGGGACTGATTTCCCTGAGCTCTATTCCCACTGGAAGGTGCACTCCCTATCTACACACTTGTCTGACCACCAAGTGCACAACTAAGGTTCAGCTCAACCAATCTAGCTTTTGCCATGGCTATCTCAACTGAAGGTGGCTCAAACACCCTCACTCCTCCACTAATGCGGTCATTCAAACCTCTCAAGAAGTGTTGAACAAGCATAGCCTCATCATTACTAATGTCGGCATACTAAGCTCATAGAACATGTGCTCATACTGGTCTACTGTCATACCATACTGATGTAAGGCATAGAACTCATCTGCCTGAGTCTGCCTCCACTGGGGTGAGAGAAATCATGCCTTGAATCTCTCCAGAAATAGCTCCCATGTTATGATGTTAATGCATATACCGATTTTCTCCTCCTCTAATCTCCACTAGATCGAAGACAAACTATTGAGATGCATAATAGCACATCTCGCCTTGGTATTGCTACTATATGGAAACATAGCGAAACACTGGTCCAAACCGATGAGTCAGGTCTCTGGCTTGAGACCAGTACCTATACCATCAAAGTAAGGAGGGTTTGACCTCATCAAGTCCTTTATGTGACCCAAAGAAGGTGGATCTCGGTCAGCTGGAATCTCCCTCCTCCTGGGTGATCTCTCCCTCTCTCTCTCCTCTGGAACTGATGTGGCTCCTCAACCTGAGCATGAATAGGCTGCTCAAACTCAGGCCTTTGGCCTAACCTACCCAGAACCTCCTGAAACATCTGTCTCATCTCTTCCCTTTCAGGAACCTACTCTCCTGCATGTTGAGAATCCTGATGAACACACTATTTCAGCTTCTGATGAAGAGACTATTCTGGCTCAACACTCACATGAGTGGGTGGTGATGAAGGACTGTGACAGTTAGAACCATGGCCCCATCCTCCACCTCTACCTCCTTTGCGACCACCCGTATGGCCACCTCCCCTATCTTTCCTAGCCATGACCTAGCACCATAAAAGAGAAAACGGTTCACATCTACAGCAAGGATAAGACAAGAGAGATACAAATATTAAGACCTAAGCAAGATGGTCAACTGAAAGGCACACTACAAACCAAGAGTACCCAATGTTGAAACTTGGGCTTTGATACCAAATGTAATGCCCCATTAGGAACCCTAAAGGAAAACAACACAACTAGTCAACTAAAGGGTGAAATAAAATTTTATTAAAGATTAAGTGCATTAATTATAACAATAGCACGCTCAATAACACAGTGGAAGTCTAACATATGATTTCCTAAGGGTTACCAATGAAGATTAATTGTAGATTAAAATTGGTCCTAGGTTATGATATAAATGTAAGATCTTATTTGTAAGATCGGATGTGGAATGAAAAGAAGAATTGTGTGAAGGTATATATGAGAATAAGCAAAGCTATACACGTAGACATCATTCAAAGGTGAAGCAAGGTTTTTGTGAAAGCATATCATAACTACACTGGTACTGAATCCAGCATATGAAGATGCTATTTTGAGAAGTACATTCTTATTGGATTTAACCATCCAATTGTAGTTAGTGTGACTCCGATTTTGTGTTTGAACAGTGAGCTCTAGGCGCTTGGCCTTTAGGCATGTGTAGAGCCCATTTGTATACACTTACTATCTGCAGTAGTATCATCTGATTGTGGGTAAGGTTTCCTACCATGGTTTTTCCCCTTACAGGGTTTCCACATACAAATATTGGTGTTAAGTGTTGTGGATGACTTTGTCTTTTTGTTTCATGCATTAAACTTTATCGGTATTGCAATTATCTGATAAAACTGTCTACCGGTATAAAAGACCAGTTTACTGGTATTAAGCAATAAGTTGGTTAAGTTGTTTTTGGTTTGAATTTATTTGACAATGGATTCACCCCCCCCCCCCTCTCAGTTGCCTCTGGGACCTAACAGAAAGATGCTCGAAGGATAGTAGCAATTTTTGGGCAAATTGTGTAAAGTTGCAAGTAATGAACGAACAAATCAGACGGCCTTTGCACTCCCGCGATGAAAGATGCAGGAAGGTTAAGGAAAACAGCGCGGCAGCTAATAGAGTTGAGATTCAGAGATGATTTGGAAATGCTTCATCAAAATTTTAATGGGCCCACTTGCTACGTTGGAAGGTCAATATCAATATTGACCGATGGTGATCGTGTGATGTGCCATGTTGGATAGATCTATGGTGGATATAGATCATTTTTCAAAAGGAGTGATTGGGGTTGTTTTTTTATTATTCATGCAGGAAAATAAAGGCAGAAGAAGATAAGCTTGTTGACATGGAATAAACAGAGACGTGTCAAATCACGTGGATGCCGAATGATTCTCAAAATGTCGATTTAGGAGGTGTTTTGTTGGGTCGAGTCATATTAGTGGACAAAGTTGGCAATACCAAAGGTTGAAATATCAACAAGTTTTCATTGCCACCATGGAAAGAAGTTGACATCTTCAGAAGGATCAAGGAGATAAGTATGATTCATGAGCTAGAAGCAAAGTGATAAAGGACCTGTCAATAAAATCATAGGATGCATACTATCAGAGATTCTCATAGTAAGGCAAAAAATCAAGAATTTGTTGCCAAGGAACTTTCAAAAGATAAGGACTCAGTATCCAAAAAAGGGGGATTCTGAAAGTAAAAATTTTGCAATCAAGAAATCAAGAAATTGGGAACAAAATCATTCACGTAAGGTGAACTTGGTCAGAAGGGTAGTGAATTGGCAGTTTGAGTCTGACGATGTTTTGATTCGATGGATATGATTTCTTGAATCCATTTGTTGGTAGGATGAGTAGAAAAGTATTGGAATGATGATTTTTCCCATGCATGAACACCACCAAAAAAGATATTTTCATTATAAATACAACTAGGTGGTGTCTTCAACTGGTAGAAAGAACAAGAAAATTCATTATCTTTTCAGAAGGTTTTGAAATGGTGAAAATGATTTTTGAGCAATATCATGCTAGGAGTTACACTAATCTTTGTGATACCAAATGGAATTCCTTTAGGAGTGAGTATGCTTATAGTCGATGGACTCTTGAAAGTGGGGAGGATAGACGATGGAGGCTTGAAATCTATTTCTTATCAGAACAAGCCCTGCATGACGCATCCTCTGCCTCTCCTTTGTTACTCGTTGATAGAGAGCTCTAGGAAGGACCTCACGGATGAGCAAGAGTGAAACAAACTTGGGGAGGAGGTGGCAACCAGTCATTTCTGCAATGACATGCAAGCTACGACCCCTTTTTCTCCTATTATGTTCCTCTACAAGCTCCTCTTTCCACTTTCTCTAATCTGGGCATAAAGCCTTGAACTCCTCTTTTAGTGGAGGGGTGATTTTACTTCTTGTTGGGATCTAAACCCTCTTTGAGAGGGGAAGTACTTTGTAGAGCATCAAGGTGCATCTCATGGTCCATCAAGAAGCATTAGGGGTGATGGTGGCACGGCTCAAGAAATTTTGTTTCTACCAAAATGCAGTTAGGAATTTTGGTTCTACTTCATCATGAACACCAGCATGGATAGTCCTTTGGGAGATTGTGAGGAATATTTATGTAACAAAGTTACAAGTGGTCTTATGAGCTTGTGACAGGTGTCTCCTCTGGCCTAAAGCTTGTTTTCTTCCTTGTTTCTATAAAAGGGAATTCAGGGCCATGAGACAAAGGTTGATAAATTTGCTCACAAATCTTGGGGGTCGAGAAATTTGGTCCACAAGTTTGGATCCAAACCCTTGGTCATGTATAGTAAGTCTAGGTGAAATGAGTAGGTTGTAATAGGAATTTGTGGAGCAAATAAAATGGGTCTTGTGTCTCATTTTGTTTTAGGTTCTTGAAGGAGTTATATGTAAGATAATTTATAATAGAAAATAGCTTATTAAATGAATGCAAGCATAGTTCAAATTCATTTTCTCCAGTGTGTAACTCTGTTATGTTTTGAATGAGTAAGATCAAGAGTTTTTCTTGTTCATTTCATTATTGTTATGTATTTGTTTTTTGTCTTATGCTCTGATCTAAGGGATTAGTTAAATTGCTAGGATAGGATATGCAGACTAATGGGGGCTTATACATGGATTCTAATAAGTATTTTGGGTTGGCACAGATAGATGAGATGCATTGTAAGGCAGTGTTATCTTAAGATCTCTAGCTATTAGATTAATGTTTTGTTTTGTTATATTTCTTCTTATGTTTTACAATTTCAGTTGCCCAATGGATAAGACATTGGTCGTGGCTTTAGTCATTTCTAGTAACAGTTCTCTACTCATATCTCATCGACAGCTTGTTGTAAATTGATAATATCAGAATATCTTTTCATTTATGTATATGTCACTGCTTGTCAAAAGTTGTCTCACACTCCAAAGTAGGTCGAGGGTCACTGAGAGCTATCCACTCTATAGCGTTCTCCCTCTTTGTTGAGCCCCTTTTAGGAGTGAGACCTTATGCTTTATTTTAATGTTGTCTGCAAGTGTGGTGCAGAGATTGCAGGAGCATTAAGGGATCACCCTCCCGGGCTTTGCAGAGCCCAAAGTGAAGAAGGGATAGCATAATCCTTGTCATATGTTGGTCCAATTCCCCAAGTATCTCTAAAATAGTCTGGAGTTGGCCTCTCCACACATGATTCAAGGGCCCGACTTGGTTCCTTCCCCTGCGGCAGTGTAAAACCCCCACCATGTGCAATCTAAGGAACCAACAAAGTTCATTTCTTTCATATCAGTTAAAATTTGCTTGAGATCATTGAAAAGTAGAACTATAGTGAAGAGAAATCATGGAAGGAAAAATGATCATCGGAGACTCTAGTAGAGAAGAATTTCAGCTTGTCGACAAAGTGCTCTTTGATCAGTTTAGCCCAAAGAAAATCAGAATGATTGAAGTGGGTTTGAAGGATGATGAATTCCAAAGGGTCAAAGAGTTAGAAGGCAAAGGTTTTAATTTGTGGATAGAATTCCCTTGGTTTGACAATGCAGAGGCAATTAGGATAATCCTTAGCCATGTGTGAGATAACTGCATTATGTTGGATAAACCCTATCCAATCACAAAGGAAATCATTTATGTGATCACCCTCCTGTGCAAAAATGGAGAAGTTCCAACAAAGAAATCAATTTTGAACAAGGAATTGGAAGCCCTAACTGGTGTGAAGGGTGATCAGTGATCTCTTATCATCGATACGATCATCAACCTTGTAATAAGGTATGTTGCCTATAGTATCTCTTACAAAGACTATTTCAGAAATAAGGAAGGAGCCACCTCGACAATTGCAATATATATGACATATATGTTTGTGATGGAGAATAGATCATTTGACTTGTGTGAATTACTAAGAGAATTATTATTAGAAAATATCAAGATTTCAAAAGAGATGAATTATCCCTTCCGGTATGGATCATTTCTTGTGAGTTTAGTCATGTACTCTTCAAAATCCCTTCTAGAAAAAGATAATGTTATTTGGGAATCTGGTGTGCCAATTACAAGACAAATCTTCAAGTATCTAAATATTCTGAATAATAAAGAAGAGGTTTGCAATAATTATTTTAAATCATTTGTGGATATGTGAAGAGTTGGCATGGTTTTTGTTTCCTTCTCTTTTAGTTCTGGAGAATCTTCTTCTAGAAAGAAGAAAAGGAGACAAACTATTCCTATTGATATTCCAGAGTTAAAGAAAATCAAGATAGAAGATGTGGTAATAATTGATGATCTGGAATCATCTACAGCCAAAGGATTTTTGAAAATGTTTGAGTAGGAAGCTAGAGACTCAGATGATGAGTCTAATCTATTGAAGTTGATTAACAGTGCAAATGGAATTTAGAAGATTGGTATGAAATGGCTGACCTCGGTCAATTCAAATAGAATTGGGAGCATTTTGATGAAGCACCTAATGTGAAACAACATTAGTCCAAAAGATATCAGTAATCTACTTCTAGAATCATTGACAAAGATCCCGAAAGAAAGAATGTATGAGTAGTCAACTGAAGAAAAAGGCTTGAATATGCAAAGACTTCTGAATGAATGTTCTATTGCTCAAAAGCACCTATCAAATTGCATAAAGGAATTGAAAGAGTGTATCCACTGTGCTAATAGAATCTATAGATATTGTATCTCTTGGTCGGCAGCAACTGTGAAGCACAAAGGAAGAATTGATGCTATTGAAGCCGAATAGATGTGTCTAGGTAAATATTTTTATTTTCTAAATGTTAAGGATGGTGAGAAGGGGAAAAGAAATAATTCTCTTTAGGCTAAGCTTCTTCTATTGCAAAGACAGAAAGAAGCCTGTGTGAATATATTTTGGAAAGTTAAGGAGATTGTGGAAACCAAGATAAAACATTTTTTCAGTTTTGCTTGAGAATGTAGTAGAGTATGAGCAAAATACAACTACTCCAGATAGATTTACAAATTCTCTTGATTTGGTGGATGAGTGTAGAATCCTTTCAGTGAGTATCAAACTAGCTATACACTCTTGGGAAGTCCTTCTTTCAAAACTAAAGGAAAAGTACAACCTAATATTTTTCGAAGAAGAGTAGCTAAAGATTTCCTTGTGAAGGATTCATATTTTTGGTTGTATATATCTATTCTTTCTTTTCTTTTTCCTTTTTCTATTGGCATCCTTTGTCCTTAATGTCAAAAAAGGGGAGAAAGGATAAAGGAATATGGCTTTGAGGACTTGCATGAGTAAGAGGGAGTTGGCATAGCTATGTTTCGAATATGTTTTGTCATCAATGATAAAGGAGGAGATTATTAGACTTGTGTAAATAATATTGTCATTGATATCAAACTAGTCTTTTGATTATGTACTAGACAATGTGTGCAGGCTTGGATATCAGTCTGGACATTGTGGAAGTTAGGGATGTTATGCAAAAGGTTGTGATTATGTATGTACGGTTTAGATGTTGTGATTTTGTATGCATAGTTTTTGATGATGACCTTTTGAGATCCCATTGGGTTCTCACTGGCCCATGTATCCCAGTGTTAGGACTTCTAGTTGGTCCCCATATTAGTTATGTGTCCCGGTGTCAGTGGTTTACAGCTTTGGTATCTATCAAAATTATCTCTTCTAGTTTTGTGATTGTGGTTTCATTGGTACATGTGGAGTCTACATTTTGGAGATATTGAGCGTGATCTTGTGGTGTTTGGATATATTGAGTGTGAGGTTGTGCCGATACATCCATTCTCTTGGGTATGGATGACTCTTATCTTTTTTCAGTAATCACAGTATATGCTTAGTAATCAAAAGCATGTAAAGGAATTATGTAGAAGTATTGTGGAGGCTAACATGAGCTTATTGATAATGTGTTGGACTTGGCTGATACATTATTTTATATTGTACACTCTGATATATTTATATATATATATGCTCATGAGTTATGTATGAAGAAAATAGAAAGAGAATAATAAAGAGTGAGTGTGTGTGATGTGGGAAAGATAATTGGCAGCGAAAGAAGAAGTGTATGTGAGAGTTGTAGATAGCGAAGGAAATTAGTAGTGCAGTAGTCCTTTACTAGATCTATTGTAGAGCAGTAGTGCAGAGATATCTAACCAAATATTCTATAAAGTTTAAGGTTTGTAATATGAGCTTAACTTGGAACTTATCGCATGCATTTGGAGATGCAAACTTTCTCAGTTCAACCCTTTCAATTGCAGTGAGCATTCTAATAGTTAGCCATTCCTTTTGTATCTACAGTGAGCAACCTAGTAGTGAGCCACCTGTTTGTAAACATAGCTATAACTAGTTATATTTTCCTATGAGTTAACACTCTCTATGGTTTTTCCCTTCTTTTGGGTTTTTCACGTACAAATTCTGGTGTTCATCTTGTGGTTGTGTTCTTCTTGTTTATTCTGCATTATCTATTTTAATTTTGAGGACAACTTCAATTGGTAAAAATTTTATTTCTTTCATTTAAGCAGGAATACTAGTTCACCCCCCCTCTCAGTATTCCTATGCTTTCAACCTGATCAACAATTTCATTTACAAACATCTTGGGAAAGAAATATGATTAATTTTTGCTTGTATGCTTGGGAGGCAAGAATCTTATCCTATTTCTTCTCTCTATCTAAGGTCTTACTGTTACCTTTAGGGGTTGCATTTTTCATGTTATGATGTCCTTTCTTGAATGGAATGGCATATCTCTTATGATTAAGCTCTCCTTAGGGGAGTTTGTGATCCTTCATTTGATTCTCTCTTTCTCCTTGAAGATTACCTCTTCTTTATAGTTTCATTTTACATATATTAATGTCTTTTCTTGCATTGTATATTCCTTCATTTGAATATATTGTGCATTTGCTTATGTCAAATCTCTCCTTAGAGGTTTCGTAATTCTTCTCATTGTCCCTACTCTTGGGGGGCATTGATTGGTCTTTCTTATCTTTTCTAAGGTTACTTTTCCCTTGTTGAGTTCCTTTTGTGAGTTTGTTGTTTTCTCAAGGATTCTCTCTTATGCAGAAGGTGTGTATCATTGGCTACAACCTCTTTTTCACTTGGCAATGTATATCTATTATAAAATTACCCCTCACATTGGGTCAAAAGTGTGTCATCCTTCATAAATAATCCCTTTCACCTCGCAATAGGGGGAAGGTATGCATTATTTTTCTCCTTCCCTCCTTTCAAGATCTCCTCTTGTAGGTAGATATCTTTTGAGAAAAGATCTATTCTACTCGAAGGATCCTCTTTACACTTGTTGTGAGATATCTCTTTTTCAACTATCTTATACTTGCTTGTAAGATTATTCCCTCTTTATCTTGGATTATGAACATTGTTGCCAAAAGGATATCTCCTTGGTGTTCAAGGTGGGTATCCTTGTTTCTAGATTCCTTAAGAAACCAACATAAGGCTATGTTCACATCTTAAGGGGGGGCATACATATCACCCTCTTTGTACTATATTGTACTTTATTGTTGCAATGTCTTAAAGGAAATATTCATTCTCAAAACTAGAGAAAACAAACTCTTACATGAGATGCTTCATGCTCGAAACCAGATGCAGCATTGATATATGTCTTATACGAGGTGCACATTCCTAAAACTAGAGCAAACAAATTCTTACACAGGATGTCCTCAAAACTTGGCATATATTTTTTTATACAAGGTTATGCATTCTTGAAACCAAAGAAAACAAACTCTTATACAAGATGTTCCCAAACCACACATACCCCTTGGCATTTGAATTTTTTATTATATGTATTACACAAGTTGTTGCATTCTCGAAACTAGAGAAAACAAACTCTTATATGGAATTCTTAACATCTAAAACCAGACATCACTTGCACACATGCAAGAGGATGAGTGGAACTATCAAAACACCACTATACTATTCCTACACTCCTCCCCAACATGGATCACCTAGACAAACACATCTAGAATGCATATCCATGTCTTCTCTCATTCTTTTCAAGGATCAATCTAGAATGTATATCCATGTTTCTCCCTTTCTTCTCATGAGTTCATAGTTTTTCTATTTGTATTAAATGGATGATGTGTTCTCTTTCTCTTTTATGAGATCGCTTGTGTTCTTGAAATGGCATCTTTCAAGAATGATATTAGTGGTTGAGACATTTTGATATCAAGGTCTCTTCGGTTAGTTGAATTAAGGTCTTGTTTTGGTTTTTAATCTTTGGTGTGTTTCTTTTGCCTTTTGTCTTGGTTTTTTTTGTTTGCCTTTTTTTGTCTTGTTTTATGTCACCTTGCATGTGATTAAGTGAGTTAAGATCCTAAGATTGGGGGCTTGGTTCCTCAAAATTAGTGATGTCTTATACTCCTTATGGTTATGCTCCTAATTGCTCTTCTCTTTCATTGTTCATCTACTTTATCATGAGTATTTGCATAGGCTCATACTCACATTAAAGTGGGGGATAAATGTAGCATCATAAATTATCACCAGACCAATTTACACCTCATATTTATACCCCTAATTTAGCGTGTTCCCTCCTAATCTCCTATCAAGGTTCATTCAATGCCTTAACTCTAATTTTGATGCCATGTACATCCACCAATTGATTTCCCAGAGTTATATCCTTCTCCTTGGGGCTAAAATAAGGTCCCTAGCTAAGAAGGACTAGGGTTCTAGCACCCTAGTCCTAGGACTAGAGCGCCCAGTGCCCTGGCCCCTCTTAGTTAGGACCTATTTCAAAATGGTAGGTGGGCCCTATCTCTCTAATGATAAATTAACTTTGTGGCTCCGCATGACCGTTGGAGCTTAGCCTAATCAATAAATACCTAGATATCCCTATATAAAGACATTTGATCAACCTAATTTCATCCATCCATCATAAGTATTTGGCTACATATTCTTTATTCAACCATTGTGGAGCAAAATTACATCATTCATATGAAATCGTGTGTGTTTGATTAGGGTTTTGTCATGTTCATTCCATTTTGTACAACATA
Organism: Cryptomeria japonica; assembly: GCF_030272615.1. Classification (NCBI taxonomy): domain Eukaryota; kingdom Viridiplantae; phylum Streptophyta; class Pinopsida; order Cupressales; family Cupressaceae; genus Cryptomeria; species Cryptomeria japonica. Next base: position 90,150,935 of record NC_081412.1, read on the forward strand.
TGTGATCGCATTCAAGAAGAAAAGCATCATCATCCACAATTGCAAATCTGAGTTATATCCTTTTATTATTTATTTTAGTATTTAAAGTTATTAATTCATGGTTAATTCCTAAATTAGAGTTTGACTTAGGAAAACCCTTATTCCAAACCATTTTCCCTTCTCTACTATTCTTAAGAATAGGTGTGAAGTTGTAACTTCCAGGATTGGCATAATTCACAAAGATAAGCAGGTTCCCCTTTAGATGGCGAAAAGTGTGGAGGACCAAAGAAAAGAGCATCCTAGTCCTAACAATTCAAGACAACCTTCTAGGAACAGATCTAGATACTCATATATTAATTAGATCTAGATTTGTGGCTCCATTGATGATTTTAGCTCACTGTTCATGCATATTTACTTCAATTTGAGCATATTTATCCTAATTTCAACATTTTCACAATTCAACTTAAAATATGGTAACAAATCTTAACCAGTGAATCCAATCAGAATTCTCAACCCTATCCTTGTTGATTTGGGGCTAGAACTATTGGATTCACCCCTCCTTAATGTAGTGGTGCCTAAGAAAAAATTCAAGGGTTTTAATTCATCATTGGATGAAACCCTAATTTTTCACCATTACACTTCCATAGGTAAGTATGATAAAAAATTTATATGACTATCATGGATGAGCATAATGGTTAAGCATAAATTATTGAATTTATGGGTTTCCAAAACTATGATTGCCTCTATAGTGGTAATTCTAAAGGACTCATCCACAGACATAGTGATACTAATTCTAACTTTTTTCCTCCCTCCTTTCTTGATATTACTACTACTAGAGGTTTCTTTTTTTAATTTTGAAGTATCCCAATATTTCAAGCTACATTGGGCTCTTAAAGTATAGTAATATCCCTAAGGTCGAAAAAGAATCAAACTTTGTAGGAATATTCTATCAGACAATGACATAAATGAATGTATCTTGTGAACATATAAGTGGGTAATGGGTCCCAACTACACATACATTTCTCAATTTTCATCAACCCAAATTCATTTTCTTGTGTGTGGCAAAGTTTTGCATGTAAAATTTTCTCAAACTAAGGCACCTACAAATGTCTTGTTTTTAGATTGGTGACATGTCCAACTACACATACTTGTCTCATTTTTTATCAACTAAAGTTAATTTTAACATGGTGAAAATGAATTAAATTTTATACAATTCTTCAATTTTATTTTTTTAAAGCTTTCTATAAGTGACTTTTTACATTATGCACCTCATGAACCTATGAATATAATATAAAAAAAATTGACACTGCTAAAAGGTCTATTAGGATAGTCCTAAGAAACTTATGATAGTCCTAATATACATATGGTAATCATAAGTGACCTATGAAACTCATAATAAACTTATGACATTCCTAAGAGACCTAGACACTTCAAATAGGCTTATGACACTCCTAATGAACTTATGATTGTCCTAAGAAATTTTTTGTAGGGCTAAGAAACCTATGATAGTCCTAAGAAACTTATGATAGTCTTATTAAACCTACAATTGTCCTAAGAGACCTATGACACTCCTAAATTTGACTTATGTTTATCCTAAGAGACATAATAATCCTAATAATCCTAAGAAACTTATGACAATCCTAAGAGATGTATGACAGTACTAAAAGACCTATTATAGTCCTAATGAACTTATCACTATCCTAGCAAACTTTTGACACTTCTAAGAGACCTATGTGTTGGAGATAGTTTTCATTGATGTCTATGGGGTTTCATTAATGTTAACCCTTAGTTTTGTATTAGCATTGACATCTTAGGTGCACCTATGGTGTTGATGTGTGTTGATATGTGATGTTGTTGAAATTACATGTCTAGATGTGAACCATCAAACTAGTGTTAATGTCTATACTCAGTATTTTGTAGTGTTATAATGATGATGATGTGTTATGTTGAAGACCATTTATGATGATGAATTTTTTTGTTGTTAGTAGAGATGATATCATGATTATCTCATATTAAGATGAGGATTCGAAGTATTAAGATGAGGATTAGAAGTATTAAGATGAAGATTAGAAGCATGGTGACTAAGTGGATATGATGCTAATGATCTTGTGCATGCTAAAAGTGATAGTTCTGATACTAATTGTTAAGTATAGATGCCAAGCTAACAAAATGAGAGGGGGGGTGAATCATACAAACTTAAACTTCAATATATTCAACAGATTCAACCTCGGTAACATATACTTCAGCAATGTAACCAAAAACTACTAAACATGCAAACACATAAACATATAATCATCATAACACATTCAACACCAGATTTAATGTGGAAACCCAAATAGGGAAAAACCATTGTGGGATTTCGGACCCACTAAGAAATATACTCTTCTAGAGTATGCTCAGTTAAAAGCAAATCCTGTTAAAGATTGCAAACACATTGCTAGATGTGACCTGGTTAAGGGATTTCCCTCAGATCTGTTAGGATCTTCACTTTGTTAGAAGTGACCTTGTCAAAGGATTTCAAACACTCAATCAGAATGTTACCTTGCTAGAGGTTTTACAAATAAGACTGTTAAGTCCACTGGGTTAAGAGATTTTCTGTCACTTTACAAAATAATAGTAATAAGAATACATCTGCAACTTCACATCTAAAATGCTAAAGTAGATTCTTATTTGCTCAATACTTCTTAGTCATAGGACTTATCTTGTCCTTCTACTGGGCTCTATACTATGTTAATCAAATAGGTCTTCAAGCTTTTGTTCTCAGTAATCACTATGTAGCATCCCTGTGCTTACATTTGCCCACATGCATTGTTTATCAACAATTCCTTATTTATAAACACTTTGCTAACCGTTGAATCTCCTTGATCACATTTCCCATGATCAATCATAGCCATCAGATCTTCAAACTTGACTAGGTTCAATGTATCCTTCGATTTGAAAAATGTTTTACCTCGCTTTGGAACTTGCATATGTTTCTTGGAACTTGTGCTAGGGTATTATGGTTCAATCTAAGTTGTAGATCTTCCTGTTGATCTTTCAATGTCATAGATTCTTAACAGACTTCATGCACGGCATACCAATCATTTAATCAACTCCATCTCATCAGCTTCCTTCATTAAATAATGCTTTTAATCATCCAATGCATTCTGTTACTGCTCGGTTGCAACTCGGTAAATACTAAACTTCACTCGGTAGACATTTCGCCTTCATTAACCGATAGTGATAACCTTAGGGTTTACCAACTAGGTTCCTTAGGGTTTACCGACTAGGTTCTTTGCTCGGTGACATAATATAGTATTAACCTTACAATTAACAACATATGTAGGATATCAAAACAATCTAAACATCATGATCTCATCATTGTCTAACTCGGTAATAGTTGCCCATTGAATAACTTATTCCTCCCCTTATTCATCATATTCTTTCTGTGTCTTTTACCGACATCTTAATTCTCTTCAAATCAATCTTCTCAAGATATGGCAACAACATACTAAATCAGAAAATCAATTTCTTGACATCAATGACAAAATAATGTTATTAAGACAGTAAACATCCTTAATCAGTTATATCCATAATTATCAACAACCTTCTCAATATCCTCATTGAAATGCCAACAATCTCTCATTGTAATTTGAATGCCAACAATCTCCCCCTTTGGCATTGAAGGCAAAACCAATTGATTTGACCTAATTGATTCAGATTCGAATTGTTGTGAGATTTTGAAATGCTCTCCTCCTATCATCAGATTTCTCCCCCATACATTAGTCTTCTCCCCCTTTGACAACAACACCAAAAAGTAAAAGAACTAAAACATAATTTCTTCCTCTGAGAAGTGATTTCCTTACTCATATGTATCAACTCAGTCTCGGTCAGAGCATTGTGTCTTTAATTCCTGTTCCTTGTATTATTTTTTGTACACCTTTAGAAAACCTCCTAAAGTGTGTAAATCAGCATCAACTCATAAAAAGTATTTTGTAGAGTCATTGAATCGATGCTTTCACTGAACCCGGTCAGTGAGTAGAAGATAGGGGTAGGACCCCTAACTTGCTTCTGAGATACTCAAAAGTGTCCCTTGGCAGTGGCTTGGTGAAGATATCTGCTATTTGTTCCTTTGTGCTAACATACTCCAACACCACTTTCTTGTCTTGAACTTCTTCTCTAAGATAATGATATTTTATAGAGATGTGCTTTGTCTTAGAGTGCATTACAAGGTTCTTTGAAATGTTAATGGTACTAGTATTATCACAGAATATAGTTACTGGCTCGGTAACTTTCTCATTTATGCCTTCCAATAGTTATTTGATCCATGCTATATTAGTGCAATTCAATGCTGCAACAACATATTCAGCTTTTGTTGTTGACTATGAAACACATCCTTGTTTCTTGCTAAGCCAACTTACTAGTCTTTCTCCTAAAAAGAAATCTCCTCCACTTGTGTTTTTCTTGTCATCAATGTTGCCTGCCCAATCAGCATCAGTATAAACTTTTAAATCAAAATCATTTCTCTTGTCATATACTAAGCCATAATCTTCAGTGCCTCTCAGGTATCTAAAAATTCTTTTGATTGTTGTCATATGTGTTTCTTTGGGATCTGTAGAGAATCTTGCAACTATACCTACTGCATGTGCTATATCCGGTCTGCTATGAACAACATATTGCAACTTTCCAATCATAGATCGGTAAAGTATCTCATCAACAGATGCAGATTCATCATTCTTTGATAATTTACAGTTGGTAGTCATAGGAATACTTACTAGTTTTGAGTCCTCCATTCCAAATTTCTTCAATATTTCCTTTATGTACTTGGATTGAGTAATGAAAATCTCACCTTTCATTTGTAGTATCTGTAAACCTATAAAATACTTTATCTCACCGATTAGTGACATCTCAAATTCTTTGCACATTTCATTTCCAAAGTTCTTGCATAGAGAATCATTTCCACAAAATATAATGTCATCAACAAATATGGTTGAGATCAGTATTCCATTGTCTTCATCATTCTTCATGTACATATTGTTGTTTTCACTTGTTCTTATAAAACCAATCTTGATCAAATAAGAGTGCAATCTCTCATGCCATGCTCTAGGTTCTTGTTTCAAACCATATAAAGCTTTGTTCAATTTACATACCTGATCTTTATTCTTGTCTTCAACAAATCCTTCAGGTTGTTCAATATAAACTTCTTCTTCTAATATACCATTCAAAAATGAAAATTTGACATCCATTTGATATACCTTGAAATTTTTAAAAGTAGCATATGCCAACAATGTTCTTAGTCCTTCAAGTCTTGCCACAGGTGCAAAGGTCTCGCCATAATCTATTCCTTCTTCTTGAGCATATCCTTTGCAAACTAGTCTTGCTTTATTTTGAATGACCTCACCTTTTTCATTTAGCTTGTTTCTGAAAATCCACTTTGTACCGATTACATTTTTGTCCTTTCGTCTTGGGACCAATGTCCATGTGTCATTCTTCTTGATTTGATCAATCTCTTCTGTCATAGCATTTACCCAATCTTCACTATTAAATGCCTCTTTTACTATTCTCTATTCAAATTCAGATATCAGACATGTGTTCTATCTCAGTTTGTTCCTTGTCATTACTGGATCATCCTTATCTCCTATAATTTGACTTGATGCATGATTCCTTCTGACATACTTGGCTAATACAGGCTCGGTAGGCTCTGTATGATCATCTTCATCACTCAGTAACTGGATATCCTCTTTATTTTCTTCAATAATTCTCTCTGTAGGACTTGTCTGTTGAACATAGACAAATTCTTCATAATCTTCTGGTTCCTTGTAATTTCCTTCATCATTTCTTTCTGCAAATTCATCAATTTTCTCATTTGCACTTTCTACTATTTTGTTAGATGATTTGATCAGACATTTAAATGCTTTGCTTCTAGAAGAGTAACCTAGAAACGTTCCTTCTTCACTTTTCTGATCAAACTTTCCATTTATATCATCTTTATGTGCATAGCATCTACTTCCAAAGATTTTAAAATAACTTACATTAGGTTTCTTGTCATACCAGATCTCATATGGTGTCTTCAAAGTTCCTTTCTTCAGTTGTACTCGGTTCAGGGTGTAAAATGATGTGCTTATTGCTTCTCTCCAAAATGTTTGTGGCACTTTCTTTTCAATCATCAGGGTTCTGGCACAATCCACAATAGATCTGTTTCTTCTCTCAGCTATCCCATTTTGCTGTGGAGTTCTTGGTGCAGAGACTTGTCTTTTTATACCATGATTATTGCAGAATAAGTTGAACTCGTCAGAGGTGAACTCTCCTCCTCTATCAGATCTAAGACATTTCAGTTGTCTTCCTGTTTCATTTTCAACTCTTGCCTTGTACCATTTAAACATTTGAAAAGCTTCTGATTTTTCTTTTAAAAACATAACTAACATCATCCTTGAACTAGTGATAATTTGTGTGTTATGCAATATTTCTGGTGCTGTAGTGTGCTGCGGTTGATCTTGGTGGGATTTTTGGTAGATGTAATCGTTGGGGATTTGAATTAGGTCCATGATATGTAATGTAAATCAAAATATTATTCTGCTGGTTGATCTTTGTATCGTGTAATGTATTTTTTGTAATTATGAGTTGAGGGTTGAGGGTTTAGGTGACCTTGTTATCAAGGATGATGATTTGTATATATAGGTGATATACTTATGGAATTTAGGTGTTGGTATTGTGTTTGCATTATTAGAGTGAGATAAATGTGCAAACAAGGATTATATCATTCAAAGAAGTAGTGTGGCAAGATTGGTGTTGCAAAGAAGATAACTATGCTTAATCGAAACTGTCACCAGGCATTTGTAGATGTTATTATTGCAATTCATCCCTTCTGGATTGTAGTCTAAATCATATTGTAAGTCAGTGAGAGTTCCCTAAGGGTTGTAGCCTTTCATACATACATATTTTGAGCAGTGAGCTCTAGGCAATGTACCCGAATGCATGTGCATTCCCCATTTTAATATTTCCACATACTACTGCAGAGTATCATCTTATTGTGGGTAGGTTCCCACCATGGTTTTTCCCTTAACTGGGTTTCCATGTCAAAATATTGGTGTTGTGTGTTGTGTTGTTAATTTTCTTTGATCCAGTGAAGACCAATTCACCCCCCCCCCCTCTCAGTCTTCCTTCTTGATTGTTGCTAACACTAATGACACCATATCTGTATGTTTCAAGTTTGACTACTCTATGATAGTTCAAACAACTATTTCTTGATGGCAATATTACTATATTTTACTTATGACAACCTTTGGTATAATTGTACCTTTTGATTGTGTTAGGCATGTGTTTGATATCATGTTTATGGTCACATCCTTAATGGCTATATAGGATGTTAATATTGTGACTAATGAATAATAGTCTTAATAGCTTCATAACTACATTTTAGGACTTCGTAGTCTCTTTTGATTCCATTATTACCATATATTTGTATTGAAAAATATTGAATTCTATGAGAAACATTCTTGATTATTATTGGTTGTTTGTAGAGTTATTTGATTGTCCTCTAGTTGAGTGAGAGTATGTGGATTGTGATAGTCTTTAGTTCACCAAATATTGTTATATTACTATGATCTTGTGGGATAACAATCCTTGATCATAAATTATAGCTTCATGTTGTGAGGATAGTGTATAATGTTGCTATTGGTCCTTACCTAATTGTTTATGAATATCTCGATATACTTGTGGTTGTGTACATGTGTGATAGTTACCCCCATTATGATAATTGGATCATGTCCAAAAGAGAGACAATTACTTTAGTGATATTTTTGTCTTTCATTGTGTAACCACACTCTCAGATGTGATGATCCTCCTTTTGGATAACAATATTCTCATTTATATGTATAACATATACATAATTTTCAAAATAGCCCTTTATTATTTCATGAACTATTCTCACATTACCTAGAATTATTCATTTTTCCATAATGATAGTCATGTTTTGATAATGTCAAACAAGTGTAACATGGATTGAGTTGGTGTTGGTATTGTAGGACCCTCAACCTTATGGCCATCCCAATAGTTTATTAAGACTATATGGTGCAACCTTGTTCAATCCTAAGTTGATGTCCTTTTTCTCGGATGTGGCAAGATTATATTACTTATCAATCTTAAAAATATATAGAAAATAAAGATATGATAATATTTATTTTATTATGGCAAGTTGTTGCTTGCATGAATAAAATAATTTTTATTTATTGACATTTTACTCAATGACTTGAATAAAAAATCTTTATTTCACTTGTTTAATTATTCATTTATTCAACTAACCATGTATAGTGCAAATGTGAGTAACATTGGTAGAAAGTGTTGGATATGGTTGTTCATTGTTGCTGCTAGGATATGTTATTATCATTGATGTTAACATATTCTTGTGATTTATTCTGGAGTGATCAATTCTTATGTTGAGACTTTGGGATTTTTTTTATTCATCTTGTGTATCTTCAATTCAGATGGTTCGTGATTTGGTACTCCAGAAGTTATATTTCTTCGTGATAGTTGTCCATTGGTTGTGTTCTTGAGCTTCTAGATGTTGACTGATGAAGATTTGAAAAGTGGTGTTGGTGCAACTATTCCAGATGATTCTAACATGCTTGTTGGTGTTTCCTATTCATTTCTTTTTTTTTTTTTATCCGCATTGATTGTTGTGCAATTTTTTGGTGGTTTTCATCAACCGGTATTGATTTTCATGTTATGCAGTATTTATGGTGGTGTAGCGTGTTGCGATTGATCTTGGCATGATTTCTAGTGGATTTGATCATTTGGAAATTTGAATTAGGTCCATGTTATGCTATGCAAATCATTATATTGATCTGGTGGTCGATCTTTGTATCGTGTGATGTAATTTTGTAAGTGAGGGTTAAGGGTTTAGCCAGCCTTGTTGTCAAGGTTGATGAATTGTATATCTAAGTGAGTTATTCATGTAGTTTGGGTGTTAGTGTTGTGTCTACATTATTAGAGAGTGGTGTATGTGCAAACAAATGATTTATCATTTGGTGTTGCAAAATAGACAACTGTGCTTAACCGGAACTATAATAAGGCATTTGGAGATGTTATTCCTTCAATTCATTTCTTCAGGATTGTAGTCTGAAGCTTTTTGTAAGTCAGTGAGACTTCCCTGAGGGTTGTAGCCTTCCAAGAAATATATTTTGAGCAGTGAGCTCTAGGCAGTGTGCATGAATGCACATGCATTCCCCATTATAATATTTTCACATACTACTGTAGAGTATCATCTTACTGTGGGTAGGTTCCCACCATGATTTTTCCCTTAACCAAGTTTTCCACATCAAAATATTGGTGTTGTGTGTTGTGCTGTTAATTTTTTTATCTATTTATTGTTGTAGTTTGTTAGATCTGTTGTTGTGCTTAAATTTTTATATTTTGTTGAAGACTGAGTCATCTCGACCCCTCTTAATCTTCCTTCTTTGTTGCTGCTAGCAATTGGTATCAAAGCTAGATCCTTCAATAGAATCTTAATTGCTTGAGGAGATCTGAGATGGCAGATCAAGGTATTCTCTTTAAGAAGGATAGACTAAGGTTTGATGGAAGCAACTATACTATATGGAAGAACTGAATGGAAGTGCACTTGAAATGTCTTGGAGAAGATTATTGGACGATTACAAAGAATCTCTATGTTGTTCCTCAAAATAGACCATCTACTCCTGATAAGGTTAAGGAAGTGATGCTCTGCAAAAAGGATTAGAAAATCTGTTTGATGGCAACACACACAAGAGCACAAGAAACAAATGTTAGTGTTAGCAACAAAAGATTATCCTAAACAGGCATATCAAGAGAGATATTAAGCATGAAATAGAAAGCATATAAACATAAAATGAAATAGCTAATCAAGATGCTCATAGTTGCTCCTCCCTTGTTCCTCTCCTCTCCAAGTCCCAAATGAGTGTAGCTCTCAGCAGCTTTTTGCACTATGGATGCTTATGGAGGATTGAGATTTAATACTAAGCTTCAAATATGAAATGAAAAGCTAAATACTATGCTAGAGTAGATAGTGATGCTATGAAAAAGCTCTATGCTAATGCCAGTATAACAACAATACTCTAAAAATGCTTCTCCTTTTGCTTGAGGAGAAGGGTTCTATTTATAGAAGAAATAGGGAAATGAAGGGTTAAGATTGAGCAATCTTAACAAGGGTTAGGATTGAAAGTTGGGGATCCATGTGCACAATTGGCACCAATAAAATGGTGACAAGTTTCAACATAGGATTGGGTTGAGAGAAGAGGTTGGAGGCATTAAAGGCCTGAGAAGACCTCATGGTTATCTAGAAGGCAAGGGTCAAGTCTAAATTAAGATTACCCACTGGATTAAGAGTTAATCCAAGGATAAACCTTTGTGCAAATGTTTAAGAGATAATCATGGTCAAAGCATTAATGGCCTGATGAGACCTTTGGGTTGGGTAGAGGTTGAGTCAAAACAAATGTTTTAACCATGTGGGAGGGTTTGAGGTAACCATTAATGGTTATTGGAGACTTTGGGGATTAAGTGGTTGAAGGTTGAAAGCCTTCAATGGTTATCAAAGACTTTGAGCCATTTAGTGGTTGAAGGTTGGAAGCTTTCAAAGGTTATCCAAGACTTTGAGGGTTAATTTGTTGAACACACAAAGCATTAATTGCTTTTCAAAGACTTTGGAGTCTTTGAGAAGTGACTCCAATTTGCTTAGGAATGTGACAATATTTAGGGGATGGATTAGGCTAATTAGGAAGGGTTTAGAAGAATCTAGAAGGGGTTTAGGCATACAAGTGGATTTTGTAGGAAAATGCAAGTGGGAGAAATTTTGGTATTTTCAATTAAAATAAAATCATTTATTTCAATTAAATGGTGTAAGTTGAATTTGGATAAATATTTAAATAAATATTAATTTATTTAAATGAGAAAAAGGAAGATAAAGCATTAAAATGCTTGAAGACTTTGAGGGGAACCATTAAAGGCTTGAAGACTTTAAGGAAAACCATTAAAGTCTTAAGAAGACTATAGAAGGAAGCCATCAAGTTTGAAGACTTTAAAGCCATCAAGTTTGACTACTTTAAGGGAAACCATTAAAGGTTTCAAGTGGGTGAGGATAAATAGGATTTTAAATAAATAATTTATTTAAAATAGTTGTGCAACTTGTTTTTGTAGGAAAATACAAGTGGGTGGAGGATAAAGGTGATTTAAATAAATTATTTATTTAAAATAATTGTGCAACTTGCATTTGTAGGAAAATGCAAGTGGGTGGAGGATAAAGGTGATTTAAATAAACTATTTATTTAAAATAATTGTGCAACTTGCATTTGTAGGAAAATGCAAGTGGGTGGAGGATAAAGGTGATTTAAATAAATGTTAATTTATTTAAATGTGAGAGGTGGGATTTTTGGGGGATTTAAATAAATATTAATTTATTTAAATGTGAGAGAAGATTTAATTAAATAAATATGATTTATTTATTTAATTAATGGTCTGAATTTGGTTAAGTGAATTAAATCAAATAAATTGAATAATTTATTTAATTAATAGGAGAATAGGGTTAAGATGAATTAATTAAATATTAATTTAATTAATTATTAATTGATGGTTAAATAATCAAATAAATACTAAGTATTCATTTAATTAAGTGGACAAATTTATGTGACTACAGGAAGCATAATACAATATTAGAGCGAAGGAAGCATTACTTAGTGACCTAATTAATTCAGAGATGACAAATGTTATGGCACTTTAGACTACACATGAAATCTAGGAGAATCTTGAGATCCTATATGAAGGAGATAAACAGGTGAAATTTGCTAAGTTGCATGGTTTGAAAAGAAAATATGAGAAATTGAAGATGGGAGATGATGACAACATACATTCTTTTATGGCTAAGGTGAATGACCTTGTCCTAGGTATCAGATGTGTTCGTGGAAGAATTGAGGAAGATGAAATTGTTGCTAAGGTGTTGAGATCTTTGCCTTCTGCTTATAAACATAAGGTTGTTTCTATTGATGAGATCTGGAGTGTGACTACAGTAACAAAAGATTTGTTGGTTGGAAATTTAGCTGCATTTGAGCTGAGTGAGTTTGGAGAATCTCATGGAAAGTCTAAGACAGCATTTAAAGCATCTACATATGTATCTGGTAAGAATAAGTATGATCTAAATGAGTGTAGAATATCCAGATATGAGAGAGAGAGAGAGAGAAAGAGAAAAGAGATTGAGGAGCAAGAAAGAGATATTGATGAGCTTGAAGCATTGATTTCCCGGAGATTGCCTAAAGGTGTCGATAAGTGTGATGGAAAGTTGCCTTTGAAATGTTTCTCTTGTAATAAGATAGGAGATTTTTCTTCTAGATGCCTAGAGAGAATGGCCAAGTATGACAGGCATGATAAGTTTGACAAGCATGATAGGAATGATAGATATGAGAAGCATTAGAAGTATGATAAGCCTTATAAGTCTAATTGAAATTTTAAGAACCGGGAGAACTGTTATTATGTTGTTGATGAAGGTGTTATAGATGATGAATCAGAAAGAGATGAAGTTGTCGTTATTGCCATTAAAGAAGATAGATGTGTACCTACTGATTTCACTAGTTGTTTTGTTGAGGAGAAGGCTTTGGTGGATAAGGTAGAAGAAAATGATGAATGGGTAATTGACAATGGTTGTTCACATCATATGACCAATGATAAAAGAAAATTTGTGAGCATGGAAAGGTATGATGGTGGAATAGTTATATTTGGAGATGACAAAGCCTATGTAATCCATGGGAGAGGTTCTATTTATTTTGATGGTAAGCATAACATTGATGATGTCTTATATGTTGAAGGTTTGAAGTATAATATTTTGAGTGTTGGACAGATGGTTGGTAAGGGTTATGATCTACATTTCAAGGATGGTAAATGCAAGATCTTGAATGCCTCCAGAATAGAGATTGCATCTGGGACCAAGACTAGAGGTAACATTTTTCATTTGAATGTTGGTGAGAAAAGTTGTATGATTGCTAAAATAGATGAGAGTTGGTTATGGGATAAGAGAATGTGTCATGTAAACTTTGATTGAATGATTAAGATATGTTCTACACAAGTTGTTAGAGATCCGCCTAAGATTGTTAAACCTACTAATCCGGTATGTAAGGAATGTCAGTTGGGTAAGCAAACAAGAATTTCTTTCAAGAGAAAATAGTATGCATCTGATGGACTGCTAGATCTTGTGCATACTGACCTATGTGGAGCTACAAATTTTATAAGTGTGCAAGGTGATAGATATTCTATGCTGCTAATTGATGATTATTCTAGGATGATGTGGGTTGTCTTTTTGAAGGAGAAATCAGAAGCATTGGACAAATTCAAGATATTCAAAGCAAAGGTGGAAAATGAGCTTGGATTGAAGGTGAAATATCTGAGATCTGATAGAGGTAGAGAATTATGTTCCAGTGAGTTCACCTCATTATGTTAGATGCATGGAATTAGAAGACAATTATCAGCTCCTAGAACCCCACAACAAAATGGAGTTGTTGAGAGGAAGAACATAATTGTTTTGGATTTTATAAGGACTATGTTGATTGAAGGAAATGTTTTGAATATCTACTAGAGAGAAGCCATTAGCACTATTGTTTACACATTCAATAGAGTTCACATCAAAGGTGATACTAGTAAGACCCCTTATGAGCTATGGTTTGGTCATGTTCCTACTATAAGATATTTCAGAGTATTTGGTAGCAAATGTTATAACGAGAGAGATGAAGATATTGGAAAGTTTGATGCTAGAAGTGATGAAGGTAACTTCTTGGGATATTCAACTAAGAGCAAAGCCTATCGGTGCTATATTAAGAGACTAAGAAAGATATTTGAAATTTCACATGTGAAGGTGGATGAGAACCTTGGGAAGGAGATCAAAGCATACAGTTATGCTGATGGTGAACATGTTGTTCTGGCCTGTTCAGCCTGAAGAACCTAAGAAGAATGATTTGATAGAGCCTGATAATCTAGATGTTGTTGCTACCAATGAAGAAGTACAGGAACCAGAGAATCAGAACAAACAGAAGACTCCAAGATATGTAAAATTGAATCATTCTAAGAATCAAATTATTGGTGATAAGAATAAAGGTGTGATAACTAGAAGAAGGTTAGCTACTAAAGAAGTATGTTTGATCTCTAAAGTTGAACCTAAAGATGTTACTAAAGCTTGTAAAGCTGAAAATTGGATGAGAGTTATGGAAGAAGAACTAGATCGGATTGAAAAGAATAATACTTGGGAACTTGTGCCTAGACCTAAGGATAAGAATGTTATTGGTACTAAATGGGTATTCACAAACAAATTTAATGAAATGGGTGAAGTTGTCAAAAATAAAGATAGACTGGTCTTCAAAGGATACTCACAACAAGAAGGAATTTATTATGAGACTTTTGCTCTAGTTGCCAGACTTGAAGTTGTTAGGTTGTTGCTTTCTTATGTTGCTTATAAAGATTTCAAGGTATATCAGATGGCTGTGAAATCAGCCTTTTTGAATGGTGATCTTAAGGAAGAAGTTTACATTGAACAGCCTGATGGATTTTCACTGTCGGATGATGGAGGCATGGTATGTAAGTTGAAGAAATCCCTTTATGGACTGAAACAAACTCTTAGAGCCTTGTATGCTATACTAGACAAATACTTGTTGAAATTAGGATTTACTAAAGGTGTTGTTGACAGTAATATTTATTTCAAGATTGAAAATGATGACATCCTGATTGTTGAAGTCTTTGTTGATGATGTTATCTTTGGTGGTGATGATGACTTGAGCATGAAGTTTGCTAGTGATATGCAGAAAGGATTTGGGATGTCTATGATTGGTGAGACAAAATTATTCTTAGGTTTGTATATTGTATAGATAGGAAAAGGTATATTCATATATCAAACTAAGTATGTGAAGGAATTGCTGAAGAAGTTTGGGTTAGATGACTCCAAACTGGTTGGAACTCCTATGGTGACTGGTTGTAAATTGTCTAAAAATGATGAATCTCTTAAAGCTAATCAGAGTTTGTACAGATTTATGGTTGGTGGACTGCTATATCTTACTCAGACTAGGCCTAACATTATGCATGTTGTGTGTATGGCTATTAGATATCAAGTTGATCTGAAGGAGAGTCATGTCATTGTTGTTAAGAGGATGGTTAGATATCTAAAGGGAACTATGAATTATGGTTTTTGTTACCCAAGGAATGATGATTTCATGTTATGTGCCTACACTAATGTTGATTGGGTTGGTGATGTAGATGATTGAAAGAGAACTACCAGTGGAGCATTCTTTTTGGGTAAGAAGTTGGTTTCATGGGCTAGCAAGAAACAAGATTCAATGTCCTTATCTATTCCTGAAGTTGAGTAAATTGTTGTTGCTAGTAATTGCACTTAGGTGGTTTGGATGAAGCAAATGTTGAAAGATATCAGATTTATTCATGATGAGCCTACTATTATTTACTATGATAATTCCAGTGCTATCAACATGTCAAAGAATCTGGTGCAACATTCAAAGACTAAGCATGTGTCAATACAATATCATTTGAGAGAAAAAGTCAGTAATGAGAAGGTGAAGCTAGAGTATCTATCTACAAAGGAAAAGATAGCTGATATTTTCACTAATCCTTTGCCTACAGATACATTTGCCTATTTGAGAGACAATTTAGGGGTATCCACCGTTCCTGATGAGAACTAGATGCATTGAGTTGCATCGATTTGGTGGTTTCCAGAGCTTTATCTTTTTATCTGGATTGGTGAGTTGGTGTTGCTCCTCTGTTGGAGTAGTCTGTGTTTTGGGGACAGAGATTCATGTTTCTGTTTTTGGAGAGAGTTTGGTTATTTGTTTTGAGATCTTTGGCATTGCTTTCAAAGGGGGAGAAAGATCATGTGAAAAATTGTTTTATCTATCTTGACCTTATGGGGAGTTTGCTAGTGATATCTTCTTTCTTTGCATTGACTGTTTTTCACATTCATATGTTTCCATCAATACCAAAGGGGGAGATTGTTGGATATGGTTGTTCATTGTTGTTGCTAGGATATGTTGTTCTCATTGATGTCAACATATTCTTGTGGTTCATTCCGATGTGATCAGATCTTGTGTTGATACTTTGGGATATGGTTTTGGTCAGTCTTATGTATCTTCATTTCAGATGGTTCATGATTTGGTACTCCGCAAGTTATCTGTCTTTGTGATAGTTGTTGATTGGTTTTGTTCTTGAGCTTCTAGGCATTGATCGATGAAGATTTGAAAAGTGGTGTTGGTGCAGTTGTTCTGAATGATTCTAACTTGCTTGTTGGTGTTTCCTACTTGTGTCCTATTTGTTTTGGCGGACTGCATAGATCGTTGTGCAATTTTTTGGTGGTTTCCATCAACTGGTATTGATTTTCGTGTTATGTGGTATTTCTGGTGGTGTAGCATGTTGCAGTTGATCTTGGCATGATTTTTGGTGGAGTTGATCATTTTGAAATTTGAATTATATCCATGTTATGCTATGAAAATCATTATATTGGTTCGATGGTTGATCTTTGTATCATGTGATGTATTATTTTAATTAAGGGTTGAGGGTTTAGTCAACCTTGTTGTCAAGGTTGATGAATTGTATATATAGGTGAGTTATTCATGTAGTTTGGGTGTCATTGTTGTGTATGCATTATCAAAGAGTGGTGTATGTGCGAACAAGAGATTTATCATTTGGTGTTGAGGTTGAGGTGAGATTGGTGTTGCAAAGCAGACAACTGTGCTTAACCGGAACTATAATCAGGCATTTGGAGATGCTATTCCTTTAGTTCATTTCTTCAGGATTGTAGTCTGAAGCTTGTTGTAAGTCAGTTGAGGGTTGTAGCCTTCCGGGCAAATATCTTTTTAGTAGTGAGCTCTAGGAAGTGTGCCTAAATGTATGTGCATTCCCCATTGTAATATTTTCACATACTGCTATAGAGTATCATCTTACTGCGGGTAGGTTTCCACCATGGTTTTTCCCTTAACCGGGTTTTCCATGTCAAAATATTGGTGTTGTTTGTTGTGCTATTAATTTTCTTATCTATTTATTGTTGCAGTTTGTTAGATCTATTGTTGTGCTTAAAGTTTTATATTCTGATGAAGACTGATTCACCCCCCCCCCCCTCCTCTCGGCCTTCCTTCTTTGTTGTTGCTAACAAAAAGTTGTGTATTAACCAAAAATACATATAGAAATGCAATACTATATATTGATAAAAGTATAATATATAAAAGAAAGACATGTGTAGGCTTACTACAAATCCATATAGACATATAATATCACATATCTATAATTAAAAATATATGTTAAAAATGCCATATAAGAATACAAAAAAATGGAACCTAATATAGTCATTTCCCTCTAGGGGAAGGAAAGGGATCACAAGCTACATACAAATGTTAAGTAGATGGAGATGCATACATTGATGGTTTCTTTTCAATTCACTCATATGTTGTCCTCTTTAAAAAAATTCTTGTAACTCCAACTAATACAATAAAAAGTATAGACATTAATAAATATAATTTTAATTATAAAGTTATATATAATAGAATAGTCTTACCATATACAATTAATCACTATGTACATCTACAACAATGGCATGTTCATGATCTAGATTTGTGAAGCCCTATGAAAAGCATGTTAGGATTAAGGTGCCAGCAACCATGTAAATCCTATGTAATTAATTACCCCTAATATTGTTTGTAAATTATTCATAAGAGGTGGGAGTTTCACCAATGGTAGTAGAAATGTTTTACTAGACCAATAATTAATGCCAACAGTAAGCTAATTATTTATGGGCAGTGATTACTATTCACATTTACCATGAGGTTGACCACAACTAAATATGGGGTGCCTAGAATCTATTATTAGTGTATGACGTGTAAGAGCATCTATTATTCTCGGTGTCTTACAATTGAATTGAATGTGCTAATATCAGATGGTGTGTGTTATGATATTTTATGACAACATGTAAGAGCATCTTATGACAATTGTCATAAAGTTGTAAGTACAATAATGGTGCTAATTTTTAATTTGTAAGAGGGAATCTCAATGGTGGGTCATATGGATTTTTACCATGGTTTTTTGGAACCTTTTTTTAGCCCATGGTAATGTTCTATAGTGGTATTTTGGGCCTCGACAAGCCTATATACTGAGGGTTTGAGATGAAGACATTATGGAAGTTCATTTTTGTATGCAAGTTTTTTTGGATTGAAGGTTGAAGACGAGAAGGGAGGATTGTATGTAATCTCTATTTCATGAATATAATACAAGAATTGGCCTATCTTATTGGTGGATTTAATTTATTGAAAGGGTTTCTCTATGTAAATCCTATGTTGTTAGATGTTCTTCTTATGTTGTTGATTTATACTTCATTATTGTTGTTATATTACGGTGAAATAATGTTCATTTGTGATATTTAATTTTCATCTAAGATAGGTTTATTAAACATCTCAAAATGGTCATTTTTTGCATAACAAAGAAGATGAATATCTAAATGGTTTTCCATATTAAGACAACTTAATTTTCAGATTTGCATGTAGTCACAAATTTTATTGGGTATATTCTAAGAATTGAATCTTATCAATATTTTTATGGCATTAGAGGTTTCCAACAATTTCTAGTATTTTTCACAATATTTGGTATCAGAGCTTCAAGGGTTTTCATGGTTTGCATGTTCATGTATGTGAGTTGCATGTACTTGCATGAACTTGCATGGTGTTGGAATGTGCTTACATATGAAGGACTCATGGTATTTTGGTTCTAGGTATTCTTCTTCTTTTATTTCTTAGCCTGGAAAGCTTATGGGAATCGGTTAGAAGGAATTGTGAATTGTTGGTGAGTTGTGGATTACATTGGATGTTCTATGTGTTGACATTATTTTACAGATCTATAAGAATGGAAGCCATTAAATTTAATTTTTGAACGAATTTTGTCAAAGAGATTTATGGTGGTCATTTAAAGCTCATGGAGGATCTTGTGTTTTATGGATTCGATCATGGGTTTTCTTCTTGCATATTAGTAATCTAGAGCTCCCGTTTGGAGATATGTTACTCTCATCTTGTATGGCGGTTATGTTACTTTTCCATGTGGCCATAAATAGTGAAAGGGTGTATATGTTAGTTGTGTTCTTTTAACCTTGTTGTCACATGTGAAAACGCCTACTATTTGGACTACATTATGAAGTGCTTATGTTGGGTTCATGGTTTCACCCCTTGGTAGCATAAAAGTACTAGATGATTAGCCACTAGTTGTCTGTGAGTTGTGGATTTGGTTATTTCATGACTTGAATGCTCATGGACAACTTGATAGGTTTGCAATTTTTCCTAATTCTAAAAGTTGTGAGTTTGTAGATCTATGTTTATTCCATTGTTCATATGACATATTTGATGTAAATTTTTGGAAGTTGAAGTGGATTGAATATTTATATAGATAATTTTGTAGGTTTTGCATGTTAACTAAAACCTGTGGTATGTAGATCTGTGGTATGATTGTATTCATGGTGTTTTGGATGAACACAGTTATAACTTTACATGGCCGCTTGGATGGTTCTTATTGATCTATGGTTACCCTATGTGGATTTGTTTGGAAAATCGAGTCTAGCATTGATCCTAGTGTTTGAGTTTTGTAAATCGACATGTTATGCCCGATTAACTCTATTTTACATGTTATTGATGTGGATTTTATTTGTTAGGCCTTTTTTTTGTCACCATTATTATATTGGTATGTTGATTGTAGTGAGAAAAGGATTTTTGGGAGTACCTAATAAAGTTTTTCATTTGAATTTTAGTAGTAGATTATTGTGCATGAGAAGCTTTGTTTACTTTTAGTGGAATTCTGATCATGATCCCATTTATAACTCAATATCATTTTTAGTGGGAGCTTTATGCAATTAAATTATAGTTTTATCTTCTTTGTTTTAAGATTTTCGTTCCAAGCTATTGATGTTACAGTGTATAGTAAGACATGGATAATCTTTGATTAGAAGATGGATTGTCTTTTGCAATGGTTGTTGGTATCATGTGAATCTCTTGGATTTTATTTTTCATATTATAGTGTGAGTTTGATATTTTTGGTTCTATTGACAAAGGATGTATAATATTATATCTAATTGGTTTGGAGATAATGGTTTGACTTTTCATTTTTGGAGATCTTGGTTGAGTTCTTTCATTGTGTTGGGGCCACAAAAGATCTTCAATTAGGAAATGGTTATGACAATTCTTAGAGAGCTTGGTTACACAATTCAGTGGGAGTGTAGTACCCCTCCTCGATCAGCCTCTTTGTATGTTTTGAGTTACTTCAGTGAATGTTCTGTGGAACATTATTGTATTTTGATTCGGATATTATGCGATGTTATTTCATGTTTTATCTGGATTTATGGTGTATGATTTTATGCAGCATTTCAGTGCTTATGATTAATGTTATTTTATGGATCATTATCATGGACTGACACTTTTCCCTTCCATTGCGATGCGTTATTTATATGTTGCGTGTTTGCAAGTGTATTGGGATGTGAGGGGATGATTTTCCTTCACTCACTTCGGTGAGATAGGGAGTGTCATGATTCTCCTTCATCGGTGTGTTTACCGTGTCTGTATATATATTGGTCTATATGCATGTGTGATTCTTTGGTGCAAGACATTGCAGGTACTAGTACCGGGTTGGTACGGGGTATTGACTCCACCTGGTTTCACAGGTCTGAGCATGCCTTATATATCTGATGGGAGTGGAGGAGATAGTTGTTGTACCCTAGCTTGACCACAGTTACGCTCATGCAAGTGTTGTCAGTCGGTTGTGTTTCCCCGTCTGGTTGTTATGCGTGTCATGGTGCCTTGGTTTAGTCATTTGAGAGTCGTCATTTGATCTGTCTTGGTTTTGCATATTTCTATTATTTAAATGGTTATTTAATTTAAATGGATGATGCTATCTTATGTTGGTATAATCATTTAATTAATATTCTTTGTGATTATTGTGTATTTAAATTAATGATTGCTAGATTAAATGGTTAAAGGGCTTAATTTATTGTGTAAAGTTGCATTGATATTTTTGTGAAATAAATAAATTGCCTAGCCATTTAAAAAGGTAAAAATGCTTATGTTGGAAGAAAGTAATTTGGAAAAAGAAATTAATAAAAGCTTTCCTTTTTGACTTTTTCTTTTTCATTTTCATTGTTGGAAAGAATTATTATTTTATTTTGGAAAAGAAATAAATCTGATTGCCTTTTAGTTTTAAAATATTTTAAATTTGATGGGATGAAAAACTTTAACCTAGAAGCTTGGGTTAAAAGATATTTTGGGGGATCCATTCAAAAAAAACTCACAGCAGGAGAAGAAGAGGATTTTTGGAGAGAAAATTTTGGAAAAACTTCCTGGAGGAGCTGGAAATTCGCCCTGGTTGCAAGACTGGATTTGCTTCATTCCTTTTGCCTGCTAATTGCTTCAAGGTTGGAGGTTTCCTTCTTGTTTTGAATTTGTTTTGTAATTTTCAGTTTGCTACCTGTGCATGGAAGTTTGTTCAATCTTCCTATAGATGTTTGTGGAATGAATGAAATGGAAGAATTAGTGTTTATTACTGCTGGTTTTGTGAAATCTATATCATATGGTTGTATTCAGGAAAGAAATGGTTCATTTCTCTATCTGTTGTGTGTTTTGTTCTTGGAAATCAATTTATTGATTTACCTCTTCTTTTGAAAGAAATAATTTTAGATTGGGCTTGTTGGGTGCATCCTTGTTTCTATTATGTCTTTTTTTGTCTATCTATTCTTTCCAGTGTGTTTATTTCACCTTTTTCCTTGTTGGTAAACTCTCCCTTGAAATTTTGGAAATTGGCACTATATGTGTGTGCCCGTGGAAAAAATTCTGGAAGTGGAATGTTTGCAGTGGTAAGCTTTACCGGTTTCAAGTGGTAAGCTTTACCGGTTTGCAGTGGTAAGCTTTACCGGTTTGAAGCAGTGAACTTTACCGGTTTGCAGTGGTAAGCTTTACCGATTTCAAGTGGTAAGCTTTACCAGTTTGCAGTGGTAAGCTTTACCGGTTTGTAGTGGTAAACTTTACCGGTTTGAAGCGGTGAACTTTACCGGTTTGAAGTGGTAAGCTTTACCGGTTTGAAGCGGTGAACTTTACCGGTTTGAAGCGGTGAGCTTTACCGGTTTGAAGCGGTAAGCATTACCGGTTTGAAGTGGTAAGTGTCACCGGTTCGAAGTGGTATGTGTTACCGGTTCGAAGTGGTTGTATTACTGGTTGGTAGTGGCAGTGTTACCAGTGGTAGCAGCACAACCGGTAAGTGGTGTCTGTTGTCCAGGCAGTAGCACAACGGCAGGTTGGTTTGACCCCCGCTTGGTTTTGAGGTCTCATCGGTATCCAAACCCGTTTGTGTTAAGAACTTAAATTTTATAAATGGAATGTTTAAAGTGGTATTGCATGATGTAATGTGATTTTCATGTGAGTTTTATTATGTGGTTAATGAATTTATCAATGAAAATTAAGGCATGAATTAAAGATTCAAATTGGTAGATTTGGATATATTCTGGAAATGATTTAAATGCCTGTTTTGAATTCATGTTATAACCGGTTAATTGTTTAAATGTGGATTTCATTCCGGATGGAATATTGATTTGGGAGTTGAATAATGTGACTATTGCAAGAGTGTTATATTTAATTTCAATCAATGATGTTGCAAGTGCTTATGATGCTCATATTCTCAAAGATTGTCTAAGTGCGGATTTGGCATATTTAGTTGTCCTTGCAAGTGTGTATTGTGATATTTAGGTCTGTGGTTCAGTCATCTTGTGGTGGTGTAATTGGTACCTTTGACCAAGTGATATATGTTGGCTTTGTTGTCATAACCATGTAGTGTCTTTGCCTTATGGTTAGTCAAGAGTCAGTATGTCCTTGTTTGACCACTTGTTTCGGATAGTGGTGTTATGGTTGTCTGCTTTGCCATAGGGTCCTCGGGGAGTGACCATGCTTGTGTACTATTCTTTGAGAGAGTGACTTTCACTTGGGGGTTGCACCCAAAGTGGTAGGCATTACGACCCAGCGAAAGTCAAATAATAACTGGTAATCTAATGAAATGATTAGGTGGGTAGTATCATAAAATTAATAAAGATAATTGTACCTCGTGCATAGGTGAGTGCTAGTATAGGGCTCATAATGTTCTAAGAAGGCCTGGAATGGCAAACCAACCACCTTGTCTTCACAAAAGGTTGGTAGGGTCCGCATAAGACTTAGTTGGAGCCGAATGATCGGGGGAGGTTACCGAGACAGTGAGTCGGGACCTATGGAGACTGTACCAGGGTAACCATCATAAGCTATGCGATGACACTCTCTCACTTGGTTCACTTGTGTATTGTGATGTCAATTCACTTGTGTTTGTGAAGTTGAGTCACCTGGATTCTTATGGAGTCTTATTGTATTCTCATGGAGTCGTATTGTTTAGTCGACCATGTCATGTTTATGATTGTTTGAGGGTCCTCAGCTATCTCCTAGCACAGTGGGGTGATTCCTTTTGGGAATTACATGGTCGGGTGGTAGTGCCACTTCCCATCGAATGTTCGACTTTGTGCCTTCATGCAAGGATTGGCTTCGCAGGTGTTCCTGTGGTTCGTGACTCATGCTTCATCTCATATTTTGGATATTATCTGTATTTGTAGACCTATGTGGTCATTGTAGCATTGTAATATTGATCTTATGTAACCTTGTAATTTGATGAGATCTATCCTTTATGTTTATTGAGAAGCTATGTATTGGAAGAGCAATGTAATTGGATGAGATCTATCCTTTATCTTTATTTTCTTATGGCTTCTTGTGATCATTGAGTCAATGATGCATATGTGGATTTATGATGTTGTGAAGATTATTCTTGGCGTTAGTTCTTCGTTGGTAACCCTTAAGGAATTCTGGTGTAAGTCTTCTGCTTGTGTTATCGTGCATGTTGTGTAAATGCACTTATGATGTTTATACCTTTAAAAATATATATATATTATTTTACCCTTGTTGCAGGTATTCCTTCGGGGTTCCTAGCAGGGTATTATAGGGAGCTTGTGGAAATGATGTGGATTCACCATTGGATGGTGGATGATCTTCTTTAGTGATTGTTGGTGTCTTGAATTGACTCTTGGATTCTATTTTAAATGAAATAAGGGTTATTTGACATCTTAGGTTTCATTGGTAGGAGATGATTATCTTCATATGTTTGCAGATGTTGATTTTGGTTTAGAGTATGGTTTATATTATATCATGATGTACTCTTAATTTCATATTAGAGTGTTTTCATGATGAAATTTCTCTTGAGACTATGACATGTTTGTTATGATAGGTCATGATATCATGATATGTTTCCTAATTCTACAATTGGAGCTTTGATAGTGGTCTTATTGGCTCTCTTTGGTTTTGAGTTTTAATTATTTGCTTGGAGCTTCAAGATTTTGTAGGGTTGAATTTGAAGTTGGCATGGAATGATTAGTAGATGCTCATAGAGATCAAATAAACTTGGGTGAGGTTAGAAGATATCTTGCTTATGGGATCATATATTGAGATGGTTACTCTTTGATGAGAATTTCAGTAGAAAGACCAAGGATCCTACACCTAGTTATGGATGTGAGTCCATTATGGACCTAAAGAGAAGATTGCACTTTATTATAAGCTTTAAATGCTTTGTGTTGTATGCACTGAACAATCTTAAATCCCTCTCTTGGTATAATCGGTGTGAATGATCTGAAAGGTATTGCTCACTTGAATATCAAATGCATTCTTATTTTGTATCTTGTATTCTCATATGAAATAAGTCTTGAATATAGATATTATAAGCACTTGTTAAGAATAAGATGCATGGATTTATGAATTTCTATTATTCTTCTTGTTTTTGGTCCAAGGATATGGATCTAATTTTTAGGACTTATTTGGAGAGGTAAAATAAATGATTTGTGGCTTTGGAAATATTCTCTATGTTGTGGGAATGATTGAATTGTTTGATCTAACTTCAGTATAAGAGTTTTACATCTATCGCTGCCATGTTTTCATTATTTTTTAAATGATAAAAATTGATATCCTTTCACTTTGGGAATGGTGAAGGATATCTTACTTTACACTATTGGAATGCATTGATACCGACAGTAAACTAAGAGGGGGGGTGAATCAGTTTACTAATAATAACAACAATCAATTCAATTAAAAAACCTTAAACTAGAGCACAACCCAATGAAGAATATAACATGAAAGCACAACACACATAACACTAATATTTTGACTTGGAAAACCCAGAAAGGGAAAAACCATGATGGGAAACCCTACCCACAATCAAATGAATACTCTGTAGTAGTATTATGAATAATTACAATGGGGTTTTCATGTGCAGAAATGCCAACAACCTAGAGCGCACTACTCATCACAAAGGAAAGTCTGACCGACTTACAAAATCATCAGACTACAATCTGGAAAACAATGAACTATGAAAGTAGCATCTACTAATGCCAGATACAGTTTTGGTTAAGCACTGATGTCTGCTCTGCAATACAAAACCTTTCCAACCTTCACCTGAATGATATGACTTTATTCACACTTAATCATTCTTTGATAACGCAGACTTAACCAACCATCGATATATAAATTACATGAGCAAGTCACCTATAAATATAGATCATCAACCTTATTGACAAGGTCGGCCAAACCTTAAACCCATAAACCCATAATTACAAAGTTACATCATATGATACCACTGGACCAATATTATAATCTAGATTACATAGCATGGACCTAAATCAAGTAACTAAACAATTATATCCATTGGGGATTCCGTGAAGACCAAGATCCAACACGCTTTACTTGCTTGTAGAAACCCTCGGTGAAAGTTTAACCAGATCCAAATAGGACCACCATAATAGCACACCATCCAATGCAAAGTCACCAAATGCTCAAGATATGATCAAGAAGCACCAACATCATGAAAGAAACCAATTCCAAAAGTTAGACCCAAAATCCACTGACCAAGTCAGCATACCAGTAAAGCTAATCGAGAATGTCAAAAGCCGGTAAAGCCAAAAGCTAGCCAGTAAAGCCAAGAACAAGCTGGTAACTGGAAAAAACAAAAGCGATAACCAAATCATCAAGCCACCAAAATATAACAAGCATATAACCATCAAAATAAGAATCCAAAACTGATTCCAAAGGTCTGATCATACAGGATCAGAATCATAGCCAAAACCAAAATGATCACCAAGACTAAATGAGATAGATCTAACCGAGATAGCCTCCAACCGGGATACAATGTTGACATCAATGACAACACTTAACCAAATCCAGCATATTGCCAACATACACAACTTGGCATATGTTAGCGTAGAACAAGGATATAGTTTTATTTGTGGGTTCTCTCTTTGGTCTTGTTCTTCTTCTTGGATGTTTGTATTCATATTGATTGAGAGTGAAGAACTTGGGAGAGCTATGGGGACTATTGGTGAGAGAGGTATTGTAGCATATTTATTTACAATATTTGCATATCAATGTATTTTTTCTTGACATTATGTGATAGAGGAATTAGCCGCATCCTCTATGTGAAGTACTATAGATAGACTTGATATGCTTTGATCTATTTTCAGATTTGACATTACTCATGTAGTGGGATTTTTTGGATATATGTCTAGTTATTATATTTTATATCTTGATTTGTTGATTACTAGTGTGATGATGAGTTTTTTCATTTCATTGGATTAGAATTGATGAGTTATGTAGTTTATAGGTGTGTACATTCTATCAATTTCAATTGAATGACTCGAATGTGGACTATCTATATAGACAAAAAAAAAATTAGTAATATTGCAGAATTTGTTAGTTGGAATTTTGTTTGGTCATTTGTGTATTGGTATGTTGCATTGGGGTTGAAGGATGGATATATATGTAGCATTGTAAATTGTACACCCCTAATTAGGAATGTCCAATTCCATGCTTAGGCAAGCACTTCCTTAGTGTGTCCCATTGCATTTATAAGGCTCCTTTAGGAATTTAACTATTAATTTAATTAAATCTAAATTCATCTCTCAACGATTCACATATCATAAAATTGGGTCGTTAACCCTAAGCACGCCTCTTTTTCTTTTATTTTAATTAATCCTAATAATATCTTGATTTCAATCTTCAAAGAACATTTTCACATATCTAAACACCTTGGATTGACCTACCATTTTGGATTTGACTTTATAATCATGATATCTCACATTCCTATAAAATTGGAAAAAAATCGGCTAGACTAGAATGCTAGCATTCCAGTCTCGTACTTTTTTCCCTGAATTTTGGAAGCTTAATTTGATGGTATTATAATGTTCAAATACCACTCCATGCAAAACAATATAAATTCGAAGTCAACCTAAAGGTGATTTTAATTATTAAATCCATATATAAGGCATCTCTTTCAATTCATTTTCACAATGATAACTTATGTTAGCATTATTATCAATTCAAGAGCAATTATTCTTCCTCAAGAGCAAATCTGATTCAAGGAGCAACAAATTACATCAAAGCATTTTCACATTATGTTTCGGTTATGATTTCATGATGGGTTTTATATTATTTATCATGTTGTTGCATCAACAAATGAAGGACTTATCCTAATACCATTGCATCACCTATTGAAGATATAATCATTTACATTCAATAATTTCAGCCTTGCCCCCAAAAGGCAAGCTTTTCCAATTCAGTTCAAGTTCAATTTTTATTTCAATTAGGGTTATTTGAAACCCAAGTTTTGACCTAAGGAAAACCCCTATCCACAACCCCCTTTCTTTCCTTATTGTGTATAGTTATAGGTATCCAGCAAAGCTAGGAAGATTATAACAGCATCAAGACCCCAAGATAGAGCATCCAACCAAATTTCAACATAAAGTCCCTAGACCAAGGTGTCTAGAACCATAGTCCTCCAGAACCAGGGTGCCTAACACCCTAATCCTCCTCAGTCAACCTTGAATTTGGCAAGAAGCCCTCAAGAAGTCTCAAATTTCATCCCCCCAAATTGTAGCTCAACCCAATCTCTGGGACCAGGGCGCCTAGCACCCTGGTCCTGTCAATTTGAGCTTAGATTTTTGTCATAGTTGCACAAAAGAATTCCATTAGGAGATCTTTACTTGTTCTCTTAGTTTTTGTTAAGTTATCAGTCTATTGTCTTATTGTTTTAGTCACTTGTATTCATCTTCTTTGCATAGTTTCACATCCTCCCATATTTTATGCATTCCCTTTCATAGAAATAAAGGAAAAGAAACCCTAAAAGTATTTCTTGACTCTCTTTCACAAAATTTAGTCAAATAGAATCAATCCTTTAGGTTCTTTCATATTCCAATGTATGAATGAAAGGAAAGTGGAGTTAGGTCCTACAACTACTCGATTCCATTTTTATCTATTGAATTTTGGTGAACCCAACATCTTTCATGCTTAATTCTGATTTATTGTCTCAAATCTAATTATTCATGCATTTTAAAATTCAAATTTACACTCATAGATTTAATTTTCAATTGAATTATATAAATTTAGAGGTTAAATTCACAAAAAACTTAATTTATAATTCTAAAATTAACTTGTGGATTGTATAATTTTTCAAGTGTGTTTTCAAATTTAGAAACTTTCATTTCATAGTTTTATTTTAAATGAAAAATACAAAAAAAATCTTGTTTATGCATTTTGTGTGTTTGCATTCTTTAGCTCATTTTATTGCAATAGTTAGCAGTTCTCTTCAAAATGTCAAATTACTCTTTGCAAGATTACTGTGCCTTTGACAATTCATCTTCTTATAATGACTATCTTTCTTAATCAGTATATAGTAGAGAAGAACTTAAAGAGGCTCTTGATGGTTTCCTTTATAATAATCCTTCTAACCCATCTATTTACCAAAGGTTAATCAACATAATGCGTAATTCATTTAGTAGTGATGACCTTGAGATGAAGGATGAAACTCTTGATGACTTCATCCTTCCCTCTAAATCTCCAAAAACTCACAAGGATATTATCATGCATGATAATCCTCTTTATGAACCTTTACCTTCCATACATGGTACCTCCCCTAGAGAATAAATCTTAATGGATATTGATTTACCCTCTCCCAAATTTGGTCCTACCAATGAGGGCACATTGGTGTAAGAAGAGGTTATGAGACCTCCTTTCAAAGATCTCCCTCCTAAGGATGAATCTTTGAAGAAGTTTTTTTATCCTAAAATATACCTCTCCCATGAGGATCATTTGGTGCAAGTGGATGATATTGTAGCTACCTTTCCTAGAGATACCATATCTTCTTTTCATTTCAATGAATTTCTCACTAGAGAAGCATTAATAGGCTATGTTTGTCCTTCTCCTAAAGCTTGTCTTACCCATAAAGATACTATGGCGCAAGAGGATGAAATCATTAGAAATTTCCTTAATGCTCTCCCTTCTAAAGACGTATCCTTGGAGAACAAAGATCTTAATCAAGTCAATACCATTCATGTTTCTAGTTATGAGAAGCCTAAAACCAAGGAACCTCCCAATATCCTAAAAGTTGCAAAATACATATGTTGATGGCATGAAGTTTTATCTATAGTGGTATACCCTAGTATGAGCTATGGTTAGCTTATAAGTATTTCAATTTGGTGTGGTTTCTATTCCAAGTGGTATGAGTCAAGAAACTACTCAGGGCCTTTAATAACATTTGAATTTTATGCTTGTGCCAATGTATAGATTAGTGCAAGACTTAGTGACAATTGGTATGCTTCACCTTGGCATATTCCTTTTCTTCCATAGGTAGCATGTTGGAGGAGGTGAGGATTTCTTGCTTGATGGTGGTTACCTTGGTGCTATTGTAGGTATCTTGTTAGGTCACAAGAATGTGTTAAATAATCGAGTGGTATATGTGTGGCTAAGGGATGGTTTTCTTTTGTTTTTTATTCCTATGGGTGTATTTATAATGTATGATGTCAAGTGGGAGAATGTTAGGATTAAGGTGCCATCAACCTTGTATATCGTACATGTAATTAATTACTCTTAATATTGTTTGTAAATTATTTGTAAGGGTGGGAGTTTCACCAATGGTAGTAGAAATATTTTACTGAACCAGCAATTATTTATTTATTGGCAATGGTTAGTTAATTCTTTTATGGGCAGTAATTACTATTCAAATTTACCATGAATTTGACCACAAGTAAATATGGGGTGCCTAGAATCTATTATTAATGTGTGACATGTGTAAGAGAGTCTATTATTCTCAGTGTCTTATGATTGAAGTGAATATGCTAATATTAGATGGTGCGTGTTACGACAATTTATGACAACATGTAAGAGCATCTTATGATAGTTGTCATAAATTTGTAAGTACAATAATGATATTATTTTTTAACTTGTAAGAGAGAATCTCAATGGTGGGCTCTTAAGAGTTCATTTTTTTACACAAGTTCTATTGGATTGAATGGTGAAGAGGAGAAGGAAGGAAGGAAGGATTGTATATAATCTGTATTTCATGGAGATACTATAAGCATTGGCCTCTCTTCTTGGTGGATTTTTTTCTTGAAAGGGTTTCTCCTCATAAATCCTATGTTGTGAGATGTTCTTCTTGTGTTTCTCATTTATACTTCATTATTGTTGCTATCTTATGGTAAAATAATGTTCATTTTGTGATGTTTTATGTTCATCTAAGATAGGTTTATTAAGCATGTTAAAATGGTAGTTTTCAACATAACAATGAAGATGAATATCTAAATGGTTTTCCATATTAAGACAACTTAATTTTCATATTTGAAAATAGTCTCAAATTTGAATTGGGTATATTCTAAGCATTGAATCTCATCAATATTTTTATTGGATTAGAGATTTCTAACAATTTTTAGTATTTTTCATAACAAAGAATCAAGATAAAAATCAAACTACAAATCGATATCATTCAATTTTCAATAATAGATAGATAGATAAAACAAAAAATATAATATGAATTTTACTAATCTACCTCATATCTCTATATCAAAGATATCAAAGTAAGAATAATGTAGCAACACCATGCTTTATTATGGTACAAACACCAAAAGAAGTATCTATTGTTAGCATCTAAAAATGAAATCATTGTGGCTTCATAACACACCCCATTTCACTTTGAGATAAATAGGAACAAAATTTTGGCTTCAAACTAATTGGAAGTAGTTGAGCAACAAGGATAGAAAATATATCTATGAAGCAATATGGCAAAACATCTTTTAAAGCTAGAGTTATCTTTTTTGTGGAAATTTAGGTATGTTTTTTCTCCCAGGAGTGGATTTACCATTTTTTCCCCATAGGAATTGCTTCATATTGAAATCCCTACAAGATCTCATTTAAAATAAAATAAAAATTTCAACGGTAATTCCCTACTTCTTTTTGGACCTAACCATTTTATTAGATACATTTGGAATTCTTGTAAACATTTGACATCCGAATAGAAACCAATGGAAAGGAAAGTTCTTTTATTGATCATTTTTTCCATATTTTGAATACACAATGAATACCCATAGCTACAGAAAATAAAATTATGAATAGAAAGAAAAAACCATCACTGAATTTGATGTGCCAAATACACCAAAAGGACCCGCATAAAATAAAAATGAAATACATCATCGGTCAATTTGATGACACCCCCTAGTTGGGGAAACTAATGCCCCTTTTCTTTGTAGGAAATAAGTGTGACATAGGAAAATAGAACCTTGTTCGAAGATGAATTCCTTTTATTGAACTAGTCATTTTTCTTTACATTTGTGAGATATTTGAACCAATAAGGAAGAGTGAGTTAAACTCATATTTTTCATGTGGTGCAATTCTTAGAGATGAAAATGGCATTTGTAAGGAAATTGTTGTTGTTCCTATAGGTTGCCAAACTAACCATATGGTGGAACCTATGGCTTCTCTCCAAGGCATCCTTCTGGCTAAAAGGTAGAATTGTCCTTATCTTTGGATCGAGGGGGAATATAATAATATCATTAACTGCCTTAAAGGAATTACCAAGCCCTCATGGACTATTAAAAATATTATTAAGGTTGCTAGGGATCTTATTAAAACCTTTGATAAATGTTTTGTCTATCACATTTATCAGGAAGCAAATGGCCCCGCTGATTGGGTAGCTAATGTGGTGGTCACTCATGACAACATGATTACCTGGAAGGGTGAAGAGGATCTTCTTAATGATGCCAGATCGATCATTTTCATGGATCGATATAACTATACCTCAAAGATTTTAAATGGATTATATAATGATTAATGACATGAATTAGAGGACTAATATTAATTATTATTGTGTCGGTACCAATAATGATAAGATGAATGCCACCTTCTCCCACGCATTCTGGGTTTTTGGGGGCACATCTAGAGATTTCTTTCCATTAGCTATCTACAACTCTCAAATTTTTGGTTTGAGCTATGAAATCATGGGAGGTAACAGGCGTTGCTACGAGCCCAGTAATTGTAAAGAATAGAAACAAAAGGAGGAAATTTGGAGTATCTTGCAGAAGGGCGGGCTAAGGAAGTATATGGAAAGACTACATGGGAGGGATGATAAAATCACTAAGTTTTTCACCAAAAATTAGAGGAAGGGCACCCTGAAAATGGGAGATTAAACTATCACCATCGACAAAGATCTCATTGCTCAGGTGATGGGTCTCCCGAGGGAGGGAAGTAATTTCAACAGGGACAGAAAGCTTAGCAAGGAGGCCATCGAGCTATACCCTGAAACTACTAAGGAGAAGAAGTGTCTGGTTAAGCTTAGCAAGACCTACTACCCTCCCAGGGCCTTTTCTAATCCTTGGAGGGAGGTTTTGTTTGCAATCATGCACTACATCACTCTAGATGGCAGATTTACCAAAGTCTACAGCTACCATTTTGTGTTGCTCAACCACTTCAAGTATGAAGACAAAGTTAACATGCCCTATTTCCTGATTTTTTTTGATGAATTCCACTATCAAAGCCCACAAAGAGAACCCTAAGGGAGACATTTCTATGCACCAAGGTCTAATGGTTCTAATCTATGAACATATTAAAGCTAATCAAATCGCCCACCCCTAGCTTTATGTCTCTGAATCTGAGGAGGAAGGGTTAGACTCTGAATTTTTTGTGGGTGAGGATTTTGTCGGTGATTCAAAAAGTGAGACTAAGGAGAACCTAGAGGAATCTGAGGTTGAATTGGGTAAGAAAAGAAAACAGGAGAGCAGTAAGCCATCCTCTTCCAAGGGCAAGAAAAGAAGCAAAGAGAAGGTCTTCCAGATTCACTCTTCCTCCTTTGAGGAGGTCTCTGAGGACTTTGAAAAGGATGACTCTCCATCCCCTCGAAAGAAGAAACCTAAATATTCTTCTCAGAAAAGGAAAAAGTAGAAAAGGCAGGGCAATTCTGAGTTGGAGACAAAGGACAAAGAGTAGAGCAAGGATTTAGATGCAGACCAAAACATTGAGGAGGAGATTACGGGGGATGGTTTCAACTAGAGTGCTGGTGGTGATGTCGAATAGAATACCAGTGGTGAAGACCCCAAAAATGATCAGGCCAAGGTTGGTGAAAAATCCCCCCTTCTAACCCTTCTATTGAGGGTTTGAAGGGGTTTGTGGACACCCTCGACTTGCTCATAAACAGTCACAAGAAAGTTGTGGAGGAAAATAAGAACCTGAGTCATAGGATTCAAATTTTGAAGACTATTAGCATCAGTAAAGGTAAATCCATGGCTGAGCATGTTGATGATTTGGGAAAGACTATTGCCAGAGCTGAAAAGATTAGGGACACCTTCAATCCAAGGTTTGAGCAAGTGGAGAAGGCCTTGGAGGAAATAAAAAATAATGACACTGTTAGGGACCAGACAATGATGGATGCTGAAAACAGACTCAACAAAATTGATACCTGTCTCAGAAGCATTATTGAACACAGTTATAACATTTTGAAGGCCTCGACTGACAACATCAAAATCCTGATCAGTAAGCTGGAGAATGAGAAGAGATCCCAGGAGCAGGAACCTGACATGGAGGGCATGGAAGGTGTGCAAGGACCAAGAACAAGGACCAAAGGCAAGAAGAGGGAGAAAAAGCCAAACAAGGAAATCGAAGAGCTCAAAGTTACTTCAGTGAATTATAACTTGTTGGTCATCAAGGCTGCTGAACTTCTTAAGTCTTTGTAGGTGTTGCTAGCTATCTAGGTCTTTCTTTCCAGTTTTTTCTGCTTTTTTGTTCCTAGTTTTTTGTTGTCCATTCGGGTTGCTTCCTTTCTTGTCAGTCTTTTGTATGTTGTCTTTATGATGGTCTAGTTGATATTTGATGATCTTTCTTTTGATCTTTATGTAAATAGTTTGGGGTCCTTAAAACTTATTTTTCTAATTAATCACAATTACATAATGCCAAGTCACATAGAAACATGAACTGAGAACTTAATGTTACTTTGATGGATGTCTAATCAAGTGTACTAAGTGTTGAAAATTTTTGACAATTGATTGCACTACCCAAGTATCTCTCCATGTTAATTACTACTTTTCTTTTCTTTTTTTCAAAAATGAATCCCTGGTATGATTTGTGCACTCATTTCAAAAGCATTTATAATTTTTCTATTGAATTTTTAGAGAGTTCAAGATATTGTTGTTGGCATTTTGATGATGTTTAGTTGTGATTGTCATTAATGGACACACACTTATTTAGTTATTCTCAACTGGTACTATGTGATGTATTGTTCAAACCGGTATTATATGCCATTGTATGCATAGTCTTTGTTTGTTAAATACTATCGGTGTTTGCAAAAGGAGCTTACCAGTCAAAGCATGATCAAGGACCTCAAGCGATATGAGGAATTCAAGCGATACAAGGACCCCAAGCGGCAACCAATATTTTTTAATATCAGAACACTATGTTCCAGTTTAGCAGTCTTTGTTTGTAAACTAGTAATCGGTATACTGTGTTTTGTTAACCGGCAAACTTATAAAGTGTGACGAGTTATCATCCACCGACACCGATGAGGTGATTCTGTGTCATGTTACAAATTATGTCTAGATGCACTGTACCTACGAAATTGTAGTCTAATCTCATTGGACCGACATGAAATCAGATTCCTATATGAGGACATCATTTGTAGGGTTTTATGTGTGTGAAGGGTTGCGTAAGAAGATTAGGTCTTTGCAAGAAGGTATCTTGCGACAGAGATTGAACTTGCGAAGGACAAAAGACTAGAGTAATTCTACAATGCATTAACAGAGAGCAATCAAGGATCTAACTAAGCATTTTGTGATACTTTGTAGATCACTTACGTGTTGATTACTAATCTCTTCGACAAGTCAGAAATCCTTAATCGAGTAGGCTTAGTTAAGCCTGTTCAAAATCCTCTAACAAGGTGGTTCACATTTATGGATCTGAAATCCTTTAATAGGGTAGTCTTTAACAGGACTTATCTCCTAACAGAGATCTAGATTCCTAACAGGATATGTTCTGGTGAAGAACATTGTAAGGCCTTAACCGGTCTAGTTGATATTATGCAGATAGTAGACTTGTGAGTTTTACTCACTGTGATTTTTCCCATTTGGGTTTCCACATCAAAATTTCATGTGTTAAGGTGATTGTGTTATTGTGGGTGAATGCTTTATTTTCTATTTGTCTTGTTTGTGTATTAACTGGTTTATTGTTTAAAGGACTATATTGGTATGCAGTAAAACCGCTCAAGTGTTTGTTAAATTTTTTGGGTATACTAATTTACCCCCCCCCCCCTCTTAGTATTCATCAATTGGTATCAAAGTCAACTTTTCTTTAAGTCCAACCACTTGAAAGGAGATATGGGGGAATACAGCATGAGAGAACTCACTCACCATCTGGCTGAATCTAAGAGAGCCTATGATGAACTTAAGGTCAAGTATAAAGCCTCTTTAGCCAAAAGAAGAGAACTTGCTGAGGAAATGCTGGAAATTACTGAAAATAGCTCTTTTGATGAAGCAGACATGGATGCCCTAGTCGAAGAAGTGGAGAAACTAAATGAGTCCAAAACTAACCTTACTAGGGAGCTGGAAGGACTAACCATTAGGATGAGTCAAGAATTGGAAAACCAAAGAAAATTTGAGGATCTAGTGAAGGACAAGGAGCACAAGATCTTTAAGGTGAAACAAGAAATTGGTACCATTGCCGCTTATCTGCAAGAGGGTAAGGAAGAGAAAGAAGAAATGTTAGTAGAACTCAATGCACTCATTTCTCAAAATGGAACTCTAATGAAGACCAATGAATCTCTTTCCAAAGAACTTGTTGAGATGAAAGAGATACTTGCAAAGTTCAACCGGAGTGCTACAAAATTGGACCAAAAGCTGGAATCAATGAAGCCATCAAAGGATACCACTAGACTTAGTTTCTCTATGTATGAGGAAGGTGAATCCTCTGGAACCAAGACTGATGCATCAAAAGAGCAATAGGTACTTGAGAAAAGTAGAAAAAGCAAAGGTAAGCCAAAGTTCAAACCTGTGTGCTTTAACTGTCATAAGGAAGTACATACTGCCAATGTATGTATGAGCAAGACTTATAATAATTTCCCTTACATGCAAAACAATGTGTATGACCACAAGGCTAGAACTGGTAGATTTAATGGTCATTATTATGTATGAAACAAGTTTGGGAATAGATCTTTTGAGTGCAGATCGGTTATGAACAACCCTGGAGGTTAAGCACTGAGATCAAAAGGAGTTGTCCAAGAACCTCTTATGAACCGAAACCCAAACTGGTATAGAACCTATGGCCACAGGTCAAATGGTTATGGAGTGACAAACGGTTGGAGAGAAACCTATGTGATCTGTCGTGGTAGCGGTCATACTACTGCAACATGTAGGAGAAAGAATGGAAATGTGAACATCGGACCATGGAGAGCACCTGGTATGGTATGCTATCATTGTAACAAACCAGGACATCTTTCCAGAGCATGCAAACTTAGAAAGAATCCACTGGAAGACAAACTGGTAGATCCAAAAGGTAAAGGAAAGGTCGATGTTGAAATAGTTCAAGTCGATATGGATAAAATTTGGGAAAAGAAACCTGAAGAGAAGCCACAAGATGCACCAGTTTCTGCACCCAGTGTGGAGACCCCTGAATCGACAAATTGAGCTTCAAAAAGCTTAAGGGGGATCATATCGGTAACAACGTTTTGAACCCCCGGAGTGTATCAGTAAAGTGCTTTTATCGGTATTAGTTAACTATCGACCAACAGAAGAAATGAAGTGGTAAAAGGTAATATTAGGGTTTGTACCCTAGCGGTGATGCATTTATTATGGTAGGTAGGAGCATGTATAAAGGTGATTCTTGTAGTTATTTTAACTTACCTATTTTTGAAGAAGCATTTTTCTAACTTGAGTAGAGCAATAAAAGCGATCAATCTTGCATTCAAACAAATTCAGAAAGAAATCTTGTGCAAGACCCAGCAGTCATTTCAAGCTATCCAGAGTGGAGGTCAAAGTGGTTAAGAAAGCTTTTGGAGAAGTGTGTTGTGCTCGACATTGGTGAACCCTAGTTCGAAGTGAAAAGGTATTTTTTGTCAAATCACTATTATCATTCGGAATTATTTAGACATGGATTCTACATCTAAAGCATCTTCTAATTATTCTACACCTGAGGAGTCATATGAATCTCTAAGGAAGAAGTTGAAATACAATGCCCTATCTCAAATTCCCATCGGAGTCATTGTCGAAGGGGATGTTTCTAGTTACATTGATTGCAAACTGGAAGACCTAGGGTCTCTAGTGATTTGCTCCCAGTTGAGTTTGTTCTATGGAAAAGATAAGAAGATTAAACCAGAGTACAGCATGATCGAGAAGAAGAAATTCCACAATGTCGTATATTTTCTCTAGGAATTCGCAGAAGATCATATAAGAATTATTCTTAGTAGGGTTCATGGTGACAAGATGTATCTTGAGTGAACCCATGATATCACACTGAAGGCAATCCATGCCATGATCAATTTCTGCAATATTGGAGAAGTCCCTGTTCTTCGTAAGATCACAAAAGCCAAAGTGATAGAGCTCACCGATTCTGTGAGCGACAAAAGGGCAATGACTGTCAACACCATAAGAGATGACTTGGTGAAGTATGTGTGCATGGAAATCGGGTATAGAGTATTCTATGCTAGCATAATGAACTTTGTTCCTACAGTTGTGGTGCATACCACTTATCAGATGATCAAGGATGATGCAGAATATGACTTATGTAACTATATGCAAAAACAACTCATGGAGAATTTGAAATCCATCAAAGAGGACAAGACACTAAGGTTCAAATTCGTTCAACTACTTGTCAGGTTGTTTTTCTACTTTCAAGGGTATTTTTCGGGAGCTGGTGATGTTCAATGGTCAAGTGACCTATCGGTTACAAGACAAATCAAGGAGAGTCTGCAAGGAGTAGGATCTACTTATCCGAAGACTCTGAACAGGTATTTTGATGAATTCAGATTGAAGATGAACTAGAGAACAAGGATATCAAGTGACCTGGTTAAGAAGTATGAAGATGATATTTGCTTCACGATCAAAGTGGATCATTGCATAATGGAAGCAGTTGAGCCAAGAAAAGATGAAGTTGAGCCTATGGGCTATGAAGTGGTGAATGATGTACTCACTAGGTATGCCTCTACCCTACTTGCTTCACCGCTTGATCCAAAGAAGAGGACTAGTACCTACTCTGAGAGGGTTAATCCTACTCAAAGCAGAAGAAGAGGAAAGTTGTGCCATCGACATCGGCACCAGTTACATCTGTTGCTAGTCTAAGAGTGACCAAGAGGTCAACAGCCAAGAAGAAATCGGAGGCTATTCCGCCTAAGGTATTTGAGAGGAAGAGGAAAACCAAGAACAGAGCACAAGATTCAGTAGACACTAAATCGGAAGATGAAACGAAGAAGGTGAGGCAATCGAGTAAGAAGACCAAGCTAACCGGTAATGTACCAGTAACCTCTGCACTGGTAAATATACATGTTGCTTCTTACAAGCCTATAACACATTATCAAAGGATTATAAAGAATATTAGAAGAAAATTCTTGATGATCTAAAAGATTATTTTGATGATCTCAACGATACTGAAAAGCGGGATGTAGAGCAAGAACTCATTAAGTATTTATGTGATAATGATTGGTCTTTGATTGATATCAAACCTATTGTTTCCAATTCTTTGTATAATTCTTTGGATAATAAATGGTGCATTGTCAATGAAAAGGAGCAAACAATTAGAGAGAAAAAATTTGCTCAATATTTCCCAAATGCTTCCAGTTCTGAATTATTTGAGCTTCTTGATCGGTACAAAGTCATCTTTTTATGAGAAAGAGAAGACTTCAGTTACTCGGAGGTAAAATCTCTAAAGTAGAAAAAGGCACTCATCTGCAAGCTCAAGGAGCTATGAAGCTATGAAGCAAATCGACAGGCTAAGCAAGAGCTTGATCTATCAAAATCAAAACTGGATGAAACCTTCAATGATCAGGGAGAAAGAGTAATTGAGCAAAATGAACCTATCGATGTGGATGCATTAGATGTTGAAGGTACTAAACCAAAGGTAGCTAAGAAGGAGAAAGAAGATAAGGAGACAGCTAAAAAGGAGAAAGTGAAGAAGGAGAAAGTAGAGAAAGAGAAAGCAGAAAAAGAGAAAGATGAAAAAGAGGAGAAAGAGAAAGAGGAGAAAGAGAAAGCAGAAAAGGAGAAAGCAGAGAAGGATAAAATGGAGGAGGAGAAAGCGGAGAAGGAGAAAATGGAGAAGGAAAAAGCAAAGAAGGAGAAAGTGGAGAAAGAGAAAGCAGAGAAAGAGAAAGAGGAGAAAGAAAAAGAGGAGGATAAAATGGAGAAGGAGAAAGAGGAGAAGGAGAAAGCAGAGAAGGAGAAAATGGAGAAGGAGAAAGCAGAGAAGGAGAAGGAGAAAAAGGAAAAGGAGAAAAAGGAAAAAGATGAGAAAGAG
Organism: Cryptomeria japonica; assembly: GCF_030272615.1. Lineage (NCBI taxonomy): Eukaryota > Viridiplantae > Streptophyta > Pinopsida > Cupressales > Cupressaceae > Cryptomeria > Cryptomeria japonica. The sequence continues at coordinate 90,190,762 of NC_081412.1, forward strand.
AAGGCCGACAAGGAGGCCAAGGAGAAAGAAGAGCAAGAGAAGAAGAGACAAGAGGAGATCAAAGCAAATAAAGGTGGACAGACTTCCGAGACTCCCAAGGCAACCAGAGTTCAAGCCAAATAGGTTGATCCCACCACTCACAGTGAATTGACTCTTGCCTATCTCACTAAATCTATAGATGAAAATGAGCTACTGAGAAGTATTCAATTTGCTCAAGAAAGATTGGAGGAACTAAGAAGGAAGAAATAAAAAGATGTTATTCAACTTTTTGTTGATACTCTTTCAACCTTAGTCCTCGATACTGATCTTTTCGATACCGATTCCTCACTGGCCTAGTTGAATCTTCTATGCACAATAGTGGGTGATCAAGTACAATCATTGGAAGATGCTTCTCAGGCTACTATAGAGAAAAAGCATGCAAAGGCACTAAAATTTCCATTGGTGAAGCAATTTAATGAAGACAGAGCCTAGTTGATCCATCAAAGAGATGATATCAATCTGGCAATGGCTGAAGGACAAAAACTTTTGAGCAATATCTGTCAGCCCGATCTATTTTATGATGATGCTCTAAAGAAGAAGGGTCAACTCCAATCAGAGTTAAAGTGGTATATAGAGCACTTCAAAGTGCCATATGATTCATGCATAGTGTATGGGCAAACTATATAGAGTCATAGGCAACAGATTGATAGGATTTATTCAGAGATCTGCAAGCGGACTCAAGATCTGCAAAAGCTTCAGTTGCTTTTATTACCTAAGATGCAGATTCTTCAGAAGTACTTTCTGAACATAGATGCCATTATTGTCACTCAGTAATTGAGCACTATTGATGTCATGGAGGAATTAGCATTCCAAATGAAGACTCAAAGTGAAATTGCTGCCTCACTCCTAGATACTTGGTCTACAGACATGAAGGACTTTCTGAAAAACTTTAAATTCATTTTTGAAAAGTTTTACTCATTATTGTCATAAACATATAATCTGTTTCCATGTTATGCAATATGATTTTGGCATGTTTTCATTACTTTGTCATTGTTGGCAAAGGGGGAGTGGTATTGTGAAAATTTTATGTAAATGGAAGTAGTACATGCTTGTAATTTTGGCAAAGAGAGTAGTGTATATGCTTAGGGGGAGTAATTTGATTATGGCATCATTTTTCTTTTGTAAGCACTTAGATGTCAAATTTTCCTAAGTGTTGTCATCAATGCCAAAGGGGGAGATTGTTGGCATTTTGATGATGTTTAGTTGTGATTGTCATTGATGGACACACACTTATTGAGTTATTCTCAACTAGTACTATGTGATGTATTGTTCAAACCAGTATTATATGCCATTGTATGCATAGTCTTTGTTTGTTAAAGACTATCGGTGTTTGCAGAAGGAGCTTACCAGTCAAAGTATGACCGAGGACCTCAAGCAGTACGAGGACTTCAAGTGGTACAAGGACCCCAAGCGACAGCCAATCTTTTTAAGATCGGAACACTATGTTCCAGTTTACCAGTCTTTGTTTGTAAACCGGTAATCAGTATACTATGTTTTGTTAACTGGCAAACTTGTAAAGTGTGATGAGTTATCATCCACTGACACCGATGTGGTGATTCTATGTCGTGTTACAAATTATGTCTAGATGCATTGTACCTAGGAAATTATAGTCTAATCTCATTGGACCGACATGAAATCATATTCCTATATGAGGACATCATGTCTAGGGTATTATGTGTGTGAAGGGTTGTGTAAGAAGATTAGGTCTTTGCAAGAAGGTATCTTGCAATAGAGATTGAACGTGCGAAGGACAAAAGACTGAATTAATGTTGCAATGCATTAACAAAGAGCAATCAAGGATCTAACTAAGCATTTTGTGCTACTTTGTAGATTACTTACTTGTTGATTACTAATTCCTTTGACAAATCAAAAACCCTTAACCAGGTAGGCTTAGTTAAGCTTGTTCAAAATCCTCTAACAAGGTGGTTCATAGTTGTGGGTCTGAAATCCTTTAACGAGGTAGTCTTTAATAGGACTTATCTCCTAACAGAGATCTGGATTCCTAATAGGATCTGATCTGGTGAAGAACATTGTAAGGCCTTAACCGATTTGGTTGTTATTCTACAAATAGTAGACTTGTGATTTTTACTCACCGTGGTTTTTCCCATTTGGGTTTCCACGTCAAAATATCATGTGTTATGGTGATTGTGTTATTGTAGGTGAATTCTTTATTTTCTATTTGGCTTGTTTGTGTATTAACTGGTTTACTGTTTAAAGGACTATACCGATCTGCTGTAAAACTGCTCAAGTGTTTGTTAAAGTTTTTTGGTATACTAATTCACCCCCCCCCCCCCCCTTAGTATTCATCAATTTTTGCACAAGTTCATTCATGCACAAAGAAAAATTCACCTATGCATGTCCCTTCAAGCTATTAATTTCAGCTCATTTTCAACTATCCCTTACTAGGTATGTGGTTATATCCCTTCTTGAGTCAATTATGCATATTATAGAGTATGGTAGGTTGTTCATCTTTGAAACTTAACATAGCTTAACCTTAGTCTTTGCAACATTTACATTTTGATAACGAACAAATAGAATGTGTGTTTTCTTTTGTAAGGTAATTGTGTTCATTTCAAACTAGGCAAAATGAGTCATAGATTGAACGTCATGAAGGAAAAATTCAAAGGGGGAATTTACAGACACCAAAACCAAAGAAAACTATGGAAACATATCAAACACCAATTTGGGGCACATGAATATGACCAATTTTCATGTAAAAAATAATGTCACTTGACACACCCCATATTATAGAGAATGTTATTCTTAGAAGATTACATAGAGATGGAGGTAGCTCTATGTTTTTTGAGGCATTTAAATTAATTCTAGAATGCATTCACAATTATGATGCAAAACAAAGAAAGGTAGTGAAGAAAGGAAGGGTGTATGTGGACTTGAATGTTGAAGTTTTATCCCAAAATTTTGGTATCTCAATGTACCAAACTATGCACACCTTAAATAAAGCTAACTTGGAGAAGTATTATTTAGAATGTGAAGTAGATTGTAGAGTGAATATTTATGACGAATGGTTGGATGATGATATGAAGTCCACTTTGTTGAAATCGTTAAAACCCCATACCAAAATGAATTTAAAGAAGAGGTCAAAGATGTAATAACCCTACTCAATAAAGTTGTAGGGCTTCCTAAAGAAAATATGTATTTGAGCTATAGATGTATGGTGTGATTAGTTACATTATTAGTAAAGAATATCCACTGCACTAGTCACAAGAAATTAGTGATGAGTTGCATCACCAAATGAAATATTTTATTCCAAGAGGGAATTTCTACATGACATCCTATATCGTATATTCTTGTTTTGCCAAATTGTAGTCTAATGGTTGTACAAGGTCACAGTTTTGGATAATGATCCAAGTATGACAATGGTTTATCAACATTTCCCTAACCTTGAGATGAAGGATTCTCTCTAATATTATTAGAGATTTAATTATGACTACATCATGAGGCGAGTCAGGATGATGGAAGGAGACAAAACAAAATGACTCTTGGTGAATGTACAACATACTATCAACCCGATCTAAAATCCCTACAAACTTAAAATAATGATTTGTATTATGTAGATACCATAGGAAAAATGGGGGGAGGATGGTTTTGAAGTGGTAAATTTATTTTTGAAAATCTCTAGGGAAACTTTCACAGAAATCGACATGGGGAATGGCAGGATCACAGCTTCAGGCTCAGGAAGGAAGATCAGAGACCCTGGAGTTTCAATCAAAATAAGAAGAGGCTAAGATGGATCTGAGATACCTCAACTTTAGGGTTTTTTGATCATATGTAGAGAGGTAAAGGAAATATCTCTTCCCTCAGATACTCCAAACTATTTTGGGAGCCTCTCCAAGGCCCGTTTGCTCAACCTCAAAGGAAATAGCCCATTTTTTATATCTACCAAGATGATAGAAGTTTCAGGTCGTCTCAGATGAATCGGACAAATCCTTGAGACCTTTCTTCCATGATGACTTCCCAAATAATATTCCATTAAATGGGAAAAATTCTGGATCGGATAGATACTGGAGTGATAAGATGAGAAAACGGGGTTTTCCTTCTTACCCCAACAATATTCCCCTCGGATCCACCTCCAAACCATAGAAATCAGGACCAGATCAAATGGGCAAGAAGAAAGGAAGATTTTTCCCACCATAATGGGGATAGAAACACTAAAACAAAGACTCTCAAAGTATGGGCATGCAAGAAACCAAATAACCTTCGGCAGAGAGCTACTACACTAAAGTCATCTAACGTGGGTACAGGAGATTCTCGGGGTTCTTACAAGGTCATTTTTCCAGAAGAAGCACTAAGTGGTGCAGGAGAACCCTTCCAAGATCTTCCTCCTTCTTTGTTTTGTTATTTTTATGCTTCTTTTGATGCCACTGTATATAAAATAAAGAGCCATGTGCTCATTGGTCCTAGTTAGGGTCCTAGTTGAGGTCTTAGGGTCATGGTCTTAGGGTCATAAGTCAAGATTGAGATTTTCTTGAAAATAGAGGGTATGTGTGCCTTTGAGGTGTTTAGGGGTCCTTCATAGCATGGTAGTGTCCTTAGGTTAGCCCAATGTGGGTCTAGGAGTCAAGGAAAGCAACATTGAGAAAGTTGCTCAAAAGTTGCAAAAGTTGCATGACAACTTTTAAAAGTTGTCAAGCAACTTTTTTTCTACCTAGAGGTCAAAATCTTTAGGTTATCGTGGAAAACCCTAATATGGGCACATAGACTAAGGAGAGGGTAGTATAAGTATTTCCAAACCCTAAGTTAAGGGGTTGGATGTCAAATATTGTACGGCCCAAGCAAAGTGACCTGACTGTGATTGCAATTTTGTTGCCAGTCGGCACAAATGGAGTAAAGAAGATTGTTAATGGATTGATTTAAATGCAAAAATATGTGGAGTGTCTTCTATGGTGTAAATAATTTCATTTCAAGCATTTAGATTAGGTTTTGGTTAGTAAGTAAGGTGTGTTTGTAAATAGTTTGTAAATTGCCTTCTTACTATCCAGTTTTGGACTGGTTTGTGTAAATGGCTGCATAACTCCATTCCCCATTGTGGAACCACCATGAAATAATGGGGAATGAGAGTGCAGACCTTGTACTATACTACAAAGCAAGCAGGGCCCTTGAAAATGTAGGGAGGCCATCATAAGACCCAATCCTAGGCGAGACTGAACAGTGCCCGGCTAGGAAGGGTTAAGTTGCAGAGGTCTTGGAGAGCAAGGTTGGTCAGAGGAGAGTGCACCCGTTGGAGGGGGTGTAGAGGGGTGAGTGAAGCACCATTAGTGTGAAGCAGAAGCTTCCACCAATCCAGAAAAGGTGGCAAAAGCAACAAACCTGCACTATGACCCTGGCAGTCCTAAAAACCCTTAAAAACCTTAAAATCTACCTAGGGTAGTGTATGGCCACTTGGAGGCCCAAAACTAGAGAAATCCTTGAGCCTTTTCCAAATGAATGGTAGTCCATTTTGGGAGTTTGGGTATTTTGTGCATCATTTGTGAGAGGAAGCCCTAAAGGACCGAGTAGGAGGCCTAATTGGTCAAAATCCTTGTAGCCCTATTTTGTAGGCAAAAACATAAAATAGTAAAATCGATAAGGGGTTGAAGGCTTGAAACCTCTTGGGGGCACATGAATGGGTGGAAAAACCATGAAATAGACCTGACCTAACCTTGCTAAGACCTAGGAAGGTGTGGAACAAGCCAAGCCCTTATTAGCCATAGTAAGGGGTTTTGAGTCTCATGAGTAGGTGAGACCTTAGGAGCAACATTGCAACTCATTGGTGGGTGGATTGGGCAAGGTCAGGGGATTTCCCCAAGAAAGGGAAGTCCTAGAGACCCTAGGGTGTGAAGAGATCACCAGGTGATCCAAGGGAAGGATCCAAGAGCATAGACTAGGCTAGTCTATCCCAAACACCTTTCCCATCACTAAGCCCCCAAATTAAAATCCTTAGGGATATGGCACTGATAGGAAAACTAGACTTAGATCCCATCAGCATCAATATCCTCTGCAAATGGGCTTCTAAGGAATGGTCTGGGTTATCAAACATTTTCTTCATCAATCAAGGGGAAGGTTTTTTTATTGCTATGTTTGAAGCCAAAGCCGCCCGTGATAGGATCCACACAAAAAAGGATTGTTTTTGTGAAGGTATTGGTATATCTTCCATTGCTTGGCTGCCCAACTTCAACCCAAAATCTACAGTCATCAAATTTGTCCCAAGATGGTTTTCTTTCCCATCTCTACCTATAGAGTACAGATACTTGGAGTTGGTGGAAGCCATGGAAAATCAACTTGGTATCTTCATGAAGCATGACTTAGTCCCTTTTGATCACACAGAAATGATAGTAAGGGTCTGCATTTTGATTGATCTATCAAAACCAACCCCTTCCAGACTCTCCACCAAATTGAAGTTTGGTTCTTTCAGTCAAGAGGTAAGTGTGGATGATCCAGTTTTGGTGAACAAGCACAACCACTTCCTAGGTCACCATACCTCCCAATGCTCGGATTATATCCAACAAAACATTATGGTGTGTGAGGACTTCTATTTAGAACCATTTGAGTGTAGTAAATGGAGCAGCCTCAACAAGGATTCGATAGCAAGCACTCTACCTTCTTCTAATAATCTTCGTCTGAGCCAAACATTGTAACCAAAGGTACTCTTCTTTTATTATATATTTATTGTTATACATTCATATGGAGTTTTCTCTCAGGCCCAAAAAGTTAATTCTCAAGAAGTTCCAATCCTTCATTCCTCTACATTACTCAAGACTAGGAATCTTGTTATGGAATTCAAACAAGATTTTTTGCTAGGGTCACTGGATGACATTATTGAGTCTCAACTTGTTAAGGTATGTCATCAATTTATTGAGGAATAATCTCAATCTCTACCTCTCTTGGCTCCTAGATCATGCCACTCACCTCTCAACTTACTAGATTAGGTTGAGTCAAGATCTAACAATTTTCTTGTTTCACCATTCAATAGAGACAAGGCTGATTTGAGATGCAAGAAAATTCCCATAAGAAGAGGCTGCCAATTTATATGGATCTTGTCTTCTTTTTTACTTACCTCCCTATTGCTCCATTCTATTGTCCCAATAAAAATCTGGTGCCTGTTCAGTAGACCTTCCAAGTGCTCTCAGATTGTAACTTTGCCTCTTGGTGTCCTTCCCCCTTTGGTAATCCAGGATGAGGTTTTTGGACCTCTTGGATCTGATGATATCTCTACGATTGAGGAACTTCCCCCTTCCTCCTCCATTCTTCAGACACACTCCAAGAAAATGGAGATTCCTAAGAAGATAAAAGGCAAAGCGGGCAGGCCATCAAAGAAGTTAAAGCTTGCCAAATAGACTAGATGTGACATTCAAGTAGGGACTCAGTCAACCTTAGAAGAGAAATTATGCCTGAGGAGAGTGTGTAGATCTTTGGGCCACAAATGAAGCTCCTCTCAAGGAATTTTAGGGGCCTAAATGCCCCTAACAAGAGATGTCTCATGAAATCTCAGTTAGAGAATTTAGAGACAGACATCATTTTGATCCAAGAAACCAAATTCTCAAAAGCTCCCTAGGACCAACCCTTTACAAAGTGGAAACTATGGAAGTTTGTGTCTTCCCAAGCTATTGGGGCCTATGGGGGCCTAACAATATTATGGAAGGAGAAAAGTGTACAAATAAAACAAGTCTTAATAAAGGCAAATTTTATTCAGGTGGAAGTCACAGTGTCTGACATTTCGTTCCACTTAATCTCAGTATATGGACCTATCACGACCATGGGAAAGAAGCTATTGTGGGATTCAATATCACAGTCTTTAGCAAACTTTCCTGAGATCCTAGTGGTAATGGCGGGAGATTATAATGATATCACCTCTCTCAAGGATAAATCAGGTGGTATAGTCCCTTCCTTGAAAGTAATGCAAGACTTAAATGTTTTCATCTCAAATAATGCACTAATAGACTCCATCCCTTTGAATGGAAATGTTACTTGGACAAACAGAAGGTAGGGTTTCTCTCACATTGCAGAAAGGCTAGACAGATTTTTTGTCAATCCCATTTGGCTAACCAGATTTGGCAAACCACCAGCAGAAATTCTTCCCCTTATGGGATCAAACCACTTTCCCATTCAAGTCTCCATAGACCTGAAGCCATGGATTCAGAAGTCCAAGAACTCTTTTAAGTTCCAACAGATGTCGCCTAGAGATTCCTCATTCTTACATCATCTAGAACAATGTTGGAAAGATGCACCTTTTTTCATAGGCTCCAGAATGTACCAATTTGCAAGGAAAATGCAATGGATCAAGATGAAAATCAAATATTGGAACAAAGCAACTTTTAAAAATATATTTGTGCACAAGGCACAAATTGAGGAAGATATTAAGAAGTTAAATGAAGACATTATCAAGCATGGCATCAGTGACTTACAAAACCCAAAAGAAAAAAAATGAAGAGTTGGAAGAAATCCTTCAAAGGGAAGAGATTTTCTAGAAGCGGAAATCTCATGAGCTTTGGCTACAAGAGGGTGACCGAAACACTAAATTTTTTCATTCCTTTGTGAAAATGAGAAGGGCTTCTAATCTCTTGTCTCAAATCCATGACTCCTCAGGTAATCTTATTACTGATCAGGAAGGCATCCATAATAAGGGGGTCAATCTCTTCTCCACCTTATTTTCAAAAGTAGCAGGGGATAATAATGCAGATCTTTCTCAAGATGCTCTATCGGTCCTACAACATATCCCACCCTTGATTTCCCATCAAAACAATGCAGATCTACTCAAACTTTTTTCCCTCCTAGAAATTAGGCAGGTGGTTTTCTCCATGCAACCAGATAAAGCTCTAGGGCCAAATGGATTCACAACTCCCTTTTTCCAAAAATGTTTGGCATTCTTAGGTGAAGACATTTGGAGAGTGGTAGAGGAGTCTAGAAGGAGTTGTAAAATGCTTAAACAATTCAACACGACACACATTTGTTTGATCCCCAAAGTGGCTTTCCCTTACTCCTTTTCAGATTTCTGACCAATCTCACTTTGTAACATCATTTATAAAATTGTCACAAAAGAAATAGCTTTTAGATTGGCAAAGCTACACCCCAAAATCATTTCTCAACAGCAGGGGGGTTTTATTCTGAGAAAGGAGACCTCAGAGAGTGCCTTGATTGCTCATGAGATCATTCACTTAGTAACAGAAGCTAACCAATAAGCAATGATTATAAAGTTGGATATGATCAAATCATATGACAAAGTTAATTGGACTTTCCTTCATCAGACACTCATCAAATTTGAGTTTGACAGGAGATGGTGCAATTGGATCCTATCATGCATCTTAGGAGCACAATTTTCTATCCTAATTAATGGAACAATGGCTAGGTTTTTTTCCTCCTCTCAAGGTATCTGCCAGGGTGATCCTTTATCCCCTTCCCTATTCATAATAATGGCTAAATCTCTGAGTAGAATGATTACCTTTTATCACTCTTTAGATCTTTGGAAGGGCATTCCCATCCCTCAAACTCAAATCTCAGTCACTCATATTATGTTTGCAAATGATACTCTCTTATTTGGAGACCCTCCAATTAAGGATGCTAAATTGATTGGAAAAGCTTTAGACCTATATTGCCTAGCCTTTGGTCAAGAATTTAGTGCCTCAAAATCCAGAGTCTTCTTCCTTAATTGTCATCAATCCTTGACCCATCAGCTATCCAGGGTGTTGGGGATTAAACATGATTCCCTCCCCAGCACTTACCTAGGTATCCCACTCTTTGTGGGTTGCATGAAAAAAAAGTACTGGGAGAATATCATCTCGTCGATTAAAGATAGAATGGCTTCTTGGAAAAATACTTGGTTGTCACTAGCGGGAAGAATTCTTTTGATCAAGGAAGTCTTATCCACAATCCCCAACTATATCATGGTTGTTCTACCCATGCCAAAATAGGTCAGATTAGACACTGAAACCATTCTCAGAAACTTCTTATGGAAGGGAAGTAAGAACCCTAAAAAAAATCCATTTGTTGGTATGGGATAAAGTGTGTACTACTAAAGCTTTGGGGGGTGGGAATCCATAATATTGAACACAAAAATGAGGCTCTAGGAAAAAAACTGATTTGGAAACTCTACTCTTCACATAACTCCCTTTGGGCTTCAATTATCAAAGAAAAATATCTGGACTCTGAAATACCTGAAAGAATCTTCACCACTCTAGATCTTCCTAAAGACTCCCATATGTGGAACTTTATGGTTTCATGTAGATTCATTTTCTTACCAAATTTTTCTTGGCTTATTCACAATGGTCAAAGAACTTTATTTTGGGAGGACTCTTGGAATGGCTACCCACCCTTATCCAATATAAAAGGGCTTCAAGAAATCAAGAGATGTCTCTCCAGTTCATGGGGCAAGAGTGTTTGTGATTATTTTCGTTTGGAACAAGGTGATGGTGTTCCCAGACCAGTGTGGAAGGACATTTTTGATAGTCTTGCACCCTTAAATCAAAAACAACTTCTCTTGGCAAAACTTAACAAGAGATTTATCTCCTTTCTTGATTCTCTGGACAAACTCATTTGTCTCCCCTCAAAATCTGGAAATTACACAATTAAACATGGTTATAGATCAGTGGAGTAATTGGAACAGGTGCCCCGCCTCAGAATATTTCAATTTTGTTGGGCCGACAAAGGCTTCCAAAAGACTGGAGTTTTCTCTTGGTTGGCACTTTCGCTAAATCTAGCTCCTCCTTTCAATTGTATTTTTTGTAATGAGGAGACAAAATCTATGAATCATCTCCTGCTTAATTGCTCTAATGCATACCAATGTTGGTCCTGGCTTCGAGCAAAACTTAACTAGTCATCCCCACTCCCAAAAGATCTCACATTAATTTTTGACATGTGGCCCATCCTTCACTCGAACTCTTTCTTCTCTTGTATCAAGTTAGTGGCTCCTGTAGTTCGAATTTGGAACCTCTGGTGGGAAAGAAACAAGAGGATTTTCATAAAGGAGTCCAATAATCTCTCGAGAATTCTCAAGAAGCTGGAAGCAACGATATCAGAGGTTGTCAATGACCATGTAGCAAAAAAGAAAGGTTTGCACTCAAGCTTCACTTCTTGGGATGATAAAATTCTCTCAGACTAGCAAGATATATCTCTTCATTTCAAAGGAAGTCTACTCATTAACACACCCAAGGTTCCTATAGAAAAGAGATCAAGTGGAAACCTCCTGACCCGGGCTATGTTAAATTAAATTTTGATGGGGCCTCGAAAGGAAACCCCAGGATTTCAAGTCTAGCCTATGTCTTAAGGAATCATTTAGGAATTATCTCCAATTGTGGTATGGCTAAAATAGAAGATGGATCAAATAATGTGGCCAAAACCCAGGCTCTCTTGTTTAGGGTTAGATTGGCCACCACCATTAAAGTTAAAAAGATCTGTATTGAAGGAGACTCTATGAGAACAATTATGGCTCTTTCAACTTCCTCAACAATAAAAATCAATTGGAAAAATGAATATATTATTCAAGAAGTTAAACAACTCCTTCAATTTGATGAATATTCAGTCTCTCATTGTTATAAGGAGGCGAATTCTTTAGCAGACCTTCTAGCTAACTAGGGTTGCCTTCTCCCTCATGGAGAACAAATAATTTCAGGGTCTCTCCTAAAAAATTTTGAAGGGATCGAGCTTAGAGAAAATCTAGAACTCATGTAATTGTGTGTTATTCAATCATTAATGCATATTTTTCCTCTTTTGCGGAAAGATTTCCTCATTTCAATTTCACATTAAGCATTTATATGGTCGGACCACCCTGGCTCGTACCATATCAACTTGTCTAGATTATTCACCTGGCAGCATGTGTGTATATTGGACATGTCCCATTCTTTTCCAATGCATTGGAGTCCTTTGGTGACACTCAGTTAACACCTTTCAAGTGCATTTAGTATTGCATCATGTGGATATTTTTCACATGTGCCTGTCTCTTCATTTCATTCTGTGGAGACACAATGAAGTTGCCATTAAATGATTTTCTTTCCTCCAAAGTTTTGAGGTGGGATATACAATTTTCTATGTTCATGGCTTCCAAAATAGTCCTCCATGGCCCTCTTCAAAGTCTTTTCCCATAGGGTGTCAACCGAATCAATATCATGACCCTATTCATCATTCCATATTCAAAGGTGGAAAAAGAGATTATTCAAATCCTTGGTGCAGAATGGTTAGAAGCAAATCAATTCAGTCCTCCATCATGGGTGATCTCCATGTTTACTTCTTTTATTTTGGATCTCTCATGGTCAGTAGAGTACATGAGATTCCTTGTTGGATCTGTTGTCCAATCTAGTTTCTTCACCTGGGAGGAATTAAACTTCCAAATTGCAAACTATAATCTTTTGGTTGGGGACCCGTGGGTTGGCAGTTTATTTGATAGAGAGGATATTTTGTAGGAGTCTTTATCTAGATCAGTCTACATTTCCTTTATGAATGGTCTCATTTATGACTCCTCTGCCCCTTTTCACCACTAGCTGAAACATCATGCGGATATTTTGGGGGAAGATATAGTTTCCCAAGTATACAACATATTTCATGGTATTAAAGTTATTTTCAAACATGCTACCATAGATCCGCATGGCTATGCAAGCTCCTTCCCCACTCTGATGGATATTGAATTCTCAGCAGGCTCTTCAAATGGGAAGTAGCGGCAGTACCTGACTTCCAATTTTGAAATTTTTGCATCAATTTCTTACCCCTGCAGTATAATTATGCAGAATTTCCACAGGGTATCGAGTTGGTATGGACATATCAGCCATAGGCCATGTTCACTATTATGTGGTATTATTACAGTGCCTCGAATAGCTTATGTGCACCAAGTCTAGAATTGTCGACTCCCCAGTTTGGTATAGTGGAGAATTTTGTCTTCCTGAGCTCGCTTAGCCCCCTTCAGCAGTGCGTTCATGGTTTCATATGAGTCTCTACTAGGTAATTTTGTTCATATTAGTCTTTCATGCTCGGGCCCGCAACCTCTAGACCTCTCAGAGATGGGTCTTCGTTCATTTTCTCCTTTGGGTCTTTGTCTCTCCTTTGTGCTCGACTCCACAATCTCTTAGTTGAACACTTTAGGAGTGTATGAATCTTCTCAATAGTTGGTGATGGGGTCCATTTTCTGAGGATGGCTTCCCCATCTCTTTTTTGGAAGCTTTTCAGGCTCTTGAGTCCACATTGACATTCCAATCATTATTTGATTGGTTTTTGAGGTCCTTATCATATCTCTCCTTCAAGATTGCTCGGGTTGAGCCTGTTGTAGCTTGTATTAGGCTTATTTTGATTTTTCAGTTTAGATTGCTCTATTATTTTCTTTAATATTTCAAGCCATAACTGGAGATTTTCTGACTGGCTCTTTCCTTCGGTTTGCTCTTTGAACCAGTTTTTTGTAATCTCTATTATTTATATATTAATATATTATGGTGGCTTGCCACCTTTACCAAATACTATCAACCCCCATGGGAGCTAGTTTATACAATTTCCCATATTTTCTTATATCAAAATTGAAGGATATTTAGGTTTTCCCTGCATGTCAAGCCAAGCTACTTAACATATAAGGTGGTATAAATGGAATACACAAGATAGGCCTTGGAGACACATAAAATGTATGAAGACACACGCCATGAAAGGGGTGTTAAATTCCTTATAATCATCAAATATTATGAATGCAAATTAGATGTAGATACCAAGTTTGTATATGGAGAACGGAATATGATGCACTTGAAGCCTTTTGAGTTAAAGAGGCTTACTTATGATTCTTACCATCACCTTCAACAACATATTAATAGAATAAAAAAGAATGAACTTCATTTTGAGGATTATTGGGTTGATTTCCAAAATGACCATGAAGTGAGAAGAAAGAAATATCAAAGGCTCACTATGAGATAAATTAAAACTTTGGAAGTCATGGAGGTCCCACAATAGATAACAAAAGATGACAAGAATTTGATGGACCCCATATATTAGTCAGATAGAATATTTAATGCTCCAGATCCAAAGTTAAATTGGTTTGAATGTAAGATTACTTATATAAATGAAAGTTTTGAAAGGGTGATAGAATATTCTTGGGTATAGACTACTCACATTATGTTATGGACCTAAAGAGACAGGGGTAGAAATCACCTACTCCATTGAAGATAAAATATTAGTAAAGAGAAAGCTAGAGCCCACTGTATATGATCATTTCTTTCTAAACAAAATGAGAGGTGAAGAAACTCAAAGAGCTAAAGCCATCATGTCAAATGAGGAAGTAAATGTACCAACACCAAAAGTGAATATTGTTGCCAAACCTAAAAGTGTAATTCTAACCCCTATAATGACTACAAGAATTGCAAAGACCACAATATCTATTTTACCGATTCTGACACCTACACAATTTGAGGTCGGTGCATCAAGTCAACCTACAAATGAGGTAGTGGAGGAAAATTTTCCACTTATGAGTAGTCATCATGCAGACATAAGCCCAAGCATAGTGCAATTGACTCCATTTGTTCAACCCAGGATACCAAAACCTACATTTCATGCCACCCTCTTTCAAGAATTAGATGTAAGTAAAAGAGACCATATGGTTACTCCTGAAAGTAAAGTCAAAGAAGAGTCAACTACCACAATGATTGTAGCTTCTCTACTTCAGATAAAGTAGCATAAAATAAAGCCAACAAGGATTTCTCAATTTCCTTTGACCAATGTGCTTGATTTAATAGATGATGAATATGAGGTAGGAACTGGTGTGGATCCTATAATTGGTATGTAGATGCCAAAGGGAGAATCATCCTTCCCTAAAAAGATAAGTCAAAACCATCAAAAGGGCTTTAACCTCCCCTTGGCAGTGAAATCATAAAAGAGGTTTTAGGGAGGAAAGAAATAGTAAAAATTGAATCTCAACTTGAGACTCCCCCTACAACTAATAAGATAGTGACAAAGATGATAAGGCCCCATCTTGAACAAGCTCTAGAAGTAGAAGAAATGGTAGATAATTTAGTTTGGCTTAACTTAATATACAACTCAATATAGATAAACAAATCTAGATCCTTCCTTTAGACATGAAAGAACTATTCAAAGAAGAAAAAACTCAACCACCAAAGAAGAAGGCTAGAGCCATGTCTATAGTGAAAAGTGGAAGGGATCACACTAGGGTGTCTTATAAAGTCATTCCCACAATAGAGAAGGATCTAAAGGATATGACTTGAGAGGATTACCAAATAGTGACTATTGAATTAGGTCATACATCTTGGAAGCAAGATATTATTGAATCCAAATCTCAAATGGATATCATGTACTCTAGATTGGAAAAGTATAAAAGAAGAAAGAGGGAGCTAAAATCTCAAGTCTATCCTATCTACAAGGTTGTATCAACAATGTAATAACCCTAGGAGAAAGGATAAGTGAAGTACCACAAAACTTAATGTTGGTTTCTAGAGAGTAGATTGCAAAAATAGAAAAAAAGAAACATGTGTTCAAAGTTACACAAGAATGAGTAAAATATTTCTCATTAAAAGGTGGTTGGAAAAGGATAAGAGAAGGAGTGTAAGGAAGATTTGTCATAAAGGCGTTCCTTGTCCTCACACTCCAAAGTACACAGAGATGAGGAATAGAGGAATTTTAAATTCTTTGAGAGGGACAAGTGGAAAGGGGACCCATGTGGGTACTTTCCAAAAGTGGGTGTCTTTGAAGGTTTAGTGGGCAAATGAAGGAAGTTGTTTATGGCATTAAGTTGAATTTTTCCCTAATCACTATGATTAGGGGTGTGCACATATTTAGGAGGAAATGCTTAGGCTAATGAGGAATGATTATGATGTAAGTGGGAAATGTAGGAGGATGGGAAATTTGGAGAGAGAAAGAGGAGGGGAATTAAAATTTGATTTTAATTCCATGTGGAGGGAAAAGGGAATTTTAAATTGATTTAAATTCAAAATAGAAGAAAAGGGGGAAATGAACACTTTAATTAAATAAATGTAGGAATTTATTTAATTAAATGGGGAGATGATGGACTATTGTGTATTTTAGGTTTCTATAAATTAATTCACCTAAGGAAATAGAAGAATAAACACTAGTTAATTAAGTAATAATAATTTGTTTAATTAATAGGGTGGTAAGGATGGAGGAATAATGATGACAAATTTGATCAAATGGTACTAATCAAATTTAGATGTCTACATATAAAAAATAAAAAATAAATATGATATGTATCACCACCATCAAATTTAATCTTTAATCTTATTATAGATTAAACATATATGATTTTGTAGTAATATTGTTGTTGTCTCAGTTGAATCTAATATTTTAAATTTATATTTTAGAAAGTTTGAAAGCTAGATACATATTCACTTTTCTCTTCTGCGTACTTATTCCATGTCCTTGTGCAACTGCTTAAGTACAATTATGCTTAAAATTGAGAAGCTGGAAAGTTCCTGTGCAATTTTTTAATTATGAGAAAAAAGATAAATTAGAATATTCACCTTTTTTAGTGGAGCAACTAATGCTTAAGAACTGAAAAATAAGCTTTGGATAAATAAGGGGGATTGGTAATAAGAAATAACTAGATATTGGAAAAAATGGCATGTTCCACAACTTTTTTTCCCTCCTTTTTATTTGTCTCCAATTTTTTTTCCAAATTCTATTTTTAAAAATTATTATTAGCAACTTCATTTAAAAATATAATTTAAGGTTACTACTTAAAAGTGATCACCAAAATTTAATATTCATGGGACTACTAGCTCCAAAAATTCTTGCTTAAAAAGTGTAGTGATTGCTAGCCAAAATAAGCTAAGAATCCTCAAGGAAACCTTTGCTTAGCAGTTCTCAAAATTAGCATTTGTGTAGAATGAAAATATTGCACATAAAATCTTCTTTCGTTACAAGTGCATAAAGAAATATTTGAAATATACATGAGAATTGCTTAAGAGATGATAATCAAGATAGCATGAGCTATCTCAAAATTTCTTAAGATCAAATGAACATATGTTAAATGACAAAGTGATCATTCTTATGCATTTATTTTTGTAGTTCTAAATTAGGAATTTTTTTTTAAAAATGATCATCATTTCTTACATTAGTTAGATGATAATGAATTATTATTCAAGAGCATCTTGAAATAAATTCTTCAAGATTGTACTTTCAAACAATTGTTGCTAAAACTTGTAGAAATAGAATACTAAAATATTCATGAAACAATTCTATTGACATGTATATACTATACAATTTCAAGTAGACTTATCATATTCAACATTTACAAATAGTATCAAGTTTAAGTGATTATATATATATATATATATATATATATATATATATATATATATATATATATATATATATATATATATATATATATATATATATATATATATATATATATATATATATATATATATATATATATATGAGTTAAATTCTAAACATAATGTAGTGAACATTAATACAATTTAATGAAATGAACTAATTTGAGACATATAGAGACTAACTCATTCACAATCTTTATTAAGAATATATAAATTAATATAAATATCTTAAATACATCTATCTTTAAATAAAATTAATAATTATCTTAATACTTAACATTACGACAAATTCAAACTACACTCAAATTTAATTTATAATAAAAATTTATAACTTCTTACTATTTGAATAAACTTTTTTATTGTAGTAATTTGAAAAAACAATATCATGAAAAATTCAAAGTAAAGTCAAGTTAAATTTACAATTAAAAAAAATATTACCTTTTACCAAGCTATCAATATATTTGTTTTTCCTTTACTAGGTTAGAAAAGAATAATTCACTATTATTGAATACACAAGGAGGAAAAGATCGTACTCCAAGATGCTTTACTTCATGCATGTGGCCTTGTCTTCCATTTCATAAAGAAAAAGAAAAGTAGAGAGTGACTACTTAATTATTGAATACACAAGTAGAACTAGAAATAATGAGTTGAGTTTAGTTTTGTAAAGAAAATAAATTTAATAAGATGTTTATAATTTAATATAATGAATTATGATAGATGGATATATACATTTATGAATTATGTGCTAATTTTGGAAAGTAAATGTGAAATAGTTAAGGATATTGAATTTGATGATTTGATGTGATTTTGAATTACAGTTTGTTTCTAATTTTGACAAAGATGCTTCTTTGTTTATATCTTGTTTCAAATTTTGTGTTTGATTTGATTTGAATTTTATTTTGGATTGAGGTCATGTCTCGAGGTCTTATCAATATCTATGAATTCATAGATATGATTCATATGATTGTATGTTGTATGTTCCTAATTTTTTATTTACTAAAATTTCTTATTTTTACTTTC
The DNA here is from genome assembly GCF_030272615.1 of Cryptomeria japonica. Classification (NCBI taxonomy): domain Eukaryota; kingdom Viridiplantae; phylum Streptophyta; class Pinopsida; order Cupressales; family Cupressaceae; genus Cryptomeria; species Cryptomeria japonica. Next base: position 90,209,082 of record NC_081412.1, read on the forward strand.
TATTCTTGTATGAAAACTAGTAGCATTTAGATTTGGTTTTAGGTCAATCTTTAGAAAAGTATGTAAAAGTTTGGAAAACAACAAAAAATATCCTAGACTGAATATGTAAATCTAGTTGAGAACAACAAATTGAAATGTTTCACTATTTTTTGCCCAAATATTTTTAGGAAAAGAAAGGATAATCAAAAGTGAGAGGATGTGAAATGGCTTCAAATGAATTCTTTTAAGTATAATCATTTAATATCAAGCAATGAAAATGTGTGTTTAGTTGCAAGGTTAGGAAATAGATGACCCACTTGCTTTAATGGGATAATTAATTTTTTTATTATTGTTGAGGTTAAAGTTGAACTCCAAAGAAATGTCCTAAAACTTGTTAGTCCATCATAAAATATAAAAAGGAAAGCTACAGGAAACTTAACTTCAACCAATGAAGTAACATGAAGTAAATGAAATAAACAAGATTATACCTTTCATGATTTACTCCTCATTGTGTCCTAACTCCACTGTTCCTCGTTGCAGATGATTTGCTCTCAGACAAGCACTGATAGCTTCCAAGATGGCATATGAAGAATGGACTGATAGTTATCTGATACTATGATATGCATATGCAAATGATTTAAGCTAACATGATATTAAGCTATGATAAGAATCAGGCCTGGAATTTGACAAGCTAAATGGTCGTTTTTTCACTTTTGAGCCGTATTTGACAGCTTAAAAAATTTATAGAACATATGCACTGACACGCTATTTTTTTCTAAAACCGTATAGATGACACTTCAAATTATAAATAAACCATAAAAAAATATAGTAGGTAATATATATCATAGAATATTATAATTTATAATATTGATATATATTAGTTTAAAATGTTTATTATAAAAATACAAATTTATTTAGAATATTTTGAAATGGAAGGATGTAGTTGTTTCTAATTTTATAATATGTTAATATGACTTTTTAGAATAGTTCTTTTTTTTCATATATAAATGATAAAATATTTTAATATAATTTTTTACAATATGTTATATATATATATATATATATATATATATATATATATATATATATATATATATATATATATATATATATATATATATATATATTATCATTATTTTCTATTAAGACAATGATTTTCATTTCTTCCCAAGAAAGATGTGCATTGCATTTTGGTGTGGCTTCAATCTTCTACTTTTATATTTTTTGACAGTTAATATTTTTCTTAAAATGTCAAATGAAAGGCATTGAAATGACTAAACCATCATCAAAAATTCATATGATAGGTAGGGGTGATTGTCAAATTCCAGGCCTGATAAGAATTCTAAAATTGCTAATTGCTTCAAACTCAAACTCACGGATGCAAGATAAAAACTTCTAGAATGACTATATGATTAGCTATTAGTCTATTAGTTTTAAAATGGCTTAGGAGACCTCTTTTTATAGATTTTTTAGTGCATGAGCTTAGGTGGCAGAGATCAATGGTCATGATTGAATCTTTCAAATTGGATGGCTATGAGCAAGAAGTTGAAGGTTGAGAGAAAGGGGGAAGGAGAAGACAAGTGTCACTCATCTCACCTTGACTGAGTTGAAGACTTGAGAGGATATAGGATAGTTGGAGAAGATGTAGGAATGAGAGGACAAGTGGACTCAAGTCCTCCTAAGATATAGGGATGTTGGAGAGAATATAGAAGAAGGTTAGGAAATATGTGTACGTACACAATATTTCATTTATTTTGGAAGTTAGAGATAAGTGGCTAATTAATTATTTTATTTTATTTTATTTTGTTGAATTAATTTAGTCGCATGATGGATGAGTTCGCAAAGAAGAAGTGATGTGGAGAATGAAAGGTGAGTTGAAAAATAATTAAATAATTAAAAAAATATTTAATTAATGAGACCATAGGATAATAGATAGAGGAATAATTAGATATTAGATATTTAATTAATTGATTAGAAGAAAAAGATATAACGAATTAATTAATAAAATGTTTCAATTAAATTAATTAATAGAAGGACATGAAATGAATTAAATAAATTAATCGGTACAAATTAATTATTTAATAAAATAATAATTATTAAATAAATATAAATATTTATTTAATTGCTCATAGCCAATTTTATGTGTATACATTTTGCCCCCAAAGAAGAAGTGATGTGGAGAATGAAAGGTGAGTTAGAAAATGGATTAAATAATTAAAAAATTATTTAATTAATGAGACCATATGATAGTAGATAGAGGAATAATTAAATATTAGATATTTAATTAATTGATTAGAAGAAAAGGATATAACGAATTTAAAAAAATTTAGCCCATCTCTCGAGGGGGCATACCACCCACTAAATTAACATTTATGGGGCATATTTCTTCACACCTATTTTTTCTTTCTTTGAAACAACGCGATAAAACTGCACCATCTCAAAGAGGGGCAAATGTAGTCACATAAATCTATCCACTTAAATAAATGAATATTTAGTATTTATTTGATTATTTAACCATCCATCAATAATTAATTAAATTAATATTTAATTAATTCATATTAACCCTCTTCTCCTATTAATTAAATAAATTATTCAATATATTTGATTTAATTCACTTAATCAAATTCAGACCATTAATTAAATAAATAAATCATATTTGTTTAATTAAATCTTCTCTCACATTTAAATAAATTAATATTTATTTAAATCCCCCAAAATCTCATCTCTCACATTTAAATAAACTAGCAATTGCACCTTGGTGTGCAATGGTTACGCCGAAAAGACATGGAAGGTCAATAATTAGAGCCCATTATCAACATGCTCATGTTATTTTTACAATATAGAGAGATAGAAAGATGGATAGGTAAGGATAGAAAGAAGGAGAGATAGAGAGCTCGGGAGATAGAAAATAGGGGATATAGATAGATATGGAGATGGAGATTGAAAAGGATATTGAGAGGAGAGTGAGAGATAAGGAGAGGAGGATGGAAAGATAGGGATGGAAGAGATAAATATATAGAGGGAGATGAAGGAAGAAAATGAGAGAGAGAGAGATAGAAAGATTAATTTAGAGATTGGGGGTGATATAGAGAGAGAGGTAGATAGAGAGATATAGGGGTAGACAGAGGTGTGTAGATAACAAGATATATATAGAGGGAGAAATAGAAGAAATATGGAGAGATAGAAATGAATATGCAAAGAGATATAGATATAGAGGTATAGAAAGAAGAGGGAAAGAGAGGGGGAGAGAGATAGATGGATAGAGAGAGGGGAATATGTGTAAAGATAGAAGAGGAGATAGAAAGTAAGAGGGAGAGATGATGAGGAAAATAAATTGATGGAGAGATATAGATAGGTAAAGAGAGATAAAGAAAAAGAGACATAGAAAGATAGAGAGATGTGGAGGAAGAGGGATAGGGATAGATAGTGAGAGGAAAAGAAACAAAGAGACAAATTGAGAGTAAAATAAACAAGGAGAAGTAGAGATAGGCAAATAGAGATGGAGAGAGGGAGATGAAAATAGGAGAATATGGAGAGAAGGACAAAAAAAGAAAGAGAATAGAGATATATGAGAAAGGAAAGAGAGATATATGGAAAGATAAAGGGAGAGAGGTAGAGATAGGGGTGAGCTAGGGAGGGAGAGAGACAAAGAGAAAGAGAGAGGGGAAACATAGAAAGAGAGGGAGGAAAGAGGGGTGAGAGAGAGATAGATAGAGAGGGAGATAAGGAAGAAAAGGGGTGAGAGAGAGATAGATCAATGCATAAAGAGGGAGAGGGGGAGAAGGAGAGATATAGATAGAGGGTGATAAAGAGATATACAGAGGGATAGAGAAATTAATAGAGAGAGAGAGAGAGGTGTAAATAGACATATAGAGAGATAGAGTAGGAGAGATGAAGTGAGAGAGAGAGAGAGAGAGAGAGAGAGAGAGAGAGAGAGAGAGAGAGAGAGAGAGAGAGAGAGAGAGAGAGAGAGGAAAATAGATAAAATAAATGTAGATAGATAGATATGGAGAAAGAGGTGAGTTAAAGGAATCTAATGAAACAAAGAGGCATGGAGAAAAAGAGAGATTTAAACTTAAAATTATATAAAGAGTTTGAGATAAACTAGAGAAGAATATATATGAGAGAGATAGAGTAAAAGAGAGAAATAGAGAGGGAGAGAGTGTTAGTTAGAGGAATATTGTTAGAGAGATGGGAATATAGAAAGAGGGAATAGAGAAGGAGATAAATAAAAATAAAGAGATAGATAGGAACATATGATTGTGAGAGAGAGGTAGATCGATAGAGAGGTAAAAGAGAGAAAGAGAGAGAGCAAGGATAAAAATAGAGGGAAGAAGATATTGACAATAGAGAAATTAAAATTTTATTGTTGTTTTGGTCAACAATCAAAATATGACATGTCTCCATGGGAAGTGTCCACCAATTCAATACATCATGTGCATATGGACTCAACAATTCACCTTTAAGATCTCTTAGATGTACCCATTACATATAATACTAACATGTTTTTCCTAGAAGATGAAATACATCCAATTAATAAGAAAAGGGAGTAGACATTGATGAATAAATTAGATGCATGATTTTATTATGATGATGGGATCTAGATAATAGGATTAACAATGGTGGAATGTTGTGTGGGACATCTCATGTTTCTAGTAGTTTGAGAGATAGTGTGGTGCATTTGCAAAATTTAAAATTTTATTAAATATTATCTTTAACAGGATGTAGGAAGTAGATTTATAGCTTCACACCTTATGAACCATTTTTTATCAACAAAAATCCATAAATTAAGCAACCTTGCAATCTAACAATGCCCATCTAGTTCCTCAACATCTCACAAAATTTATGCATATTTGAAGGAAAGTCGATTGATTAAACTCTCCAAACTAAATCATCCCAATAAGTCACAATGGGTCATGCTAGGCTCTTGTTCAAATGGCATGGACCTTAACAATCCATAAATCACAAGATAAGTCAACTTAAAGAGCATCAATTAGTGTCACCAACATTGATTACCAAGGACTTAGATTCAGAGCCATATGAAAAGTATTTTGCCTTGTGATTTTTTTCTTGTATCCCACCTTCACACATGAAATATATGCATGCATTCAAGATAGTCCATAAATTGCACCAAGAAAGTGAGAAAATAATTGCTTAACGATACTACCAAATGAAACTAGATAAGAATCATGAGAAAATTTTTCTGGGGAACAACATCAGAAAAGAAGAAATCCGCCATGGTTGCATGGGACAAAGTCAGTCAACCAAAGAACAAAGGGGGGGTGGGTATTAAGGATTTGGAAGCCCAAAATATGGCTCTTGGAGCAAAATTGGTGTGGAAATTGTTCTCCGAGCCCAATCTTAAATGGGTAAAAATCATTAAAGCTAAATTCCTGGAAAATTTTGACCCGGACTATTTTTTCCATACAGAAAACCTCCCAAAAGGGTCGAAAGTTTGGGACTTCCTGGTTAAGTGCAGGGGCCTAATTAGGGATTGGCTAACTTGGGATATAGCGGATGGTAACAAAGCTCTCTTCTGGGATGATTCGTGGGGAGGGCATGCGATTCTAAGCAAATCAGGAATAAGTGAGGAAGGTATCGATTTATGCAAAGTCCAGAGGGGGATGCATGTAAGGGATTATGTATCCTTTAACCACAATGATCCATCATTAGGATGGAAATGGAAGTCCCTGGAAGATTTGAACTTAACTATTAGAGATAAGGAGATTCTAAGAAATACATTAAGAGAAAGACAAATAGTCTTCCGTAGCGGGGAGGATAGGTTGATATGGGCTGGTAGTTCATCAGGATTATACAGGGTTAAAGAAGGATATGACATTTTAAAGGGTAGACAAATAAACACAAATTCCAATTCTAACCTATGTTGGAATAATCTGGGGCTGCCTAAGGCTGGGTTATTTTTATGGGCCGTATCTCAGAAAAGAATCTTAACCTCAGATTGGTTCAAAAAACTTGGCTATTCAGGGCCATCCAGATGTCCGTTATGTGAAGCAGAGGAAGAGAATGCAGATCACCTACTTCTTAATTGTTCATACAGCCAGAGGTGCTGGGATTGGCTTTGTAAGAGTCTTGATTGGCAGACGCCAAGGCCTTATGATATAAAGGATTGGATTGCCAGTTGGCAAACCCCTTCGAACCTAAGTGTTTATGCTATGATTTGGAAAATAGCACCTGCCATTATAATCTGGGAAATATGGAAGGAAAGAAACAGAAGAATTTTTAAGGATAAGCAGATGACTGTAGAGTCCCTTATTAACAAGATTGAAGCTTTTATAGTAGAGTTAACTAACAATAGATTAGATTCTTTGCAGTTAAGGATCATTAACTTATCTAGGGGTGACGAGTTAATCAGAATGAAATGGAATGGGCTCAAAATCCCACCTTATATTGGTCCCGGGGGGAAACAGACGTCATCCCTTAGGGAGGAAGTTAAATGGTTACCACCAAGATTTGGGTGGTGCAAACTGAATTTTGATGGTGCCTCTAGAGGCAACCCGGGTAGAGGAGGAATAGGTTGTGTCATACATCAGGATAACGGCAATATTTTGGCTAGCCTGAATAAACCTATTGGGATAACTACTAACAATATGGCTGAAAGTCAAGCTCTATATGAAGGGCTTATCCTAGCCAGGACACTGAAAATTAAGAAGTTGGAAATTGAAGGCGATTCAGCGCTGATTATTAACGCAGTTAGAAATGAGAAATGCACTAACTGGAAACTGAATGTAGAGATTGGTAGGATTTTGGACATAATCAAACATTTCGAAGAGGTGTCTATTAAACATATTTATAGAGAAGGAAATAATGTGGCAGATAAGCTGGCAAATGTTGGGGCTGATGGGAACTCATCTATAAACATAGCAGGGGATACTTAGGATATTAATGCGAAGATAGAGGGGCAGACATATATCTATAATTATGTGTATATATATATAGATATAAAGATATATATATATATATATAAATATATCTTAATATAGTGAGGTATATTCATAGAATTGCAGATATATCTATGCATATATTCCGGTATATTAGGATATGTATATATATATATATACATACATATATATATATATACATACATATATATACATATATATACATACATATATATATATATACATACATATATATATATATGTATATATATATATATACATACATATATATATACATATATATATATATATGTATATATATGTATGTATATATATATATATATATATTTCTTCCAATTTTGATAGGATTTACAGTTCTGTTAAACAGACTTAGCATAAGTATGGGCCCTGTTTGCTTTGATTTTTTGTAAAATCTTGTGACCCATAGATTATATGCGGATAGATATATAAGAAGACATATTACTTCTAACATGGTATGCTCTGTCAATGATTTTGATATGGATTGTGGGTATATTAGGTAAAAGAAGTGGAAATGGCTTAGGCATATAAATGTATGCAGATATATAGAAGGATGAATATATGTATATGCATAGGTAATTGCTCGTTTGTCATTCTGTCTTTTCATATATATATGTAGATGTATATGCAGATATTTATGGCAAGTTTGACATAGATGAATGTATAAATGCATATACATATATATATGCGTGATGTCTTTATCTAAAGTATGGCATTAAGAAATTGGCTATGGCAGAATATGCATACACAGATATATATGTGGGATAGAAAGGCATATAAATGTAAGCAGGATGTATACTTGTATATACATAGGTAATTGCTCTATGGTCATTTCGGTGTTTTCATATATATATTTAGATGCATATGCAGAAATATATGACAGATTTGTAATATATATATGTATGTATAAATGCATATGCATATACATATATATATATGCTTGATGTTCTATCTAAATTGGATATGGCAGAATATGCATAAACAGATATATATGTTTCAATTCTTATCTATAAGTATGGCAATTATGAATTTGGTTATGAAAGAAGCAGTAGCTTTGAGAATGCTATGTTGGTACTAACCCCCTCCTCACTGCTGGCTGAATTGTAGCCTGGCTAATCTCTTAATTTGACACCTACTTGACTAAAGGGGTCTCAAGCTAAGGGATAGCGAGGTTATAATCCCCCTATAGAGGGTGGTAGGTCATAGATATTTGTTGAATGATCTTTGAAATTATATATGTATACATTGCTACTAATTGTTTGGTAGAGATATATGCACTAAGATTTTTACAGGTTCGAGGGAGAGGATGGAAAGATAAGGCCCTTAGCACTAAAGATCTCGCCAAGACAGACTGGACTGAGCCTCCAAGGAAAGATTGGCAAAGAAACTTTGTATAGAAACTTTGTGAGAATTGATATGTATATAAAAGTCAGTCTGTAGCCTCAATAGAGGAATTGTAAATCGTACAGATTCTTTGTATTATCTGATCCCGTAAGGGATCTGGGCTAGACCGGAGGTTTTCTTATCTCCATTCTTTCCTACCGGTGCCCACACCGAATGGAGATGTAATATTTATTATAATAAAAATAAATTTGGCCTCGGCCTTTTATCGATCAAAAAAAAATTAGATAAGAAAAAATACAATTTTAATAAAATTCTATAGCCATCAATTTTTAAAAATGTCAATAATCTTGTTAAATTGATTACAAATGTTAGAATGGATGTAAATTTTGAACAATTCACTTTATTGCATTTGAGTTGTAATGAATGCTTCTTATATCTCGTACATAATTTAATTAATTTATTTTAATAAATTAAAAACTTATAAGAAAGAAAAGTCTCATTGATATTTTTATTCATATTCTTATATTTAATTTTTACAAATAATATAAAATATTAATCTATTTATATTACCTATTAATTCAAAATAATTATACTTGTATATACATATTATTAAATTAACTAAAAGGTACAAAATTCACTTCCTTTACCCTTTTATCTAAATCATATTTTAATTATTTGTATTGTTATTTTGTCCATACACTGTATATTCGTATGTGTTGTTGTCGTATATGGTAGGCGAGTCTACATAGAATATGTTGGTGTAAATAAATATTCACTATGGATATTATTACACTTACTTAAGTTAACTTAGGATAATGCATTTTATAGTAGTTTGGATATGAGACACTTGGGTGTTTGTGTCACATTGGGATAGTGTGTGTAGGAGAAATTCCACCTCTTATGGTGTTGATCTTGTTATTACACTATCATATCCACTTATTGTGGAGTGATAATTCCACCTTCGGTGGGTGATCCACCTCATGTGGAATATTATATTATTTCTCCTACCTACCCACACCTATTTCCTACCTACCCTTGTCTCTCATTGAGCCACATGTCATATTTGTGTGCTCATACATCCATATGGCCTTGCCTATATAAGCAGGCCTCTATTCATTGTATTGGTTAATCCAGTTGATCATTTTTATATTGATGAGAATACAGTTTGTTCTTGTCATTCTATTGTCTCTTTTATGCTTTTCATTGTGCCCTTGATCTTGGCAAAATCCAACATGGTATCAGAGCAGTTGGGGCTTCATTGATCAGTTTTTGGAGACATCGTGGAAGGCTTCTATTCTCGGATTTGGGGATCTCCATTTTTTGGAGGCATCATACAGTGATTTGGACATCACCGTTGAATCTGGGAGGCCATTTCCATAAATTTCGACTATAAAGTCGACCTATTTTGGTGAGAAAAAAAAATTTCCCCAATTTTGCTACATAGTACGGATTTTCGGATTTATATTATTTTTCGAAAAAAAAAAAAAATTGTTCTTTTTTTCTGAAAAATATTTTTCAAAAAATTGGAAAAATCAAAAAAAAAATTTCAAAAAAATCCGAAAGCAAAAAATTGAAAAAAAAAATCAAAAAAATAAAATAAAAAAACAAAGTTTTTGGGGGGTCCGCAGACCCCCCCCCCGTGACCTGCGTACCTTGCAGGTCTGTGTGCGCAGGTCTGCAGACAGATCTGTACCTGTCGCCGTTGCCTGCGCCTCATTCCGCCCGCGCCACGTCTCGTACCAGCCGTCGCCGACGCCGCCCGAGCGCCTCCGTTTCCGGCCGCAGCTTCCTCCAACGGCCCCCGCAGCTTCCTCCAGCGGCCTGCCGGACTTCGTCACTCCGCTCACCGTCCAGCAACACCCCCAGCACGGGCTCCTTCCTCCAGCGGCTCCCGCGTGCACCTCCGGCCGCCACCAGCGGCTCCTCTCGCTGCTCCGCCTCCGGGCACCGCCACGCGGACACCAGACCACGAAGACCGGAGGCCCGCACCCGCCACGTGGCAGGTGGCCACTGGCCCGCCTTAAAACCATACACACAGTCATCAGTACGGACTGCCACATAATCTGTCGAATCCGTCTGCCCAGTCATCTTTTCCGTACGGTACAGAATACACAGTCAGCCGGCCACGTCATCCGTCCGTACAGTACGGACGTCCAGTCAGCAGGGGCGACGTTTTGCGACGGTCATACGGTCGTCAAATTTAATCACGTGACTTGCTGACATCAGCACCACATCAGCACTTTTTGAAAAAAATTTGACCCCTCTCCATTGAGCTTTTCAGTTTTGCAGTCCAACTTTGAAAGGCCATATCTTGCTCATTTTTGCTCCTTTTTTGGTGCAATTTTTTTTGAAATGGGCTAAAATTTCATGATCTTCACAGTGGTGTGGCTATTTTCTGATTTTGGTGCATAGGTTTTTCGGAATTTTTGGATTCTCTCAGTTGTACCTGTCCAATCCTCAATTCTGCAACTTCAAAGGCCTCGTTTGAGCTCATACGACCTCCTTTTCAGGTGCCGTTTTTTTTTTAAGTGCTTATTTTTTCGTCTACTTTCAGGATCTATGATCAGATTTCAGAGATTTTGAGTGAAAAATGTACTTTCAAATATTGGTCTTATTTGGCCTATTAGGTACTTGTAAATTGCTTGGATCTTAGTTAGATCTCTTGCATTAATAGTTTGAGACTCTTTTTGGCCTTATTGAGGCAGTTGTAAAATTGAAAATCAGAAGTCCACTTTGCCATTTTTTGCAAGTGGCCCATTGTATACGCACTACTTATAAAGTGCCAAAATCATCACATTTGGGGGGGGTTCTTTGATTGAGTGAATTTGGGGGGGTGTCTTGTGTGATTGTGCCTCTCTTTGTGCTCTTTCCATTCTTGTTGCAATGAGTCCTAATAAGTTTCCACCATTAACTCCACATAATTATGCATCATGGAAAATTAAAGTATGGAGTAAACTAATGGAAAAGGGTCTCACACACTACATAGATGGAATAATAACAGCACCACCTGATCCTAAGGCTGATCCAAATGCTCAATTAAAATGGCTCACAAAGAATTGCATGGCTCTTGGAACCTTACGCAAGTATGTATCAGATGACCTCATTTTCCACATTGAGAAGTGTACAACAATCAAGGAGGCTTGGGATATGTTTCAAAAATTGTATGGACAAGTTGATGAAATCAGAGGCTATCAGATTGATAATGAGCTCACCAACTTAGATCCCAAGAATTTTGATACAATCCAAGATTATGTAACCAAAGCAAATGAGCTAAGAGCAAAGCTAAAGGATTGTGGAATTGACAAAAAGGATGCTCAATTGATATTCAATTTGTTGGACAAGCTTGCACCAGAATATGCAGCATTTGTATCTAGCTTCCAAACTCATCGTTTGACAGTGGGGAGTTCTTATGTTATGCCTTCATTTGATGCTTTCACAGAAATGTTGATATTAGAACAAACCAAGTTGTTGAACATGGGGTTTCTCAAGTCTTCAAAGTCCAAGGCTTTGGTAGCAAATCAAGGAAATCAAGGAAGACAAGGCAAAGATTCCAACAAGAAGAAGAAGCAATCTAAGTCTCAACCACACCAGGAAAAGGGACAATCATCCTCTCCATCACAAGGCAATTTTCAATCCTCTTCCAAGAAGGGGACACCACCTAAGAAGGATAAACCAACTTGTGCATATTGCAAAAAGTATGGTCATGATGAGCATCGATGCCACGCAAAGCAAGTTGATGAGTTAACCAATCTTCTCAAGAAAAACAACATCAATTTGCCATCCGCCTACACAAAGAAGGATTCATCTTCTTCTTCTTCCTCACAGTCTAAGGGAAAAGGGCAAGCATTTGTGGCTACAACAGGTTCTTCACAGCAATGGATACTTGACTCGGGTGCCTCATATCACATGGGTTCTACAAAGGAGCAGTTTTCTTCATTGGAGCCATCTAAGGTACCTCACATTTACATAGGTGATGACACACAAGTAGAGGTTGAAGGGAAAGGTTCAGTTGACATGGATGATGGAGCATTTGAGAATGTTCTCTATGTTCCTAACTTGTCTACCAACCTTCTCTCCATCTACCAAATCACTCACTATGGGAATGGGAAAAAGGTTGAGTTTACACCAGATTCAGTTGTGGTAAAGGAACTTGATGATGATGCCTTGGTAGCAGTGGGACAAGTCAATGACAACTCAAGGCTTTATTCATTCTCCCACTTTGTGCCAAGTTCACCTTCTAGGGCCTTGCTTACTCATTCAAATTCAGAAAGTAAGCTATGGCATGAGCGGTTTGGTCACCTCAACTACCGCTATCTTCAGCAGCTAAGCACTAAAGACATGGTCACAGGTCTTCCTCGAATCAGTTTTTCAGAGGGTGTATGTTCAGGTTGTTCCATGGGCAAGCATCCCGAAGAGAAGTTTGATAAAGAGAAAACTTGGAGAGCTTTGGAAGTTCTTCAACTTGTTCACAGTGATGTAGCAGGTCCATTTCCAGCGCCTTCATTTAGTAAGGCCCGCTATGTTCTTACCTTCATTGATGACTACTCCCGCTTCACTTGGGTCTACTTTCTCATTCATAAGAGTGAAGTATTTGATAGATTTCAGGACTTCAAGACTCGTGTGGAGAAGCAATCCGGGAAAGTGGTCAAGATTCTTCGTACAGATAATGGCAGGGAATATGTGAACAAGAGACTTGAGGATTTTTGTACATTTGAGGGGATTGATCTTCAGCATTCTGTTGCATACACTCCACAGTAGAACGGGGTTGCAGAACGCAAGAATCGAACTCTCAAAGAAATGGCTAGCTGTATGATTCATGCACGTTCTCTTGATCCCGCCTTTTGGGCTGAGGCTATCAGTTGTGCCACACACATCCAGAATCGGGTTCCTCACAAAACTTTACAAGGTATTACTCCCTTTGAAGCTTGGGCTAGTAGGAAACCGATTGTGAGACATTTCAGAGTCTTTGGGTGTCCAGCATGGGCTCGCATACCTCCACAGAAATGCAAGGCATTGGAACCTCAGAGTCGACCTTGCATTTTTGTTGGATATCCTGAGGGTGTTAAGGCATACAGATTGATGGATCCAGAGACACATGAGGTATTCATTGAGAGGAGTGTTCACTTTGAGGAAAGCTCTCCTAGCTTAGCCTCTCTACCTCCTCCACCTTCCTCCATCGTGGAGAGTGATGTTAGTGATTCCGATGATGAGACTCCCTCAACTCCGACTCGCAGGGTTACACCTCCGCAGGGTCCACTTGCAGTTGAGGAGCCTCATTCTCCCCCTCCACCTAGACCTTGTTGGGCTCGACAGACACTTGAGTCTGCGGGTTCTCTTGTTGGGGATCCTTCGGATACACGGAGAACTCGATCACAACATCAGGATCTTCCACATGCATTCATTGCTACCACTTCTGATCCACAGACATTTAGGGAAGCATCAGGGGTTCCTGAGTGGGACCAAGCTATGGAGGAAGAGTATAGTTCCTTGATGAGGAACAACACATGGGATCTAGTCCATCGCCCTCAAGGGAGAAAGATGGTTCGATGTAAGTGGATCTATCGGACCAAGTTTGCAGCGGATGGTAGTGTGGATAAGTATAAGGCTCGGCTTGTTGCAAAAGGTTTCTCACAGGTTGTAGGTGTTGACTATACTGAGACCTTTGCACCCGTAGCCAAGATGAACTCCATTCATTTGACACTTGCTATTGCTGCAGCTCATGGTTGGGCTGCACATCAGATGGATGTGAAGAGTGCCTTTCTTCATGGTGATCTTGATGAGGAGATTTATATGGAGCAGCCACAGGGTTTCATCCAGGATACTTCCTTGGTTTGCAGACTAAGGAAATCTCTCTATGGCCTTAAGCAGGCCCCCAGGGCTTGGTATGCCAAGATGGATTCCTTTCTTCTCTCCGCAGGTTTCACCAGGTGTCATTCTGATCCGAATGTCTACATTTTGCGACAGGATGACTCTCACTTGATACTTGTACTCTATGTTGATGACTTGATCATTACAGGGAGTACTTCATCCATCATTAGCAGGGTCAAATCTGCTTTGCATGACAGATTTTCTATGACTGACTTGGGTCTTTTGCACTACTTTCTCGGGATAGAGATTTCACAGTCACCTTCCGGAATTACTCTATCGCAGCCCAAGTATGCTCTTGATCTACTTGCACGCTTTCATATGGCTGATTGTAAGCCTGCCCCGACTCCCTTTCTTTCAGGAGTCAAGCTTGAGGCTCAGTGTTCTTCTCCACTAGTTGATGCCACTTTGTATCGTCAGCTTGTGGGTAGTCTCATCTACTTGACTCATACACGCCCTGATATTTCCTTTGCAGTTGGCATGGTTCCCCGCTTCATGCAGGAACCACATGAGCTTCATTGGAAAGCCGCCAAACACATTCTACATTACATCCAGGGTACACATCACTATGGGATTCACTATGCATCAGGCACAGGACTTCGCTTGGTTGGTTACACAGACTCCGATTGGGTTGGCGATCTAGTTGATCGTAAGTCTACTTTTGGTTACAGTTTTCACCTTGGTTCAGGCCCCATTTGTTGGCAGAGCAAGAAGCAACATGCTATTGCTCTCTCTTCGACTGAGGCTGAGTATCGAGGTGCTGTTAACGCAGCGACTGAGACCATTTGGCTCCAGCAGATTCTCACAGAGTTTGGATTCACTACTCCATGGCTGACAGTCCTACATTGCGATAATCAGAGTGCCATTGCCATCTCGAAGAACCCGGTCCAGCACCAGCGGACCAAACACATCGAGATTCATATGCACTATATCCGAGAGCTCATCCAGGAGCAGGTCATTGATTTGCAGTATTGTCCTACAGCAGAGTAGGTTGCTGACATATTCACCAAACCTTTCACCGAGAGTAAGTTCCAGCAGTTGCGAGCTCTCTTGGGGGTGCGGGATGTGTCATTAGGGGGGGTCAGCTGACTTCTCCTTCCTCTCTTATGGGGGGGACTTTTTCCTCTTTGAGGTTTTGTCCTTCTTCTTTGAGATTCTTTTGTACATTCATCTCTCTTTTGGGGGGGAGTTTTTTCCCACTGGGTTTTCTCCCTTTCTCCATTTGTGAGAGATTGCATTGCATTGTTTTGCTTGCATTTTGTACATGGGTACCTATCATGGCCTAGTAGCCGGGACCCATCTTGCATTTGTTGACTTGGGTCTTCATTCCCCTAAGTTGCACTTAAGGGGGGGTGTTGGTGTAAATAAATATTCACTATGGATATTATTACACTTACTTAAGTTAACTTAGGATAATGCATTTTATAGTAGTTTGGATATGAGACACTTGGGTGTTTGTGTCACATTGGGATAGTGTGTGTAGGAGAAATTCCACCTCTTATGGTGTTGATCTTGTTATTACACTATCATATCCACTTATTGTGGAGTGATAATTCCACCTTCGGTGGGTGATCCACCTCATGTGGAATATTATATTATTTCTCCTACCTACCCACACCTATTTCCTACCTACCCTTGTCTCTCATTGAGCCACATGTCATATTTGTGTGCTCATACATCCATATGGCCTTGCCTATATAAGCAGGCCTCTATTCATTGTATTGGTTAATCCAGTTGATCATTTTTATATTGATGAGAATACAGTTTGTTCTTGTCATTCTATTGTCTCTTTTATGCTTTTCATTGTGCCCTTGATCTTGGCAAAATCCAACAGAATACATACATACATATATATATATAGATATATATATATATATATACATATACATATATATATATATACATATATATATGTATGTATATATATATATACATATATATATGTATATATATATATATGTATATATATATATATACATATATATATGTATATGTATATATATATATATATGTATATGTATATATATATATATATATATATGTATATATGTATATATATATATATATATATATATGTATTCGGTTGTTATTAAACCTCATAGCCAAACAACCTTTTGACCAATAAAGACATGACAAGAATCTTAAATTTTGCTTAATAAAAGTTGAAAGCAAACAAATTATATTAAAAGTGAACTTAACTATATGAATATGAATACGTAAATGTAAATTCAAAGTAAATGTATAGTGATTTAAATACTTAAATCTACAAATTATTTTTTTCAATTTGAGTGAACGGTTGCAAGTTTAAAAGTACCAAACAAAAAATTGAGACTGGCAGATTTGGTGTATTCGATGGACGTGTATTAATTCAATTGGAAAAGCAACAAGCGGGAAATGTTCTGGGTAATAATAGTTTGTACTGCCCCCCAAAAAAGTCCAATGGTAAAAGAAATTTCCGCGGCAATGAAAACAGACGAACATGATTAGTTTGATCGTCTTGCACATTTGAGGGGTCATTTTAGCCATTGATAGTCTCAAGCAAATCATCCATTTCATATAGGAGACGTAAATATGCATGACAAAGAGGGAGGAATGTATTTTCGTCAGTGAAATTCTATTGATTGGATGTCTAAAGTTTAAAAGCATGAAACATAAAAGAGGGAGTTGGTGATAAAGATAACAAAACTGAAGTGGAATGACGTGATGTACAAGACAGAAGAAAAGATGTCGAAAAGATGCATAGATTGATGAATGCTTGCAATTTGTAAAGATGCAGAGCAGTGCAATAATTTTTTATAGACTTTCTGAATAATCATGATGTATCTTCTGGATGCTTTCTGAATCAAACGGGTCCATCTGTCACATGATTCCCCATTTCTTTCCACTTGGTTTCATGCGCAAATAATCCCAAATTACTTTATTCCCCACTTCTTTCATGCGGTTTCGTGTGCCACGCTTTTTCGTGCACAAATTGAAGCTACTCATTGATCGATTTATGCCCCCTCAACATTTTTTCCCCAATTCACGATATGCTTTTGATCATTTCTTATCTCCATCCCCGAATCCCTCTTTTTCGTTATTTTGCACTAAAAATCTAAAAACAAACAAATAAAAATAAATAAATAATAAGATTATAATACTCAAAAGCAAATAGAGAGCAATAGCTTTCATTCCATAGTACTGTGATATCACATGGCTCTACTGCCTTCCACCTCTGGCATGATTCCCTCTTCCTTCCACGTAGTTTAAAGTATGCCCGCAAGGATCACCCAGTCAATCTAGGAGACGGCTAATTTCCATACAAAATAACACAAAAGTACCGGGCATCTACATGCATAAAAAGTCATACAAAATGGCATTTAGTGTCCACTCATTGCAATCGTTACAACTGACAGACGCGTGAGTAACACGAGGGAGTAATGTGAGTAAAGTGAGGAAAGCGAGGAGTAATATGGGAAATATCGTCCAATATTTATTATTTATTTTCAAATCTTTACCGTCCAGTATTTATTATTTATTTTCAAATCTTTACCATCCCGTATTTATTTTTAATTCTTTGCCACCAGTATTTATTAGTTTCGGTCTATATGCAGAGTATTTATGCATCCAAATAATTTAAACAAAATTGTTTCTTTAGAAAATTGTATTTATTCACTTTTATTTCAAAAATTTAATAATTTAAACAAAAATGTTTCTTTAGAAAAATTGTTTTTATTCACTTTTATTTCAAAAATTTAATAAAGTTCTAAACATAACATATCATTTTATTTTACTTTGTCAATACATAGCTATATGTAAATTTTGATAATGACAGTTGGCATTCCAACACATGAAATAATTGATGTCTGACGATGTACAAAAATTTGTGCAAGCATTTATTCTTTCAATCTAATTCTTAGAGTTTAATTCATTTTTAGGTTTCAAGATCTTATTTTTATTATCATTTACCTATTCTCTATGATTCTCCTCCTCAACTGGGATTCTTGTCTTAATCACAATTAGAGCTCATAGTCTTTTTAGCTGTATAACAAGGTTGGCTAAGTAAATCATCTTAAATTGCTACTACTATTGCAGCTTGTCTATCTAGAAGTGTTAAGGTTATTAGGGTTTGTGATCTTCAGCAAATATATTTACCTAGTCTATGGAGAGAGAGAGAGAGAGAGAGAGAGAGAGAGAGAGAGAGAGAGAGAGAGAGAGAGAGAGATGGATGGATGATCAAAGAGAGGGGGGCATGCTTAGAGATAGAGGGGGAGAGAGGAAGATAGAGGTAGAGATGAAGATATAGTAAGAGAGGAAGATTGAGAGAAATAAATAAATAGAGAGATAGAGAGGGAAATAAAGACAAGAAGAGATAGGGAGATAGAGAGGAAGATGTAGAGAGAGATATAAAGGGGGAGGGAGAAGGAGAAATGGAGAAAGAGAGAGAGAGAGAGAGAGAGAGAGAGAGAGAGAGAGAGGGGGGGGGGAGTACAAAGATATAGATAGAGGGAGTCATAGAGAGAGAGTGAAAGATGGAGATACAAAGAGGGAGCTATACAAAGAGATATGATGGGAAAGAGAGAGGGGGAAGGGGAGAAAGGGATATAATTTATTTTATTATATAAATTTAAATAAAAAATCTCACACTAATGAAAATTTTAATAAGAATTTTTTTTTTAAAATAGACATTTTTTTATAAATAGTTTCTTGAAAAAATAAAAAAGATAAATTAACTTTTCAAATTCTATATGTTTGTAATTAACCAATTTCACTAGTACTTATCACGAGTCTTAGAAATAGTGACTCCATATATGGCATGTACACTACAACAATCGCACTCCATGAGATGTGATCGCATTCTTTCTTTTTTTCATATGGTCAAAAATTTTATGGGTGTCCAACAATCTTCTACCCTTGACTTACATGTAAACAACCTTAATTTTAACAAGTCACTATTATTTTCTCGTTGAAGATTATAATATGTTCACTTTGTTGTAATGAGGGATAGACTACTTGAAAGGCATTTGGCAAAACAATATTTTATATAAAATATATATTAATACATATTTACATTTAGTATGACATATTAATATACATATAAGATTTATTATATATTACAAAAAAAAAATTAATTAATTATATACTCATTATATAATGTTTATATGTATTTAATATCTATATATATTTAATATATCAAATTAAAACTAAGTAAATGTTATAAAATTCCAAGTGTTTGCCACAACAATATTTAATATTTTTAATAATTAAAAATTTAATTAAGTAAATATAACTTTTATTTATTTATTCTGTAATTTAATATTGAATTAACAATACACATTAAGATATGATATGTTTATATTATTATACTTAAATCTTTTAACTTGCAATTAAAACAGATAGCTTTTTAGGCATATTTAAGGCTGGTGTAATGTTGTGTAGAAGGAGATTTTGGAGTCTACCAAACATTTAATCAGAATAAATAAATAAAAATTGAAATGTAACGCTTGTGTTGAAAGATGGAAAACTTAGTTTCATAACATCATTAAGATAGGCATGTGATGTCCCATGCTCTAATTTTGTAATGTATGAAGCAGTATGTGTACGGTGGCGTATATGAATTTATATACATTAAATCTAATTGCATTTCCCCATGAGCAATGGCGAAGAGTATGAGGGGGTTAATGTTGTGTACGATGACCAGTGCTTGAGGAAACAGCTAACGCATGAGATACAAAAATGAGAGGAAATGAGAAAACAACGAACGGAACCCGATTCACCTTCCTTGATATGTGCACATTTTGTAATGCATCGAGACAAGTAAAAATTACCATATAAAATGGACGGAAAAGTATTTCAAACAAAATAAAAAAATTATGAAAATCGATCGACGGCCATAGACACCTCAATCGTCTTGCACGGTTTTAGATAAATGCACACCATTGATTTTATATTTCAGGTCGTCCATTCTCAGATAGGAGACACCTTCGGCATAATTAACATTTACATTTATTTAAATCACCTTTATCCTCCACCCACTTGCATTTTCCTACAAATGCAAGTTGCACAACTATTTTAAATAAATAAATTATTTATTTAAAATCCTATTTATCCTCACCCACTTGAAACCTTTAATGGTTTCCCTTAAAGTCTTCAAACTTAATGGCTTCCTTCTAGAGTCTTCTCAAGCCTTTAATGGTTTCCCTTAAAGTCTTCAAACTTAATGGCTTCCTTCTAGAGTCTTCTCAAGCCTTTAATGGTTTCCCTCAAAGTCTTCAAGCATTTAATGCTTTATCTTCCTTTGTCTCATGTAAATAATTTAAGATTTATTTAAATAAAATCCAAAATTCACATTCACATTTAAATAAATTAATATTTATTTAAATATCTATCCAGATGCAAATTACACCATTTAATTGAAATAAATTATTTTATTTTAATTGAAAATCCCAAAATTCCTCCCACTTGCATTCTCCTACAAAATCCACTTGCATGCCTAAATCCCTTCTAGATTCTTCCAACTCCTTCTAATTAGCCTAATCCTATCCTAATCATTGTCACATTCCTAAATAAAAGGAAGACACTTCTCAAAAACCTCCAAAGTCTTCAATAACCATTAAAGGCTTTATGTCTTCAAATGGTTAAACTCTAAAGTCTTCCAAACCATTAAAGGCTCTTACATAACCATTTATGGTTAACTCACCTTTTACCTTTGGTTAGAGACTTTCCTCTAACTTAACCATCCTTTTGAATCATGGGTCTCTTCAAAGCATTTATTTCTTTGACTAAAAGTAACCATTGAACCCTTGCACATTCATTTATCCCTTGGATAAAAGGAATATCCATTAACCTAACCCTAACCCAACCCCCTAGGGTAACCATCATGTCCCCTCAAGCATTTAATGCTTTTTATCTCTCCTCTCAAGCCTCCTCATGGTGACACTTGTCAACATGGGATTGGGTTGAAAGTCTCACATGGATTGAATATCTTTCAATCCTAACCCTTGTTAAGATTGCTCAATCTTAACCCTTCATTTCCCCATTTCTTCTATAAATAGAACCCTTCTCCTCAAGCAAAGAAGGAAACATTAGAGTATTGTTGTTATACTGGTATTAGCATAGAGCTTTTTCATAGCATCACTATCTACACTTGCATAGCATTTGTTTATCACATCCAACCACCTTGAATCTTCATATGGCATCCATGGCTAGTGCTAAAAGCTGAGAGCTACACTCATTTGGGACTTGGAGAGGGGAGAAACAAGGGAGAAGCATCAAAAGGCATCATGGAAGCATCTTAGGGAGGCTCTTCTCCTTTCTTTTATTTTGTTAAACTTCTTTCATGTTTTTTTGAAATCTCTTTTGATATGTTTGGAATGGTTTTTAGTTCTTTGTTTTGGTTTTATGGTTGAAACTAACTTATTAACATTGAACTTTGTTGTTGCCTTGTCCCCATTTCCATGACATCATAAGATAATTAATCTCATTCTTTTATTTCATATTTCCTCATCGTCTTACTAATTATTTCTATTTCTTATTCTACCATCATTTAATCATTTAACCATGTTCTAATATTAATTAAATATTTATTATTTAATTAATTACTGATAAATTCCCCAATTTAAATAATCTTTATTATTTAAATAAATTCATTTTCAATTTCTATCTCTAATCATCTAATCATTCAACCCTCTTCTAAATATTAATTAAATATTAGTTATTTAATTAATTATGTTTTAATCCTTTAATTTAAATAATCTGTATTATTTAATTAAATTTCATTTCTAAATAATTAAATAGTTTCTTTAAATTATTTAATTAAATAATTAATTCTCTAATTTCTAACTATTTCTTCTAATTTCGTCTAATTAATTTCTAATTTCTTCCAAATTCTCTTACATGTGCATGATTTCAAAAATCAAATTGGAAATCAAAGTCAAGTTCTAAATATATTCAAATACTAAATTGAATTTAAAATAAATTCAATATTTTGAATTAAATCTCATGCAAAGATTAAATTGAAAATCTAAGTCAAAGTGCAAGCACATGCTAAATTAATTAATTCAATCAATTAATTAATTAATTCAATTATCTCTCCAATCTCTATTTCCATCTTTTAGCATTTTCTAAATAAAGCTTTCTTTGTCATCCTCTTTATTTCCTCCAATCATTCTTTTTCTTCTTTCAGTTAGCTTTTTCTCAATCAGTTAACTCAATTAATCTATTCAATCTATTTTGTTTCACCTCTAAGTTAGCAGTTCAACTATCAATTTTCATGTGAGCTCACCTGAGTTCCACCTCTTGATCAATCTATTCCACCTTTCAATCAATTTTTTCCAATAATCTATAAATTGAGCATTCAATCCTCCTCAATCCTAGACAATTTCTTTGAATCACGAACTTTGAATCTTTGTGTCATTTGCAGGTTGCCAACACAATATCTGAGAGTCATCATACCGCAGAGAAGAGATAAACAATGGGAGCTATATGCAATCATGGAATATGGAGTTTTGATTAATATATTTTACATTCCTATTACTTATTTGCATTATTTCATTATATGTTTGTTGAATTCTTTCATTAGATAGGGATTTGTGTTTTCCCTTTGAATTCTAATTGATATACTTTTAATAAGATGAATTTTATATGCGACTTTTTGGTGAACCCGGCGTGAACAACAGCTAATTAACCTTCTCTGTTTTATGTGTTATTTTTGTAGATCAAACGGATTTTTTCCTTTTTTGCAGGTTTTGCATGGATTTCAAGATAGATCTCTTCATCACACATTCATGTTTACATCATTACGCAATCACATAGATAGGACTACACAATTGACCTTTCGGGGTCACGCAATCGACCTTTCAGGATCACGCATTCGCTCTGATATTATTACGCATTCGCTTGAAAAATTGTTGTTCTGTTATTTTTATTCTTATTTCCTTGCTAAACTCTGATCTGTGTAATTTTGCATGAAATTCAATAAATCTCGAAACAGTTTATTTTTATTGCATGTTTTTATAACAGTTTATGGCACGTAAGGTACAATTCAGGATTTCAGGTGCAAGAAGGACAAAGGAACAAAGAAGGCGGGCTAGAAGCTATCAGAGAATTCTCAAAGTAGAAAAGAAGATACAAGATTGGGAAGACCAACCAGCCATTGACAGATACAATAGCTTAGTTCTCTCATATCATGTGAAATATGATTTTATTAACATTGAATGGATGATGAGAGATCTAGCTAAGGCCTCACAATCTGTTTTGCAAGTTTCTGATCAAATTTAGTTTCAATTTTTATTTTCTTGTGTTATATGTCTATGTGTCATGCAATCGCCTTGTTATCATCACACAATCAACCTATTAGGATCACACATTCACTCTGTCAGTATCACGCAATCGATCTGACAATATTACACAATCGCCTATTCAGGGTCACGCAATCACACAGGTATCATCACGCATTTGTTTTTGTTAATTTTGAGTTCTCTATTTTTTGTTGATTTGATTTTACTGCTAATCGTTTGTTTACAGCCTGTGGAAAATTTACAGAAAGGATCGGATTAGTTTTAGATTAATTGTACTCATGCTCTCACACTTCATCTTTTGGTGCTTAAAATTAACACTGGTTAAAATTGACATGCATGTATAATACTTCAATTTTGGGCTTAAAATTAACACTGGTTAAAATGGACATGCATGTATAACACTTCAGTTTGGGGCTTAAAATTAACACTAGTTAAAATTGGCATGCATGCCTTCACATTTCAGTTTGGTGTTTAAAAATTGACATGCACATGAGTATTCAACACCTCGATTTGGGCTTTAAAATGAACGTGAATCGGACTACATATAGATGAAATCATATTTAATTTTCTTAAGGGAAATAATCTTTTATCGTGTTTGGGGTGGACCTACCGTTGCATTAACTACCTTTCCACCTGCCTTCAGGGTCTTGGGAGAAAGGAAGGAGGTGACAACGACACTTAATTTTATTTTATTCCACGTAGAGAGGGGTATCTTTGACTGGGGATTTCATCACCCCACAGAGGTACTTCGAATTGGGATGCATTGGGGATATCATCTCTCCCAGCATACTCTTGAGCGGGTTTTTCGAGCTGCTATATAAACATATTGGTCAGGTGGCTAGAGTGTTGAGTGAATTCGACGTATGTCGAGGCTTTCCCTACACCGATAAGCTCAACTAAAGTCTTAAGTGGCTTGCTCTAAGAATCCATCGTTGGATTGGGATCCCTCAAAATTTTACAATAAGAACCAACTTAGTAGCCCAAAACCCTACATTCAGTGATTCCGAGAGTGCGGATCATACCCCATAGATACCCTTCATGTACCTTGCATTATGATACAGAAATCCCTTGGTTATAAGATCTTCAGATCTTCAGGGTAAGAGAGACTGGCATGCCCAAGAAGTGTGTGTCATGGAGTGGAGCCAGTGCTAACAGACTCTCTATCTGTTCATTTTGTTTCAGTATTTCGTAAGGGCCTCATTTGAATGGTTTCTAATTTCCAGCTTAAGATTGTCTTCTATGTCTTCTTATGTATCGTTGTATCAAACCAGTATTGAGTTAGTTATTTGGGCTATTTCAGGCCCTATCCTGTGTCTCTCTGAATTCTCTGAGATTGTTTGAAAAACTAGTTCAGTCAGCTATATTTAGCTCCAAACAATTGTTCTCAGACTTGGCAAAACACAAAACTTGTCCTACACATAGAATTACTGAAAACAAAATCCAGTTTTGAAACGTCAAAAACTCAAAGCTTTAACGCACTTGTGACCATAGGAAGTCCTTGCATAGTCCTCATTTACGTCCTTACTATCATCCTAAAGTCCTTGCATAGTCCTTATTTACGTCCTTACTATCGTCCTAAGTCCTTGCATAGTCCTCATTTACGTCCTTACTATCATCCTAAGTCTTTGCAAAGTCCTCATTATCATCCTCATATAAGTCCTTGTCTAGACCTCATATACGTCTGTCTTAGTCCATCATCATTTACATAATCATCCTACAAAGTCATAGCATGCATCTTAATGGGTCTCCCAAGTGATGTTTTGCTCCCTTTCAAGCAACCTAATCTAGTGCCAAATGGCGGTCAGTGAGAAATCATTGAAGGTATAGCTAACTTAGCCTGGGACTCACGGAAAAATGCACCCTAGTATATACAAGTTGAGTACAAGATAAATATCGAGTATAAAATTGCCCATAGGATTGATAGAGAAATTATTGCAGAACGTCTAAGAGAAGATTTTGAAAAACTTGCACTATAGAAATCCCAAAATACTCAACAAGTCTCGCGTCAAAATCCCCAATAGAGAGTCTAGTCTAGTCTTGCATACCTCATACCTAGGTCTAGAGTCCAACATTAGTTGTCATCTTGCATAAAGTTCTAAAACCACCCTCATATAGAAGTCTTAAATGTCCGTCACAAGGTCGCAAAAGGCAAAAGGTACAATGGACCCAAACAACGACTTGTTAGTAAACCCAACTTGGAATATGGACATATCAACTAGTCAACAATCAGGTTCTCAAGCAATGTCTACATTACATGAACTACAACAGCATTTAACACGAGAAGAAATTGAGTCAGCGCAACAAGATCCACATGTTCTTATGATCTTAGATGCACTTATACATAGTGATAGAGACAAATATCTCTTGTTGTTATTACAAAATGGGGCAAAATTACCTGAGGATTTTGATGTCACAAAGATTTTACCACTAGGAAATACTCTAGGTCAAGATAACAGTCAAATACCACATATAACGCAAATGCATGCAACGACTTCCAGTTTTCCTCAAAATGCACATACGCAAACAAATGTCAGTACAAATGCAAATTATCAATCAAATGCATCATCCTCAACAATAAATGTCAACACACCAACACAGAACATGTTGATATTACCAAGTGTCTCAGCACCTATTCAAACACAGATTCATCATACAACAAGTGCAACCCAACCTTCAGTTTCCTATTCCATAGGATCGACATATAGTCACCAAAATGCAAATCTAGGTATTACAAATACAACAAGTACAACTTAGCCTAACATGGGTTCACATATCAACTATTTCACAATATATCATGGAACTTATAACACAAGAAATTATAATCATGGTACCTTCCAACAACCTCCTAGTTATGCTACCACAAATCCTTTTGTGGGACATACACAGACACAAGGTGTACCTTTGACTCAAATGGATATTCTGACACAACAGTTACACAATTTGCAACAATAGGTAACTACTATGCAAACCAGTAATGATAAAAAGAGCTACACACTACAGGACTTACGGCCATATCCTTTTGATCACACATTGTACATGTCGCCTTTCCCACAACATTTTGAAATGCCAAAATTTGACAGATACTGAGGGAAAGGTGATCCTAGAGACCACATCAGAGATTTTTTTACGGCATGCATAGAGGTTGCAACAGAGGACACTTACCTAATGAGGCTATTTCCTAAAAGTTTGGGAGACCCAGCCTTAGAGTGGTTTTCACATTTACCACCAACCATCACATCATGGGGAGAATTAGCTAAACACTTTATTGCAAACTTTTCACATAACATTGAAACCCCAGTCACTTTAATGGACTTGTGTGTCACAAAACAATACGAGAATAAAACATTTGCATCCTTCATACAACGATGGAGGTCTCTCTATAGGAGGTGTAAAACAATTATTCCATAAACAGAGCAAGTGGATATGTTCACAGAAAACTTGATCCCTAAGATTAAATATCCTATACAAATGTAATGTTTAACCACATTCAAACAAATCACGGAAAAATCTCTAAAGTGTGAAAAACGGCTAGTGTAACAAGGTCTTATTAAGTATGGCAACACCAACAATAATGACAAATCCAAGTTTTGGTCAAAAAACAAGAATGTGACCAATGATGGTGTTGTAGACACTCGAACGGTAAATAGAACTCAACCGATTTTATCTTTAGGCACGAGTCAATCATCAAATCCACATATGGAGAATAACACTACCTCAACAAATGTAAATTCTATGCAAAACATGAACACAAAGTACCCCAAGGTAAATGCTCCAAGATGGAATTACACACCTCTAGGAGAACCTATAAAGTCGGCGCTCAAAAAGTTAATACAGACAAACATGATCACGTTACCGGAAATAAGAGTATATGAACCAGGTCCATTCAAACCCACATGGTGGAATGATAATGATTTATGTGATTATCATCAGACTAAAGGTCACAAAATGGGGAGTTGCTATAAGTTGAAAAACTTGGTCCAAGATACGATAGACCAAGGCGACATCACAATCGATATCGATAAAACCGAGCAGCAAACACAAATCACACAATCTTTAAAGATCCACTTGTTAACCATGACAAAGGGAAGGCTACTACATCAGGAACTCAAGATAATATAACTAACTACACAAAGGTCTCATAAGACTACACTATTCATGCCATTAGCTTAGGAGATGTAGTAAACAATGATTCACAAAAAACACTTGATCAAGATGAGCAGTATCTAGATACTCACACAGATGTTAACCACATTTGCATGTTGTCATAGGCACTGAAATATGATGAAGATAGAAATCTTTGTCTCAGAGACTGGGGGCATGACGAATCATTTCATTTAGGATGGTTTGAAGATGAATTTATAGAACAAATCATGGATGTCACACATACACATGAAAAATATGAGGAGGGATTTAACATAAACCTTGACAGCACAGCATATGATACGGACAATTCCTACAAAAGAGATGATACGGTGGCTACAATTACAATAACTCCTAGAGATAGAAACTGTGCAGTAGTTACTCACAGATCAAAGGTAACTTTACAAGGAGTACTGCCAAACCAACCACCAGCAGTAGGGACTTATAATGTTTTTGAACAACTTAAGAGAAACCTAGCATAGATATCAATATTTGAACTACTGCGTATTTCACCTACTCATAAAGCCATTTTGGACAAAGCACTTTAAAATTCAATAGTGGACAGAGATATAGATGAAAATACCTTCTAGTCCATGGTAGTGAATTTAGCACAAGGCACTCACATTGCATTCACAGAATAGGACATTCCTAGTGACAGATTGCTCCATAATGACCCGCTACACCTAGAAGCTTACATACATAAAAGAAGAATCCGAAGACTACTCATAGATGGAGGAGACAGTCTCAACATTTGTACTTTAAAACTAGTTAAGGCACTAGGATATTCTGAACTTCACATTGATTCATCCAAGAGGATAAATATCAAGGCATATGATGATGAAGAACGTCCCTCAAAAGGAATTGTAACACTACCAGTACAAGTGGGACCTAAAATAATAGAGGTCTCTTTTCAAGTCTTAGATAGAGAACTAGGATATAACATGTTATTGGGTCACCCATGGATTCACATCATGCTAGCAGTACCATCTATATTTCATCAGTGTGTCAAATTCCCATATAATGGTATTGAAATCACCATAAAAGGTGATCCAAATCCCTTCCAACGCTGCAATTACTTGAAAGAAAGTGTGGATATTCAGGTACCAATTAATCAAGCAGCACCTCTCACTACACAAATGGAATCATTAACAATCAAAGAAACACAAAATAATGTACCTACAACATCGTCTTTATAGATAAAAGATATGGGTTGTGGAGTATTCCATTTCAAGTACCTCAAAGGGACAACAGTTGTCTCTCTCTCCTAGATCTTTTGGGAAACCTCAAAATGCAGTAATGAAACAAGACAAAGGAAAATATATTGTCAGATACATAGACTTGTTCTCTTTCATTAGATGGGGTGACATATAGGAAGAATCCCTGAATGAAGATGTCAACCATTGGATATATAGAGAAGAGGATCATATGATAATACCCAAAATACCCCTAGATCAGTATGGCAATGGATTCAAAAGGCTCCAAAGATGTGGATATGATGGTACCACAAGCTTGGGATTACAGAAACAAGGAAGACTAGAACCTATTCTTCCTAATGACAATCCAGGAAATCAAGGGTTAGGTTATAAGCATGAACCGCATATCACAGAAGCAAGATAGTGTACCCTAGATATACTAAATAGACCAATGAAACCATGAGACTACATATCTCAAAGGGAGTTGTACACGTGTGTGCTTCCCTCTTCATCTCAAGCAAGCAATCAGGTACCAACATCACCTAGTGCAGAATCAAATGGGGAAGACATGAGACAACTTCTGCAAGAGCCTAGCACTGAGTCACAAAACTATACAGTTCTTGACACAACGGCACAAGCAAATGTTGCAACAGATGTAGGTTTTCCACCAACAGATGAACCTAATCCCTGGTTATTATCAATACTTCTGCCATAGGAAACAACCCAGGCTCAACCTAATGAATCAGATGAAGAAAGATTGCAATGGCTTATACTAGGCCTAAGAAGGGTAACTATTATGCAAAGAAGACCAGCCAATCTACAACAAGATCAGAGATAGGAATAAGAGGAGATAAGTGATAATACATCAGTTGATGAAACCTACATTGAAAGTGAGATACTCTCACTACTATGAGTTCTTGTCACTCCATGATTCTAGCCCATGAACAAGTGTCATGCTAAGGTATCAAATAAAGCCTATACAAGATGAAAATACACCAAGTCACTCAAACAATCAAGTCCTTGTGTTATCAAAATCTATTATAGAAGAGAATAATGACTTACCCCTTATACATTCACACTTGATTGATTGGGGGAAAGAAGAAAAACAAACTCTAAATTGGTTTGAAAATGATGAAGCCATTGCAGAATTCCTCGGAGTCAGAGAGGGATTGCCACAAGGGGATCACAAAGCAAGATTTGTTATAGACCTGGAAAGGACAACATACTTTGGAGAGGCAATTACCTCTACAATAGAAGATGCAAATCAAAATAACCATAATGGCAAGAGCGAGTTAGGTAACCTCCCTATCGAAAGAG
Organism: Cryptomeria japonica; assembly: GCF_030272615.1. NCBI lineage: Eukaryota > Viridiplantae > Streptophyta > Pinopsida > Cupressales > Cupressaceae > Cryptomeria > Cryptomeria japonica. Next base: position 90,239,136 of record NC_081412.1, read on the forward strand.
AAAACTCAACATTGCTTATAGAAGAAACTGAAGAAGTATAAATAGCAAAAGGAGAGGTTGTACATAACATACACCTAGCAAAATCATTAAACAAAGAAGAAAAGGAAAGGTTCATTCATTTTTTCAAGCAACGACCTATCAACTTTGCTTGGTCCTATATAGATATGCCAAGCTTAGATCCTGAGTTGGTGTTACATCATTTACCTTTGCTGCCAAGAGTTAAACCTTACAAGAAAAAATTGAGAAAAATGCATCCACAAATTGCATTACTAGTTAAAATAGAACTCCAAAAGTTGCTAGATGTAGGTTTCATTCAACCTATCGACTATGCAGAATGGATATCTAACCTAGTACCTGTGACTAAGCCCATGAGAGGCATAAGAATCTATACCAATTTCCAGGATCTAAATAAAGCTTGTCCTAAGGATGATTTCCCACTACCCAATATCGATATGATAGTTGATTTAACAGTTGGGAATGAAATGCTATCATTAATGGATGGTTTCTCGAGATACAACCAGATTAAAATTACACCAGAAGATCAACATAAAACAGCCTTTACCTGCCCATGGGGAACATACTGCTGGAATGTGATGTCATTTGGTCTAAAAAATGCAAGAGCAACATACCAAAGAGCCATGACAACGCTATTTCATGGCATGATCCACAACATAATGAAAGATTATGTCGATGACTTATTGGCTAAATCACAGACAAGAGAAGGTCACCTTGGTGTCCTTGCACAGATATTTGATCGATTGGAGCAGTACAATGTTCGGCTAAACCCAAAGAAGTGTGTGTTTGGTTTAATAGTAGGTAAACTATTAGGGTTTATTGTGTCAAACTGAGGAATTAAAGTAGACCCTGCAAAGGTCAAAGCAATCATAGATATGCAACCTCTGTCAACACTTAAACAACTAAGAGGGTTACAAGGAAGACTGCAATCCATAAGGCGATTCATAGCACAACTGGCAGATAAATGTCATTCGTTCCAACACTTACTTAGGAAAGGAGTTACTTTTAAATAGAAAAAACAATGCCAGGACGCTTTCCAAGCTCTGAAAGAATATCTTCTAAACACACCAGTGTTAGTACCACCTACTCTAGGAAAACCTTTGTTACTATATATATCAACGACAAACTCATCTCTAGGAGCTTTGTTGGCACAACATGATGAGCAAGGAAAAGAAAGAGCTATTTACTATATAAGTAGAGCCTTGACTGGTTATGAGATTAATTATACTCCTATAGAATGAGCATGTTTAGTCGTAATCTTCGCATCTCAAAAGATTAGACATTACATGCTAAGTCACAAGGTGAAACTCGTTGCATGCTTTGATCCACTCAAGTACCTATTGAGCAGAGCAACATTGACCGGGAGACTAGCTAAGTCGGTCATGATCCTGAGTGATTCTGATATAGAGTATCTAGACAGAAAGGCCATCAAAGGACAAATTATAGCAAATCAGTTATCAGAGGCTCCTTTACAAGATAGTCACCTTTTGCTCATAGACTTTTCAGACAAATCAATATTTATGTTGACAGCATCTACAATGTGGAAATTATACTTTGATGGGTCATATACAAGCCATGGATCTGGAGCAGGGATTATTTTCATCACCCCTCAGGGTGATTCTATACCTAAGTCATTTAGGATAAATTTTCCATGCACGAACAATATAGCCAAATATGAATCTCTCCTCATAGGACTTCGTACAGTTGTATAGTGGAGAATAAAATAATTGCAGGTCTTTGGTGACTCGCAATTGATTCTAAACCAAGTTAATGATGACTACAATATGAAAGATGATAAACTCCTACCTTATAAGCAAATGGTAGAAGATTACAAAGAGCATTTCAGCAAAATCACTTTCGAACTAATTCCAAGGATACAAAACAAGGCAGCTGATTCCATGGCTATAGTAGGATCTCTTTTAAATATGCCTACTAATGAAACTCAGTTTGAGTTTATTATAGAACAGTTAACGATATCGGTATATGAGAATCCCTCAACAGAATACGCATGTGAAATTATGGGTCCATAATCCCCTTGGTACAATGAAATATATGCATATTTACACACTCGGTACATGTCACCGGATCTGTCCAAAAATCAAAAGAAGACTCTTATTCATTAGGCATCTAGACACACTATTATAGCTGATACATTGTATAGAAAGGGCTTCGATGGAACTCTTCTCTGATGTCTTGATGAAAATGAAGCACAACTTTCTCTAAAGGAAGTCCATGATGGAATTTGTGGGGTGCATCAAAGTGGTCCAAAATTGTCAAAGAAATTGTTAAGAACGGGTTATTACTGGCCAACTATGGAAAAAGATGCCTATAAATATGTACAAAAATGCAAGCAATGTGAAATGCATGGAGATATCATTCATGCACCAGCACAATATTTTCAACCTATTATATCACCATGGCCATTTTCACAATGGGGATTATATCTAGTGGGTAAAATCAATCCTACTTCTTCCAATGGGCACAAGTTCATCTTAACAGCTACTGAGTACTTTACCAAATGGGTCGAGGCAATTCCTCTTACATACACCACTGGAAAGTAAATAGAAAAATTTATGCTCAATTACATTATCTGTAGATACGGGATCCCAATGTGCTTTGTGACAGATAATGGACGTCCATTTAAAAATTAAGAAGTGAAAGAAGTGTGACAAATTTCAAATACAACAGAGATTTGCCAGGCCATATTACCCGCAAAGCAATGGACAAGCAGAGGCAACAAATAAAACAATATTGAAGATCCTTAAGAAAGTTGTCACTGACATAGGACGGGGCTGGCATCTCCAATTAAATCCCTCTCCTTGGGCTTACAGAATAGGAGTACGCACCCCTATAGGAGCAACACCATATTCCTTGGTCTATGGTACAGAAGTAATACTCCCCATTGAAATAGAAATATTGTCTCTCAGAGTCTCTTTACAAAACATCATATTGGAGGAAGACTATCGAGTAGCAAGATTACAAGAGTTAGAAACGCTTGATGAAAAGAGACAAAATGCTTTCAATCATCTACAAGGTTATCAAAACAGACTGAGATGGAGTTATAATAAACGAGTCTGCCCACGAATTTTTGAAGTGGGAGATCTAATTTTCAAAGAGAACCAAAGGAACCTAGCGGAATGAGAAAAGCCAGGGAAGTTTGAACTTAACTGGCTAGGTCCTTTTATCATAACAAGGGTTATAGGCAATGGAGCATATAATTTGGCTACCATGAAGGGAGATCTACTCTCTGACCCTATGAACAACATGCACCTTAAACGATATTATACCTAAGGGCTGGGTTAGTTTAAGTTTTACTTTCCTCATTGCATATCATTTTATTTAAAGCACTGTATTACATATAGTTTCTTTCTAAGCACATCATATCGATTTTTATATAGCAGCATCAATAAAACAAGACAATTGTTCAAGTTTGTCATTCGTTTGCATCTAAGAGAAACCAGGGTCATCTCCTTTCTTAGATATTCGAACATAAATTCTTTGAGGTCCTAAGGTCATTCATTTTCAACATTACCCTGTGATGATGCTTTACTTATGGTTAGGTAGTGATTTCATTATTTGAGACTTGTTAACCCAAAATCTATCAATTTCTATATCTCAAACACATCAAGAAAATCTCTAATTCATTCTAGACACCTAGTTAATCATATGACTAGTGAAAAATCTAAAATTCTACTTCACCACTGTTGTAATTGTCACACCCAAGTAATTTTCATTACTTACAAGTCAAGGCAAAAAAATTTATAAAAAAAAAAAGACAAAGAGCTATGCCAAATATTCATCTCAAGGCAAAAGAGAAATGATATATAATTAAAATATCATGCATACAAATTGCGATAAAAAGCTTGACTATGGGAACATGCAAGTAACTCCATCAGGTCTATGAACGTTTGCTGGCAATGGAGCAATATTTGAGAAATTACAGTCTATAACCTCATCGGAGCTCTAAAAGCTTGCTGGCAACGAGACTCTATTCGGGGTGCTTTTGAAGTTAGAATAATCCATGTAGCTAGTCATATGGGATGCTGAGGATCTTTAGTGAACACAAGAGCAGGAATTAACTCATTTGCACACACATGGGCAAAACAAGATCAAAGTTTCAAGAACCAATGGGGAAGTTTTCCGCATCTCTATTTGTAAACCCTAGTCACTAAGTGTGTTAATTTGGATGTTCCAAAGGACCTTAAGGATCGGTTGACTGCTTATCTATGAAATTTTGTGCACCTCCATTTCAATTGGTGTATCACAAAAGGCTAAAAAAACACAGTCAACCTTGTTCGAATAGGAAACGCATCTTCATCATGCATATTGCATTAATATAGGTCATGCCAAAAATTCATTGTCTCCACATGCATTCTGCAGATCATCATGTCATATAGGTCTACACACTGGGGGCATAACTAAAAAAAATTCCTAAAAATCAGATAAAGTCCTGAAAAAATCCACAAACATCCATATAAAGTCTTGAAAAAATCCTCAAACGTCCATATAAAGTCCTGAAAAAAAAAATCCAAAAAATCATATAAAGTCCTGAAAAAATCCCAAACATCAATATAAAGTCCTCCAAAAATCCAAAAAATGAAAAAATCAAACAAAAACATGGAAAAACTTAAAATCCAAAAACACTGAAAAAACTCACAAATCCAAAAACATTCGGAAAAAGTTGTGAAAAAATAAAAAAACGTCTGGAAAATGTCCTGAAAAATCAATCAAAAAACATTCAAATATCGATCCACATAATCCAAAAACATCAAAAAATATCTTGGAAAAGAACTAAACAATCAAAAAAATGCAATAAAATGTCTCGCAAGAATCAAATACCCTAGTAGATATTCAACAAACACTTCGCAAAAAGTTAACAAAGGATATGAATATCCAGTCAAACATCTACAATCAACTGATCAAACTATCTTATCAATCATAGCATATCCATATCAAGTGATCATTATCTTGTCTTAAACAGAAGAGGATACACTCGAAATCAGACAAGTTAGTCTTACACGAAGTCTGCAACTTTGTGAGATTAGACATTATCAACTATCACATCAAACAACTGAGAACGAAGGCATAAGGTCAGTATAGCTGCTGAATTTTGTCCTAGTCAGTCTTTATCTTTTATCTTTTATCATTTGGCGACAGATTATGTTCCTATGCTACTCAGGGATGTCCACAAGTGACTAGAGGAGCAATGATGGTCATTATCTTTTTCTTTGTTTGTTGTTTGTGGTGTGAACCGATGAAGTTTTAGGGAAATTTCTCTAGTGGGTGTCTGTGATAGGAGCATTTAGCTATTGAATGTCACACATACCTCAACCCCTAGTGTATTTCCCCAAATGGAGGGGTTCACTCATTGTCTGCTATGTGTTTGTTTCTTCAATGAGATATCTTTACATCTTGGTTCCTTATACCCTGATGTGCTAAGCTTCATTGTTCAATAATAAGGCTTAGTGATGAATATATATTGTGCAATAAAATAAATGACACAGGTTCATGATTCTTTCAATTTCTTTCTCATCTCATATGTTTCTTGATAGTCTGTTGATTTCCCATATTCTCTCTAAATCTTATTTTCTTTATGACATCATTCTTTCATCAATCTTTCCTCTCCTTCATTTTATTAATGTTTCTTCAAGGTGCATCTGAGTTAAAAATTTGTTCTGGCATTATCATACCAAAAAAAAGCATGCATACATACATATAAATCCCATTGCATTCATAAACATCATTCATACATACATATAAAATAAAAATACATCCATATAGTTTCAAAGTGCATTTATAAACATCATTGATAAATCATGTAGTAACCATTGCATTCATGAATCATAAAGATTCAAATAGATATACATTATATAACTCATAGCATCATATAAACGTGCATGGAAAACAAAACATAATAGATCGCCACCAAAAAACTCCATATCATATATATAACTCAAAAATGATAATGTGTGTGAATACAATAAGCAAGCCCGAAGGCTCGGATAACATGATCAATGTGTCTCAACCAACATTGCCTCTGTCAACAGGTGGGTCCTACCCACTAGATCCTGCCCCAAGATGTCAAGGTGGACCCATGACTCCTCCACTGCCAATCCGTCGAGAAGTAGATCAACTCGATCTCCTCCCCATGAAGGCACTAAAACTAGACTTTCTCTGACCCTCAGGAATAGCTCTCTCATAAGCCTGTCGATAATAAATAGCCTCCTGTGCAGCAACAAAATACCTATCTGTCTAGCTGTGTGCCTCAGTCGTTGGTCTAGATAGATGATCATATGCATCCATGGTGATATGATCTCTCCTAACTGACTTATTTCTCTCCCTCTTGAAATGATCCCTCTCAGCCTCTAATGCACTGTAGTCCCTACGATAGGCCTCTTGCTCTACATCTTGTCTGGCGACCTCATCCTCTAGACTCTGAATCCGCACTCTAAGGATCTATGGATCATCATCATCCCTATCACCCACCTGTCCTCCTCCACCCTCTGCAATAGGCACGTCCTCTAGCTTTGGCATGTTAGTATCATCATCATCATCATCATCCTCATTGTTTGATGACCTTGAAGAATCATCATCATCTCCGCTGCTAGTAGACTTGGAGTATCCACCAATGTCTACGTCCTCGTCTCCTCCCCCCTCAGCTCCTCCTCCCCCCTCAGCTCCTCCACCTCCCTCAGCTCCTCCACCATCCTCATCTCCTCCACCGCCCTCCGCTCCTTCAGCTCTCTCCCCCTGTAGATAGGAAATGTGGAAATCATCAAAGCAAGTATAAACATTAGCCTAGCTCAATCACGAAAACTGAAATGCAGTGATAACAATCCTAATTACACTCAATGAAAACATGAAAACAAGACATTCAAAATGAGATTTAAGCAAACCAAATGCAGATGTGTCCTTCATGTGGCTCCATTGTCCTTCTTTCTCCTTCAAATAGCTTTGTTTGTGGATCTCGCCTACTAGTGCATAAGCATGATGTGAAAGAAAGTAGACAAGACGATAGCGCAAGAATACTAGAAGCATGATTGATTCGACCAGGGGCTTTGATTGAAGAAATTCATCCAATTTATAGACAAATTGGAGAAAAGATCAGATTAGCATGAAAGTGATTCGAATAGAAATTCAAATCAAGAATAGCAAAATTATGACAAGTGTATGAAAAATTGCTATGCAAGGATTTATGACAAGAATTTGAAATAGAAATAGACATTTAGGAATTTAGGAGAAATTAGAAAATTAGGTTAGAAATGATGACTTGGAAATTAGAAAATTGATGAAAATTAGGTAAATTAATTAATAATTTTTCATTCATTAATTAATTTACAAAAATAGGAGGAATTAATTAGCCAATTAAATAAACATTTAATTGTGACAAGAAGACTTAGGATAAATAAATAAATCATTTATCCTAAAGAGAAAATGGAGAGAAAATGACAAACAAGGTTAAATGAATAAATCATGAAACCCTAGAAGATAAATTAGAAATGCAAGGACGACAATTAGATCTTGATGTAAGATTGATTTGATGTCGATTCGATCATGATTTTGAATTGATAAATGATTTGATTGATAAATGCGCCAATTAATGAGGAACAATGACAAATTGATCCAAATTGACATGATTGAGAAGACAACGATTGATGACAAATTGATCGCAAGATGACAAGATTGAAAATAACAACGATCGATGACAAATCGATCGCAAGTCGACAAGATTGAAAATGACAACGATCAATGACAAATCGATCACAAAACGACAAGATTGATAAGTGGACAACGATCGATGACAAATCGATCACAAAACGACAAGATTGAAAAGAGGACAAAACCCTAATTAGGATTGACGATGTCCAAAATGACGACAAATGAGCACGCACATTGATGCGACAGGATAAGATTGATCAAAATCATGATCGAAGATTGTTATCGACAAGACCAAATTCAAAAGTGAGACAAATGAAGAATGCAGAAGAAGGACTTGATGCTCGCAAACGATAAAGACCAAGTGCGCAACATGGAAGAAATGTTAATGCGACACAAAAACCCTAAAATAAGGCAATGCGCAAATGTTAAAGTAGGACTCCGCAAGCATTGACCATTTTTAGACGTCTACACCCCCAAGTCTATCCTCAGACGTTGTCTAGGATGTTGAATCTGTTGTTCTGTAATCGAAACAGCAGGATCGGTAAGTGGAATAGGCCTATGTCTGGCCCACCATGCATCATACTTCGACATAGTACCTGGATCCATTACACCTCTACCCCAACCCCAAAGTAGTGGCTGAAGAGCATCAAACTCAGTCGAAGCAACATGAGACTATATACAAACCCCCCAATCAAATACCCCTTGAGATACACGAGCAAAATAAGATGTCACCACCGGTGTAACCTATACCTCCCCAAACTGTCTCAGTACCTGACCTGAGAGATACATCTCAATAATCCGTTGAGTCTCAAATGTCCTACCAATCAAATATATCTATTGTCGGTAGAAGGGAAAGTGTACTGCATCATCCACCCAATTGGGGCAATCTAAGTAAGGTCTCCAAATAAAATGTTGAAGAACATCAAGTTGATGCCTCCAATACAAGGTGTTACCTGATCCCCTATGTCTGATACCCACTGTGTACCTATAGGCATAAGGCTCACCAGGCTGCAAGTCAACATGAATAACAGGTCTCGCAATAGAGATGTGCTCACATGCCCACGTCTGGAGCAGTGTCACACCACAACTGATAGAATGATATCCAAGGTATACAATCTCATGCATCTAATAATACAACATGGCTAGAAGGCACGGACCTCAAGCATATACTCGTCGATGTACAATCATATCATGGAGCACTCTACCCCATCCAACTGGAAATCCATGACCTCATCTATCAGGTATCAACAAACCACCGACAATACTGCATAGTACGATAGTCAGATAATCATAGTCTAGTCCTACCCAAGAGATATCGTACCGACCACTAATTTGTAAATCTTGTATCTCACACTTGAAAAGTGCACACAACCGTCATGGTCATACACAAATTTATCACCATGAATCAGAATATGCAGTATATGCCATACATCCTCTAAGATAATAGATGCCTCACCAGTAGGAAGATGAAAGGAACATGTCTCAGAATGTCATCGCTCTATCAAAGTTTTAATCAAGGCCCTGTTGACCATAACCTCTGGCAAATGTAATACATGATATAAATCAAGCTATCAAATATGCTCAGTATCCTCCTCAAGTAAATCAGTACGAAGATCAAGTCCACTAGGTCTTCTCTATCGACAGTATAGCACTCCAATATTCTCCTGAAAAAGAGAAAATGTTCAAAATATCAGATATCGGATCACAAGAAAATAAAAAATTATCAGACGCATGACAAAAAAACTTCACATACAATGAATGCATGACATTTAGCTCTAATGCGATACAATAAATGCTTATGCATGACATTTACAACGAATGCGTAAGGAAATGAGCGCATGTGTAACATTAAACACGAATGTGTGAAGAAACTAGCTAAGGTGTAACATTTAAAGCATATGTGTAACACTTAAAGTGTATGTGTAACACTTAAAGAGAATACGGTATGTTAATTGTGAATGCGTAAAAACCGACAGGCTAATGCGTGATGGAAAAGACAAATTGAACACTGAAATTTTTTGGAAAAAATAGTAAAAACAAGCAAAAATTTAGAAAAATACCATGCCGCCAATCCTAGGAGCTCTCTGATAGGAACATACTCGGTCAAACAGGTGCAAACGAGCTCTATAACTAGCCATGATGATCAAATACTTGCAAGAAAGCACAAAATTCACAAAGAAAACCAAGAACTTACCAAATTGCAAATGAGCAAATGAAAACCTAAAATCTCTATTTATAGCTCAAAATTAGGGTTTTTTGACACCTCAACGCCCATGGTCCTCGTCAACTTCAAACAACTTGTAGCCTACTCAAATGAACTCAAAATTGAACGAAACTTCACACAGTTGCTTATTATACTGATATCAAAAATATGGTCTCAATTTTTGAATTTTTTGACCACCTTTTCTGAGGGGGCATATTTACACTATACTGTGATACCAAGGCATGCTAGGGCAAAATTTTTCGTTTTCTTTGAAACAATGTCATTTTGACTTTGTCTCAAAGAGGGGCAAATGTAGACACCTAAAAATGTCTCATTGATCATGTACTAATTATTCCTCTAATTGATTAAATAATTATTTAATTAAGCTAATTAATCTCATTCTTCTATTTCATATTTCCTCATCATCTTACTAATTATTTAAATTTCTTATTCTATCATCATTTAATCATGTTCTAATATTAATTAAATATTTATTATTTAATTAATTACTGATTAATTCCCCAATTTAAATAATCTTTATTATTTAAATAAATTCATTTTCAATTTCTATCTCTAATCATCTAATCATTCAACCCTCTTCTAAATATTAATTAAATATTGGTTATTTAATTAATTATGATTTAATCCTTTAATTTAAATAATCTATATTATTTAATTAAATTCCATTTCTAAATATTTAAATAGTTTCTTTAAATTATTTAATTAACTAATTAATTCTCTAATTTCTAACTATTTCTTCTAATTTCATCTAATTAATTTATAATTTCTTCCAAATTCTCTTACATGTGCATGATTTCAAAAATCAAATTGGAAATCAAAGTCAAGTTCTAAATATATTCAAATACTAAATTGAATTTAAAATAAATTCAATATTTTGAATTAAATCTAATGCAAAGATTGAATTGAAAATCTAAGTCAAAGTGCAAGCACATGCTAAATTAATTAATTCAATCAATTAATTAATTAATTCAATTATCTCTCTAATCTCTATTTCCATCTTTTAGTTAGCTTTTTTCTAAATAAAGCTTTCTTTGTCATCCTCTTTATTTCCTACAATCATTATTTTTCTTCTTTCAGTTAGCTTTATCTCAATCAGTTAACTCAATTAATCTATTTAATCTATTATGTTTCACCTCTAAATTAGCAGTTCAACTATCAATTTTCATGTGAGCTCACCTGAGTTCCGCCTCTTGATCAATTTGTTCCACCTTTCAATCAATTCTCTCCAATAATCTATAAATTGAGAATTCAATCCTGGACAATTTCTCTGAATCATGAACTTTGAATCTTTGTGTCATTTGGAGAGCCATCGTACCACAGAAAAGAGAAGAACAATGGAATCTATATGCAATCATGGAATAGGGAGTTTTGATTAATATATTTTACATTTCTATTACTTATTTGCATTATTTCATTGTCTATTTGTTGAATTCTTTGATTAGATAGGGATTTGTGATTTCCCTTTGAATTCTAATTGATATACTTTTAATAAGATGAATTTCACATGCGACAAAAATTTCAAAGCCTCCTTCAACTTCTAAGAAATCTCTAATGTCTTGGATTTAGAACTTCCTTTATCCTTGTTGTCACAACTATGAGGTCCCAATTATTATGGAGGAGGATATGAAAGAAACTAGACTCCATGAGGGCATAGTTCAAAACAAGCACCACAAATAGATTCTTTAAAGCTTCACAAACTCTATTTATTTAAAAAGCATTCAACAATAACTAGATAACTTCAAATTTACTTGCGAAAAGTAACACTATTACACTCTATTGCCTCTTCTTGGTTAGAGTGGGATGTTTACTTGCTTTCATAGATTATATTTCATTATTTAAACTTAAATATATTAAATTAGTTTTATTTGCACCATTCATGAAACATAAATCTCAACATGGGGTAGCAAAATCAAAAAATGAAAGAAAAATAGAAAGAAGCTAGTAGGAGGTACTTGTTCACAAAGGAGCTACTAGAAAGGTAAAAGGTTCTTAGAATTGGTAGGCCCTTGTAGTAGAGTTGGAAGATTTGGAGTTAGAGCTAAGAATTTAGAGAGTCTGCATAAATACATTGGGTGTGAAAGGAACAGAGAGTGGATTGCCCATTTGAAAAAGGCTATAGAAAAAATGGTTAATATCAACAATAGTTTGATGTGCGAGGCAATTTTCAATATAGTCACAATGAGAATAAAAATTGATAAGAGAAAGGGAAAGAAGATTGTTTTTGTGTCAGCTTGGGAGAACACACTAGACCAGATGGTGAAAGATTGGGACCTTACAGTTTAGTGCCCCCATGCTTATTAAGTTACTCTATTATTTGAATTTTGTTGTTCTTATTATGTTATCTCTAGAATTTTTTTTTTTTTAAATTATTGTATGTACTGGTTATAAACTCTACTTGTTCGTGGTGGTTTGTTGTCTTGATCTCCAAGACTATTTTTTCTATGGTTTTTGGTTCATCTATAAGAGTTGGGAGCATTCCACACTTATTTTAATCAAAAACATTTTGTAGATTAGTTTTTTCAATTGTCACAAAATTTTGTAAATTAATATTATTAAATTATGTTCTATAAATATTTCAAACACTTGATTAAGAGACACAACTGTAAGGTTAAAACCTTTTCTATATTATACCATTATAATATAAACTTGATGATCACCTAAAAATATAATGTGAACTTGTTTTATAAAAAAATTATTGCTATTTACATTAAAAAATTAAACTATTTTGAACTTGTATAATAAAATAGTATTAGTTATATTATTAGTACGGTCAACTTTGACAACGTCATTATATTTCTAGAACCTCTATAAATATAATAATGAGATTTATAAATATGGACAATCTCATATGAAATAATAAATTATTAAAAAAGTATTAAATATAATAATGCAAATGGCCATTAGAGTGTCATCATCTTTTTACCTTGCTAGTAGATTTCAGGTTTAATTTACATCAACCAGTTGGATCAACACATACATCTAGGCTTAGAAAGAAGTCATCCTTCTTTAGAGGTTTGATCGTATCTGTAAGAGTTTCATGTACGTTGATATCATTCCAATTATGTCACAATATTGAACTCTGTTCAACAAAAGATGCAAACTTAATTGATAGCAATCCTCTCTTTTCAACCAATAATTATGAATTAACTAATGTGAAATACATAAATTTCATTTTAGACTATTTTATAAAAGGAATCATTATGTGCACATAATCCATTATTGTCCTTGGGACTGGCTATGCAGCCAACAGAATGCCCCTTATATGATCATTTTGTGTTTTTCAACAAATTATGATTTGATCGATTGACTAGTAATCTTAGAAATTTGTTGGTGCATTTCTAGAAGGGAAGATTTTGGCCATTCTTTACGATGGATTAGTTTGGTTGTCTCTCTTTCCTCCTATCTATGTAGTCTCTTATTGTGGTTACCATGATTAATAGTATGATTCAACAGATAAGTTGCAATGTACTATTCTTCAATGTACCATTCTTCAAGCAATGTACTTTGATTGTATACCCTATGTTTAGCAATGATCAGTTGGTAGCTGCTTTGCAATAGTATGATATCCTTGCCAATGTTTATCTATCTACGTAGTATGACTACATTGATAGAAAGTCTTTGTAAAAATTGTAGCTTTGCACTCAAATGATCTATTGATGCCCACTCTCATCAGATTTCTCTAGAATTTTCTACTCAGGTGAGTTTCTCTAGAATTTTTTTGGTAACTTATATAATCCCCCAATTAGTTCTAATACTAATTGATTACCCTAGTTGATTTCTAATTTACTTAATATCAATTATAATATATGAACTAGTAATAACTCCAATGTAGGCACCTAGGGGCTACATAAAAAGAGCACTTAGGTTTAAGTTTTTGTAACCAAGATGTTTAATAGATCCATCTATTCTTAATTTATCATTATATACTTTATAGTTATTGGGATTAACAAAAATAAAATTTAAAAAATAATTATGCTAATGCTTTTAAGGCCTCAAGTAAACATATTTTAATTCATTACTTAGACATAAAAAATTAAGCTACATTCATTGCGTCCTTTGTATCAAATCATATGACCTTGAACACTTCACATACCTCCACATGGATATGACCAACAAAAATATTTACTATCTAATAAAAACATGAACACCATTTTATTTGAGACAATACTAATCACATATAATCCATGCAAAATATCTAAACTATTACCAAATCACTTGTGTAATCATAATTCTATTGACCATTTTTTATTTATATGAAGACCTTACTATTTTTCAAATGACAAAAACTAAAAAGAAAATTTGTTTCAACTACCTAATGACCATCTAATATTGTCATTGAGGGAAAATTACATTGTACTTCCCTTCTCTAGAATATTAAAGAGTTTTAATTAGTTAAAAAAAAAGGAGTGGTAGGGAAGATTACACAAGCTAAACCAAAACCTTGGGCACACATTTATAATTTTTATAATTTTTAAACTTAAGAGGAGGATAAATTTCCACTAATTTCTCTTTTTTCTTTCATTTAAGATGATAAAAACTAGAACAATTAAATCTTGGCTCAAGTGAGAGGTTTATCTTAAGTCACTTGGCCAACTCCTCTATTTTATGGTGCATTCAATTTATGATGTGGAAATATTACAAGTTGACACTAGAGAAAGAATCCACTCCCTCATTATCATCATGCAACAAATAAGTGCCTACTAGCATTTGCAACATGGATCTGCGACTTAAAGATTAGGGAAAATTGAAAACATTTTCATACACACTCATCACAGTGTAAGATCGTATTTTAAAAATATATACATTATTTATTATATACCACCTAAATATATTATAGCAATTAATATGTTATGTATAAAATGTTTTATTCGAAAAAAATTTCAATTGTTTAAAATTTAAAATTTGTATATAATTATTGTTTAGAATTTTTATTTAAAATTATAAGAGTATTTATTATGAATACCATTCAAATTATTGATCAGGAGAATTTGTTATAAATAATTGTGAACATAACATTGTTGTGTTTGATTAGACCATGCAAGTAGACCTATCAGCTTGGATTAATAGCGTCTATTTAGCATATAATTTTAAAGTGTTGAATATGTTAAAAATTAAATATAGTTTTCTTTAAATGTGATATTTTGTGATTTTTTTTTAATTTTGTGTAGACTAAAATTAAGAAGAATCCAATGTCCTTGTTAGCATGATATGTGATGTTCAATCCTCACACTTAGAAGAATAACGACCTATTTTAAAGATTCTATTAATATTTTTTTTATTTCAACTATTATGCTAGAGAAAGACTAGGAGAGGTGCTTATTCCTAAATCATTGTTCAAGAAAATCATTGGTTAAAATCTTATATTTTTATTGAAGCAGAAGAGAAAGAAAATATAAGAGAACCTATCAAGAGTATTAAGGTCATAAAAATGATCATCGAGTATATTTTATGTAGAATACTTATTATTTTCATATTTAAATTTTACAACAAAATGCTTAATGGAAGCAATGCAAAGGCAACAAATTATTTCAAATGGAACCAAAGGAGAAAGAAAGACCTAAGTGAATAGTGTTGAAAGCAATCACAATCTAAAAGATAACTAACCTTCACTGGTAGACATAATCTAAGGGGGTAGAGTAAAAACATCAAAAGCAATTGAAAAAAATATGAAGTGTGCATCTTCATTCAAAGAAGAATAGTGAATCCTCTTGTGAGTTAAAGATCTTTTAAAATCTCAATATCACTGAGAAGGTTATTGCTAGAAGAAATGAGAAGAAAACTACAAGTCTTATGGAAACTATAAGAAATCTCTTTTTGTTCCTTTCTTTATTTGGTTTGAATATTTTTTGTGTAGGATTGTTAGTAATCGCTTTCACTATAATTTATTAAAAGTAGATATGGCTAGATGAAAAATAAGGTTCGCATCTAGTTGGAAAAAAAAAAGTCTACGCTTGTCTAATTAATTTTACAATAACTAGACATGTGATTTTGGAACTGTGTTGAATATATGTCTAATAACATAGGTAAAAGGATGACAATATAGATTATGCACTTGAAAATTGTTGATGCCTTAACTATAATATTATGAACTCAAGTAACTAGAAAATATAAGACATAAAAGATTGGAATACATGTGCACCATCTCATACAAGATTTATTTGAAAACAAATCTAAGTAATTATAAAGTTATTAATAGTATTTCGATTATTTTTATTATGTTTTTATATTAAAAAATGTCTTTTTTTATTTTAAAAGTTTTAAAACTATAAGAAATACTATAAACTAAATATTATAAAATCTAGATATAATTTTACCAATTGAACTATGACAATTTTATCTCATATCATTTTCAAAATATACACAACTTATATTGAACTATTTAAATGTACAACTTTATTCTTTTAAACAAAGATATTGTTATCCACATAATAAAACAAAACTTTTTTCATACTTTACTTTTTATTACAACAAATTTAAGATAAATTCAAATTTAATTTTAAATCATTATTTTTTACCATTTCAATAAACCTTTCAATTAACAATTTACTTAATTAAGATTCTAAAAGCAACACATGGAACCTCCTTTTCCATAAGATCTGCTTAAGATAAGCAACAACAAAGCTATCATAATATTAATTTGTACTAAAAGATCATACCACATCAGGTTTCACTTCATCCACGTGGCCTTGTCTTTCATAAAGCAAAACGAAAAAGTAGAGAGGGACTACTTAAATATTGAATACACAATTAGCACCATGAAGAATGAGTTGAGTTTAGTTAAATATAAAAAAATTTATAATCTTGAATTAAATGTTAATTGAGGAAAGTAATTTTAAAATTGACTAAAAAATTAATTATAATATGATAGTTTAATTATGAAATGTCTATTACATTAAAAAAAGATCCTTTTTTAATCGTGTCTTGTCATAAATCGTGTGTTCGATTTGAATTCTATTTTGGCTTGAGTCATGTCTTAGAGTCTTTTATATATCCATAGATTCATCATTCTATTATGTGGATATGGTCTCTATGACAATATGTCTTTGATCTTTGATTCATTGGCATTACTATTGTCTACTCTATTATCTACTTTGATATTAAAACTAGTGGTATTTAGAAATAATTTTAGAGGATTGTTACTAATGTCATAAGAGAACATGATTCTTTTGTCTAACCTTGAAAACATCTATTAAAAATTGGTAGACAACAAGAAACGCCCTAGAATGAATAAATTGAAGTCCTTTACTATTGATTGATTCTAAATATATCTAGGATGAGAGAGGTTGATTGGAAATGAGCATATGCAAAATGAGTGCAAATGAATGTCTTTAAATGCAAGCACTCAACATTAGATCATGTAAATGTGTGCTTAGTTGAGTTGTTAGAAAATGGATAACCTACTTAGTTAAACGTGTTAAATTATTTTTAATTATCTATCATATTATTTTACCAACTATCTAATATAAAATAATTTATTTTATTTATTTAAGCAAAGCCAAATATCCTTTTTTTATCAAATCAAGTTAAGTTTATTCATTCTCGTACTTATATTACTATATGTGTTATTTATAAAGTAGACTTTCAATCTAAATAATAATTAGTTAGGAAGTAAAGACAAGACAAGAACTAGGTTTTCGTTTATTGATGAATCTAGTGACAACTAAATGTATGAACAAAGAAAAGGATGAAGGAAAATAGATTAATTGATTGAAGTAGAAAATCTAAAATCTTTCATATAATGGATTTTGGTCATTGTTGGGAGTAAGAGGAACAACTTTTAATGCTACAATGATGTATGCACTTGAAAGAGGTCAAAACAATTATGCCCATGGCTTGCATGTATAAAAAATAAAAAAGATAAATAATATGAAGAGTAGAGAACAATATCTTTCTAAAATATTGAAAAATGATTAATATAGTTATGACATTCATTTATTTGCAACTAAATGATCAAAATAAAAGAGGAGGAAATGGGGAGTAGATCAATAGGTTTTTAGAATGAAATTCCTATTGAAGTGTGGAATTTTGTGAGCTAGAAAAAAAGTTGACTTCTTGGGATCTTCTTAAGGTGTTCAAGCCGCCAGTTTATCCTTTCAACTAAATTATAATCAATAGTATAAATTTTGTACACTTAATAATGTGATTATGGTTAGTGAATAAAATATTTTTGAACATGCTAAATGATTATGCAATCAAAGGAGGTGGGTGATCTAAATATAGTGCCAAAATGTAACCAATATTTTATTATGAGTATAGTAACATTAAATAATGAAGTATAATAAGAAGTGGAAAGATACCTAAAGTACCACTACTAAAATTACATTTTAATATGCTTATAAAAATAGAAGCATGCTTCCACAAAGGAAATCCTCCCTATTTAAGCTTGACTCAAGAGGATGGAGATCCTTACGTATAAAAGAAGGGGCGAAAAGATGATGTAAGTGGAAGATCTCAAAGGAGAAGCTTTAACTCCTTTTATTGTTCTAAGAGAAATAAGAACAAGAAGATTTTGATTATGCAATGTAATAATGCAACTCTTATGTGATAGATGTCAAACAAAGATAACCCTTCAAAAGATAAAAAATTATTTAGTTATAGTAATAAAAATTTGAAACGAATTCAAAGAAATCATTTACCAATGAAAACCCTAAATGAATAATGTTGAGAAGAAGATTTCTTGTCAATCTTAAACAATTTACTTAAAAGAGATAAAATATTCACAACATCTTGCAAAAATTGGAAGAAACAATGTTGTCAAAATATTTTGAAATGAAAGGAGCAAGAAGTAGAGCGGGTTCATCTAAAAACCTAAGTGAGAGTAGCAATGTAGATGATAAGGAAAACAATGGCAGGGATGTTGCAACTTGTAGCATCCTAAAATTGTGACACTTGCAATTTCGACTGCATTTGGGTCTTCACGATGGCGATGCAACACGGAACCTGAATGGAGACCCCGAAACCTGTTTATGACACCAAAAACTGCATTTTTCCAACACCCTGGCCTGATCCTCCTTGCACCCTGCTGTCTCGGGAGGTGGGACCAGAGCGCCCAGTGCCCTGGTCCTTTAGGACTAGGGCGCCCAGTGCCCTGATCCCCCAGGACCATGGCGCCCAGCACCCTGGTCCCTGGCCCTATTTTGGGCCCGATCTCCTAGGGGGCTTCGGGTCTTTATGTTTGCAATTTGGAAAATAGTACTTCCTAGTCGGCCCAAGGTCGGAAAAATCAGTCTTTTAACCCTAATTGGCAAGTATATAAACTACTTTTCCTCTCCCATTTTGGATGGATGGAAAGGGAGGAAGGACATATGTGTACAAGATGCGGAAACGATATTCAAACATTCAAGCATTTCCTTCAAGCAATTGATCATTCTAAGTCTCCATTCAAGGCTAAGTGTTCCATTCAAGGCAAGGATTCAACCATTGAAGAGGAGATCACATATCACATACAACATACAACATACAACAACATCTACACCTTCGCATGTAAGAATACAAACATTCTTACAACAAGGTACTAGTACTTGTTTTACATTACAATCATTTACATTTACAGCAATTTCTCATTTCTTGGTTAATTCCAAAACCGGGGTTTGACCTAAAGGCAAACCCCTCATCCCTAAACCCCCAATCGTCCTCTATTTTCTGTGTGTAGGTTGCAGGTACACGGCTATAATTGAAGATCTGGAATCCTTGTGCAGAGACGAACAGATCCACCTTCGTTTCGCGGATTTTTTGGAGGACCGTGTGCACACCGGGCGCCATCGTCCCGTCAACTTTGGCTCAAATTTGCAGGACAACACCGTCTCGACATTTTACTGCTAATTCCAGGTCCGCAGCTTCATCCTATATTCCTATCTCTGTTTATAAGTGAATCTTTCTCACTTTTCATGCATTCCTAGCTTAATCCTTCTATCTACATTCTTTACAAAAGAGGGTATCCTTGCTATCACAACCCTTGAAACTCATTTAGAATCCAATCTTGCATTGCGTAGGATTGGATCTTGTGGGTTCCAACCCCTCTTTTGAATGTAAAGTCTCTCCTAAGTGAAAACCATCAACCCTAGTGACTCTCCCTTCTCTCTCCTTGGAGTTGGGGAGGGGAGAACGACTAGGGTTCGATTTTTCCGCTTTACATTTTGGTGAACCTGACGTGAACATCCTCATTCTGATTATTCATGGTTAGATCTGAAAATTTTGCCTTCCTAAATTTCCATGTTTGATCTTTTGCAAATTTTAGAGGTTGATTGCATAAAAAACCCTGAAATTTTCTTTTAAGTAATTAAACTTGTGAAATGTTTAATTGTTAATGCTTGTTTCAGATCTACCCTTCTATTGCAAATTATCAATTCATATTTGTGCTTTAATTCTGAAAATTAAGTGGTTAAATGTCAAAACCCTAATTTTTAAGACCTTCTTGATTCAACCTTTGACTGATAATTTCACTAATCAAAACACCTCCAAATCGGTTGTAACTTTGGATTCTGCAATAAAATCACAATATCTTTCATCCCTGAAAATTTGGAAAAAAGTTGCGAGGACCGTGTGCACCCCGAGCGCCATCGTCCCCAACATTTTTTCCGAAATTTCGGGAGCTAGATCTTACTGTATTTTTCTGCTAAAATCCAGAATTTTGGCTGATTTTATCAAATTTAACACTTTCAAAATTAAGGTCAAAGTTGGTCTAGTGATTGCTTGGATTAAGGCTTCTAATCATTCAAAAATCATTGAAATTGAAATTCATATCAAAATTGTGTTTCTTGCTGTCCTAAATCTGAAAAGTGTGTTAGCATTCATTCAAAATTTCAGTGTTTTATTCAAATTCTTGCAATTTGTGACTTTTGAAATTAAGTGTTTAATTGTAGCAACTTTGATTTCCACTTTCAAAATTTGAATTTTGCATGAAATCGAGTCAATTTTTAAATTTCAAAGCTTGCATTGCTTTCAACATTCCCTCTAAAATCATAAAATTCAAATTTTCAGTTTCCCTCTCTTTTTCAAAATTCAAATTTTACATTTTTCAACAATCTTGGTAGGGTTCAATTTTGAGATTGCAACTTTAATTTGGCCTATCTACAGATCGTAAAATCACTCAATTTTTTCAGATTAGCTTTAAAATCATCATAACTTTCATCCCTGAAAATTTCGAAAAAAGTTGCGAGGACCGTGTGCACTCCGAGCGCCACGGTCCCGGACATTTTTTTCGAAATTTCGGGAGATTGTCCTGATTGCATTTAACAGCTTAAATCTAGGAGATTGGCTGATTTTATTGAAATTTGCTACCTCTAAAATTCAAAATCTTCTCTCTCTCTTTAGTGCATGAGTTTTACAACAATAAGCCCTACTTACACTATTCCCGTTAGACGAAGCCTTAGAATTAAGTCTTTCCAAGGTGTAATTACCGAGGAGATGGAACCTAATTTGAATGGCCTTTTTAACGAGGACATGGGTAATTCCTCTAATCCTCTTAATGATGAAGAAGCTCTCCCTGAGGTTTCTGTAGAATAACTTTCAAAATTGGATAACCAATTTGATGATTTTCGACAATGGATGTCTCAAGAATACCCTGATAGTCAAGCTCTTCCTTTAATTGAGGGTCTAAAACATATGGTTCAAAGTGATAAGAATGGAATTGATATTTTGCGTGGTATTGCACACATTGTGGATTCGAATGTGATGCCTATGAAGAGTTGTGCCGAAACTTTAGGTTATACACAACCTCCTACTCAAGTTAATCATTCTATTCCTTTGACGACTTCTATTGCTAGTATTCCTACTTTTACATCAAACATAATGACTACTTCAACACAAGACATTTCTCCTATGATCACTAGTCATGGGGGCAATCCCTCTTCTTCAATCAACCCTCTTCCTTCATTTAATCCGACTTCTTCATTCATTCCTTCAATGAGTGTCCCTATTATATCACGACAAATGAACATGACGCAAGGGGGCAATTCATTTTCCATTCCTCCTTGTAGTGTTCCTCCTGTCAAATCATCTCCTATGACTAACTATCATAGTGTCCCACCACCTTACTCTCTACCTTATTTCAATAACATAACACCTCCATCACAATCTAACACGTCTAATATGAACTCTTCGACTGAAGCGACCATTAACAATCTTGCACAAACTGTCTCTTCTTTACAGCAACAAATTGCCTCTATGAATCAATCTAAGACTAGTGTGCCCACATTTGATGTTGCGAGCCCACTTTCTCTTGACATTGTTCGAGCTATCCCCCCTAAACATGTTGAAATTCCGCATTTGGAGCTTTATAATGGTAAGGGTGATCCTCTAACACATGTTAAGACCTTTCAAACAATATGTATTGATTTTGCTTATGACCAAAGGTTGCTTGCAAAACTGTTTACTAGAACATTAAGAGATAAAGCCCTACAATGGTATTGCTCGTTGCCTTCTTATTCTATTACTTCTTTTGAACAACTTGCAAATGTTTTTATTCAACAATTTCAAAACAATATAAGTCCTAAAGTTACTTTGATTGATTTAATGCATTGCAAACAAGGTGTTAAAGAAAAAGTGACTGATTTCATTGGTAGATATAAGCATTTGTATGCTCAAATTTCTTTTCCAGTGCCTGACAATGATATTCAAAGAATCTTTATTTCTAATTTACAAAAAGACATTAGAGAAAAACTCCTGTTTTCTGAGTTTACTTCTTTCCAACAGTTGTGCGCAACTCTTCACAATTATCAACTGACTGTGAGCCAAATGGAACAAGCAAATCCTATGGCTCCGAGTGATAAGGGTGATAGTAGTCAACAACCATTTGGGAAGTTTAAACCGAACAGAGAGTCCATTAAATTCAATGAAAACATCATCAACAGCAATGTGAATGCAGCATCAGGTGTGCCTCCTATTTCTAAGTTTTTCAAGAAAGAAAGAAAGTTTACTCCTTTGAATGAATCATTGCATAGTATTATGAATAAGTTATTGGAACAAAATGTGCTTACTCTTCCTCCTATAAGACAAATAGATCCTACAAAGATTAATTCACCTTATTTTGATAACAAATCTTTTTGTCAATTTCATCGTCATCCTGGGCATGATACTGAAAAATGTTTTGCTTTAAAGGGTAAAATTCAAGATTTGATTGATAATAATACTATCTCTGTTTCTAGAGTGAATGATAAAGGCAACACATTTGTAGCTCCTCCTAACCAAAATCTTTAGATTTTTATTGATCCATTGCCTTCTCATACCTCTAATGCGATTGATACTACTGATTCCTCTGTCTCGCCTGATGATCTTGTGTCTATGACTCCTAATGTGATTAACTTTGTGGAGCAGCAGAAAATCCCTAAAGAACCTTCCATCACCTTTGATTCTAGTGAAATTATCAGGGCACCTGATGGTCCTTTATATATAGTTGCAAAAGTCAAGAATACACCTTGCTGTGGAGTGCTTATTGATCCTTCTTGTATGGTTAATATCATTACTGAAGAATTTCTTTTTACTTTGCAATTGAATCAAGTGATGTATGATGAAACAAATGTGGTTGTGAAACTATTTGATGCATTTTCTTCTCCTGCAATTGGTTCTATTACATTACCTATTGAGGTCCATAACAAATCCCTTGATGTGGACTTTGCTATTATTCCATCATCTGAACAATTTCGTGTGAAGCTTGGCTATCCTTGGCTATCTTCCATGAAAGCTATTGCTTCTCCTATTCATAAGTGTTTGAAATTTCCCCATAATGGTGAAGTTGTTACTGTCAATCATAGTCTCTTTAAACCAGCTGAAAGAACTTCTAGTGTTCTTGTTGATTACTTTTGGCATAAACAATTCCAATCTCTTCCTCCGCGAAGTGATCATCTTTTTAAATCTTATCAAAAGTGGAAGAAAGATATGATCTTATCTCTAAGTGAACCTAGAACACCCAAACTTGACATTCCTATCGTTCTTGAGAAGGAAGTTCTTCCTTTGAAAGATAAGACTAATGTCTTTCCTCAAGAAGATTCCCAACCCATCCCTATGGATGTGACTATGCCTATGACTAATAAACTTCCTAAAAGTAGACCTATACCTCCTCGTCATGATGGACTTGGTCTCCTTCCTAAACCAAATATTCCTCCCTTATATGGAGCAGTTCCTCCTCCTTCCTCTTATGGAGAGAAGAGACCTTCCTCTTCTCCTATTGTTCAACCTAAGAGACCACAACCTAAACACCCAAGTGATAAGGATGAGAACATTCCTCCTCCTCAATCTCCTCAACTTCCTACTAAGACTAGACGAAATCGTTCTGCACGTGAACGCCGGCGAAAGCGTCGTCTTAGAGCTCAAATTTTGCAATCCCCAAAAACACCTTCAGCCAGTATTATTCTATTTTCTCCTCAGCCGACGATTGAGATGAAATCTCCTAAACATAACATGCATGATGGTCTTGATCCTGTGTGAGTTAAAGATCCTATTTTTATAAATCTTGATGATGATATAGATGAAAATGTTATTCATGACGAAAATATTACTCCTGTTCATTCTAATAGTGAATATGAATATGTTGATGTTGATAACCATCTATCTAACGAATTTTCTAAAGCACTTATCCTAGCTCCTAGACAAGAACACCGTGGCTTGGGATATGAACATATCCCTTGTTTGGATCTTGTGATAGCTCCATCTGCTGTGTTGGATGTTCCTCCTCTAGCGTGTTCCCTACCTTCCCGAAACATTGATCAGCAAGATCGGGGGGTAGATGACATGCTAGACTAGTTTCATTAGCATAGCAGACTCTCTCCTCCTCTCTTTTGTCACTTCTTCTATGTGTTATTCTCATTCTTCTATTTGTTGTCCTTAGTGTTCTCTATTTGAGGATGATGCAAAACATTGAGATCTCTTTTGGTCTCTCTCATGTTGACTCAAAAGACACATGTGTTCCCTTTTTCTAGGTGACCTTCCTTGATTGGGGAATGAAGAACAATTATGCATACATACATATGATATACATGAATTATCATACAGCATACTGACCCCGAGGAAAGCGAAGTCACCGTGTGCTTTGTGTTTTGTGTCTATTATCCTTGGGCTTATCTCATGCTTGGGGGCTAAATCATTGTGATAACGTGCTCCTTTCTCATTTCTTATATGTATCACTACCTTAAAGCGGTCACCCCCGGTGAGGCGTGTGGGATTGCTTTAACGTAGGGGGGCATACATCCCGTTCATATCTTTTCAAGATACTTGAAAATTTCTTGACAAATTTAGCTTTGCCTTGAAAAATTTTGATATCTTTCTTGCATGACTCATAGTGAGGGAACCTTACTACTGACAGTCATGGTTCTCCCTCGTGATCTTCCCTTTTACTTTGTCAATCGAATTCGTAAGATCCTTAGTCCACTGGGGGCTTAGTGTATCTTGCCTCCTTAACGTGGTGAAAGTTTTTCAATGTTGTTTCCTTGTACTTTACCGGAAGTATGAGTGTACGCTTATACTCCCACTAAAGTGGGGGCTAAATGTAGCATCCTAAAATTGTGACACTTGCAATTTTGACTGCATTTGGGTCTTCATGATGGCGATGCAACACGGAACCTGAATGGAGACCCCGAAACCTGTTTATGACACCAAAAACTGCATTTTTCCAGCACCCTGGCCTGATCCTCCTTGCACCCTGCTGTCTCGGGAGGTGGGACCAGAGCGCCCAGCGCCCTGGTCCTTCAGGACTAGGGCACCCAGTGCCCTGGTCCCCCAAGACCATGGCGCCCAGCGCCCTGGTCCTTGGCCCTATTTTGGGCCCGGTCTCCTAGGGGGCTTCGGGTCTTTATGTTTGCAATTTGGAAAATAGTACTTCCTGGTCGGCCCAAGGTCGGAAAAATTAGTCTTTTAACCCTAATTGGCAAGTATATAAACTACTTTTCCTCTCCCATTTTGGATGGATGGAAAGGGAGGAAGGACATATGTGTACAAGACACGGAATCGATATTCAAACATTCAAGCATTCAAGCATTCAAGCATTTCCTTCAAGCAATTGATCATTCTAAGTCTCCATTCAAGGCTAAGTGTTGCATTCAAGGCAAGGATTCAACCATTGAAGAGGAGATCACATATCACATACAACATACAAAATACAACAACATCTACACCTTCGCATGTAAGAATACAAACATTCTTACAACAAGGTACTAGTACTTGTTTTACATTACAATCATTTACATTTACAGCAATTTCTCATTTCTTGGTTAATTCCAAAACCGGGGTTTGACCTAAAGGCAAACCCCTCATCCCTAACCCCCCAATCATCCTCTCTTTTCTGTGTGTAGGTTGCAGGTACGCAGCTGTAATTGAAGATCTGGAATCCTTGTGCAGAGACGAACAGATCCACCTTCGTTTCGCGGATTTTTCGGAGGACCGTGTGCACGCCGGGCGCCATCGTCCCGTCAACTTTCGCTCAAATTTGCAGGACAACACCGTCTCGACATTTTACTGCTAATTCCAGGTCTGCAGCTTCATCCTATATTCCTATCTCTGTTTATAAGTGAATCTTTCTCACTTTTCATGCATTCCTAGCTTAATCCTTCTATCTACATTCTTTACAAAAGAGGGTATCCTTGCTATCACAACCCTTGAAACTCATTTAGAATCCAATCTTGCATTGCGTAGGATTGGATCTTGTGGGTTCCAACCCCTCTTTTGAATGTAAAGTCTCTCCTAAGTGAAAACCATCAACCCTAGTGACTCTCCCTTCTCTCTCCTCGGAGTTGGGGAGGGGAGAACGACTAGGGTTCGATTTTTCCGCTTTACACAACTATGGGATGGTGGGTGGGTCGGCTCTTTTTATATGTTATGGTCTCTTTGTGGCCACTTTTCCTTGGTAAAGCGAGATCTTTCTTATGCTTTGCAATAAGGAAGTTGTTCCTCTATTTGGTTTTTGATTTGTTCGACATCAATTGGATTTTCTTAGTGGTGGCTTTTGGGATCTCTATTCTTGCATGGTTGGTCCTCATTCTATGATTAGAGGTTGTGGCAACGAGTTGGTTCCTTTGTCCCTTGTGGTTTCTAGTTCATTAGTGTCATTTTTGGGAACAATGTTTATTGCAGATGGAATGTTTCATTTGGAGGGGTCAATGGTTTTGTGGAGGGCAGTGTGGTAGTTCTCTTCTGGTGGCTCTGTCTGTGGATTTTGAGGCTCTTTCCTAGATCTTTTTCTCTCAGCTCGTTGCTCTTTTTGGTGGTGCTAGATTTTTTCCTAGCTTGTGGGGTTGAGGCCCTTTCTACCTTCTCTAGGGGTTGTTTTTAGTGTTTCTTGTGGGGTTTGCTCTCTCTTAGTGCTTTTACCTTTTGCTCTTGAAAAGTTTCTTTCAATGGAAACATTTTTGTTTTCCCTCTTTGTGCTCTATTGGATTCCATATCTCTTGGAGTCGTTTCTATGGATAAGCTCTTTTTTTGGTGGAGGCTTCTCTCAGGTTTTATGATGAGCTTTTTTGGAGCCCTATGGTCTCTAGTTTTTAGATTTTGGTTTTGGATTCATGTTGTCCTTTCCTTGGTATTTTTCTTTGTTATTCCTATGGGGGTGGAATCCTCTCCTATTGAGGTGGACTCCTCTCCTATTTTAGATTTAAAGGACACATTTGGGGTTTTATCTCTCCTATTTGATGACAGTCATGACATAATTATTGTCGCATCATGTTTATCTTTAGAGCTTGTTCAAAATTTATTGGATTTGATCACTCAACCCCATAGCTCCCAAAGATTGCATACAATCAAACAAGTTTTGTCACAAAATGAGAGAGATAGAAGGACTATGGAGGTCAAAACGTAATTGATCTAGAAATATGAATCATATTGATTATGCAAAATTGAGTCTTGTTGAGACAACAAAGCATGATCTCATGTCAATCACTCACAAAAGACCTCAAAAGAGGAAAAAGTGAAGTTTACCCACAGCCTCCATGGAAGCATAAAGAAGCAAAGGCCTAGAAAGGTCCTTGAAGCTTATCCAAAATCAATTAGACACACTCTTGGTTAGATTTATCCTTTCCACAACCTTTTGTAGCGTCCTAAAATTGTGACACTTGCAATTTCGACTGCATTTCGGTCTTCACGATGGCGACGCAACATGCAACCTGAATGGAGACCCCGAAACCTGATTATGACACTGAAAACTACATTTTCTTGCACCCTGGCCTGAACCTCCTTTGCACCCTACTATCCCGGGAGGTGGGACCAGAGCGCCCAGCGCCCTGGTCCTTCAAGACCAGGGCGCCCAGCGCCCTGGTCCCCCAGGACCATGGCGCCCAGCGCCCTGGTCCCTGGGTCCTATTTTGGGCCCGGTCTATTTTGGACTTCGGATCTTTATGTTTGCAAATTGGAAAATTATCTTTCCTAGTCGGCCTAAGGTCGGGAAAATCAGTCTATCAGCCCTAATTGACAAGTATATAAACTACATTTTCCTCTCTCATTTGGACATATACATACATGATGGAAAAAGCGTGGAAACTATACTCAAGCATTCAAGCATTCAAGCATTCAAGCATTCAAGCATTCCTTCAAGCAATTGATCATTCTAAGTCTCCATTCAAGGATAAGTGTTGCATTCAAGACAAGGATTCAACCATTGAAGAGGAGATCACTTACAACATACTACTACAACATACAACAAACAACAACATCTATACCTTCGCACATAAGGATACAAACATCCTTACAACAAGGTATTAGTACTTGTTTTACATTACATTTACAGCAATTTCTCATTTCTTGGTTAATTCCAAAACCGGGGTTTGACCTAAAGGCAAACCCCTAATCCCTAACCCCCCAATTGTCTTCACTTTTCTATGTGTAGGTTGCAGGTACGCGGCTGAAATTGAAGATCTGGAATCCTTGTGCAGAGACGAACAGATCCCCCTTCGTTTCGCGGATTTTTTGGAGGACCGTGGCGCCGGGCGCCATCGTCCTGACAACTTTTGCTCAAATTTGCAGGACAGCTTCGTATCGACATTTTACTGCTAATTCCAGGTCCGCAGCTTCATACTGTATTCCTATCTCAGTTTATAAGCGAATCTTTCTCACTTTCTATGCATTCCTAGCTTAATTCTTCTATGCATATTCTTTACAAAAGAGGGTAGCCTTGCTGTCTTAACCCTTGAAACGCATTTAGCATCCAATCTTGCATTGTGTGGGATTGGATCTTGTGGGTTTCAACCCCTCTTTTGAATGTAAAGTCTCTCCCCTAAGTGAAAACCATCAACCCTAGTGAATCTCCCTTCTCTCTCCTTGGAGTTGGAAGAGGGGAGAGCAACTAGGGTTCGATCGTGATTTTCTGCTTTACATTTTGGTGAACCCAATGTGAACATCCTTTCTGATTATTCATAGTTAGATCTGAAAATTGGATTCCTTGATTACATTTCCATGTTTGATCTTTTGCAAAATTTTAGAGGTTAATTGCATAAAAACCCTAAATTTTCTTTTTAAGTAATTAAACTTGTGAAATGTTATTGTTAATGCTTGTTTCAGATCTGCCCTTCTATTACAAATTATCAATTCATATTTGTGACTTAATTTTGAAAATTAAGTGGTTAAGTGTCAAAACCCTAATTTTTGAAACCCTCTTGATTCAACCTTTGTCCGACAATTTCACTAATCAAAACATCTCCAAATCAGCTGTAACTTTGGATTCCGCAATAAAATCACAATATCTTTCATCCCTAAAAATTTGGAAAAAAGTTGCGAGGACCGTGTGCACTCCGAGCGCCATCGTCCCCGACATTTTTTCCGAAATTTCGGGAGCTAGATCTTACTGTATTTTCTTGCTAAAATCCAGAATTTTGACTGATTTTATCAATTTTAACTCCTTCAAAATTACAGTCAAAGTTGGTCTAGCGATTGCTTTGATTGAGGCTTCTAAACATTCAAAAATCATTGAAACTGAAATTTTGTGTCAAAATTGTGTTCTTACTGTCCTAAATCTGAAAAGTGTGTTTGCATTCATTAAAAATCTCAGTGCTTTATTTAAATTTTGCAATTTGTGACTTTTGAAATTAAGTGCTTAATTACAACAACTTTGATTTCCGCTTTCAAAATTGAATTTTGTGTGAAATTGAGTCAATTTTCAAATTTCAAAATTTGCATTGCTCTTGACATTCCCTCTAAAATCATAAAATTCAAAATTTCAATTTCCCTCTCTTTTTCAAAATTCAAATTTTGCATTTTTCGACAATCTTGGTAGGGTTCAATTTCGAGATTGCAACTTTAATTTGGCCTATCTACAGATCGTAAAACCAATCAATTTTTTCAGATTAGCTCCAAAATCATCATAACTTTCATCCCTGCAAATTTCGAAAAAAGTTGCTGGGACCGTGTGCACTCCGAAGCGCCACGGTCCCTGACATTTTTTCTGAAATTTCGGGAGATTGTCCTGATTGTATTTAACAGCTTAAATCTGGAAGATTGGCTGATTTTACTGAAAATTGCT
The DNA here is from genome assembly GCF_030272615.1 of Cryptomeria japonica. NCBI lineage: Eukaryota > Viridiplantae > Streptophyta > Pinopsida > Cupressales > Cupressaceae > Cryptomeria > Cryptomeria japonica. The sequence goes on from NC_081412.1 coordinate 90,269,468, forward strand.
ACCTCTAAATTCAAAATTTTCTCTCCCTCTCTAGTGCATGAGTTTTACAACAATAAGCCCTACTTACACTATTCCCGTTAGACGAAGCCGTAGAATTAAGTCTTTCCGAGGTTTAACTACTGAGGAGATGGAACCTAATTTGAATAGCCTTTTTAACGAGGACATGGGTAATTCCTCTAATCCTATTAATGATGAAGAAGGTCTCCATGAGGTTTCTAAAGAACAACTTTCGAAATTGGATAACCAATTTGACGATTTTCGACAACGGATGTCTCAAGAATACCCCGATAGTCAAGCTCTTCCTTTAATTGAGGGTCTAAAACGTATGCTTCAAAGTGATAAGAATGGAATTGATATTTTGCGTGGTATTGCACACATTGTGGATTCGAATGTGATGCCTATGAAGAGTTGTGCTAAAACCTTAGGTTATACACAACCTCCTACTCAAGACAATCATTCTATTCCTTTGACGACTCCTATTGCTAGTATACCTACTTTTACATCAAACATAATGACTACTTCAATACAAGACATTCCTCCTATGATCACCAGTCATGGGGGCAATCCTTCCTCTTCAATTAACCCTCTTCCTTCATTTAATCCAACTTCTTCATTCATTCCTTCAATGAGTGTCCCTATTATATCTCCACAAATGAACATGATGCAAGGGGGCAATTCATTCAATCATTCCATTCCTCCTTGTAGTGTTCCTCCTGTCCAATCATCTCCTATGACTAATTATCATAGGGTCCCACCACCTTACTCTTTACCTTCTTTCAATAACATAACACCTCCATCTCAATCTAATACATCTAATATGAACTCTTCGACTGAAGCGACCATTAACAATCTTGCACAAACTGTCTCTTCTTTATAGCAACAAATTGCCTCTATGAATCAATCTAAGTTTAGTGTGCCCACATTTGATGTTGCGAGCCCACTTTCTCTTGATATTGTTCGAGCTATTCCCCCTAAACATGTTGAAATTCCGCATTTGGAGCTTTATAATGGTAAAGGTGATCCTCTAACACATGTTAAGACCTTTCAAACAATATGTACCGATTTTGCTTATGACCAAAGGTTGCTTGCAAAACTGTTTACTAGAACATTAAGAGACAAAGCCCTACAATGGTATTGCTCGTTGCCTTCCTATTCTATTACTTCTTTCGAACAACTTGCAAATGCTTTCATTCAACAATTTCAAAACAATATAAGTCCTAAAGTTACTTTGATTGATTTAATGCATTGTAAACAATGTGTTAAAGAAAAAATGATTGATTTCATTGGTAGATATAAGCATTTGTATGCTCAAATTTCTTTTCCAGTGCCTGACAATGATATTCAAAGAATCTTTATTTCTAATTTACAAAAAGATATTCGAGACAAACTTTTGTTTTCTGAGTTTACTTCTTTCCACCAGTTGTGTGCAACTCTTCACAATTATCAACTGACTATGAGTCAAATGGAACAATCACATCCTATGGCTCCGAGTGATAAGGGTGATAGCAGTCAACAACCATTTGGGAAGTTTAAACCGAACAGAGATTCCATCAAATTCAATGAAAACATCATCAACAACAATGTGAATCCAGCATCAGGTGTGCCTCCTATTTCTAAATTTTTCAAGAAAGAAAGAAAGTATACTCCTTTGAATGAATCATTGCATAGTATTATGAATAAGTTATTGGAACAAAATGTTCTTACTCTTCCTCCTATAAGGCAAATTGATCCTGCAAAGATTACTTCACCTTATTTTGATAACAAAGCTTTTTGTCAATTTCATCGTCAGCCTGGGCATGATACTGAAAAATGTTTTTCTTTAAAGGGTAAAATTCAAGATTTGATTGATAATAATACTATTTTTGTTTCTGGAGTGAATGATAAAGCCAATACGTCTGTAGCTCCTCCTAACCAAAATCTTCAGATTTTTACTGATCCATTACCTTCTCATACCTCTAATGCGATTGAGACTAATGATTCCTCTCTTTCATCTGATGGTCTTGTGTCTATGACTCCGAATGTGATTAACTTTGTAGAGCAGCAAGAAAACCCTAAAGAACCTTCCATCACATTTGATTCCAGTGAAACCATTAGGGCACCTGATGGTCCTTTATACATAGTTGCAAAAGTCAAGAATACACCTTGCCGTGGAGTGCTTATTGATCCTTCGTGCATGGTTAATGTCATTACTGAAGAGTTTCTTTTTACTTTGCAATTGAATCAAGTGATCTATGATAAAACAGATGTGGTTGTGAAACTATTTGATGCATTTTCTTCTCCTGCAATTGGTTCTATTACATTACCTATTGAGGTCCGTAACAAATCCCTTGATGTGAACTTTGTTATTATTCCATCTTCCGAACAATTTCGTGTGAAGCTTGGCTATCCTTGGCTATCTTCCATGAAAGCTATTGCTTCTCCTATTCATAAGTGTTTGAAATTTCCCCATAATGGTGAAGTTGTTACTGTCAATCATAGTCTCTTTAAACCAGCTGAAAGAACTTCTAGCGTTCCTATTGATTACTTTTGGCCTAAACAATTCCAATCTCTTCCTCCGCGAAGTGATCATCTTTTCAAATCTTATCAAAAGTGGAAAACAGATATGATCCTATCTCTAAGTGAACCTAGAACACCTAAACTTGATATCCCTATCATTCTTGAGAAGGAAGTTCTTCCTTTGAAAGATAAAACTAATGTCTTTCCTCAAGAAGATTCCCAACCCATCCCTATGGATGTGACTATGCCTATGATTAATAAACTTCCTAAAAGTAGACCTATTCCTCCTTGTCATGATGGACTTGGTCTCCTTCCTAAACCAAATATTCCTCCCTTATATGGAGCAGTTCCTCCTCCTTCCTCTTATGGAGAGAAGAGACCTTCCTCTTCTCCTATTATCCAGCCTAAGAGACCACAACCTAAACACCCAAGTGATAAGGATGAGAACATTCCTCCTCTTCAATCTTCTCAACTTCCTACCAAGACTAGACGAAATCGTTCTGCACGTGAACGCCGACGAAAGCATCGTCTTAGAGCTCAAGCAGCTGCTTCTCAAACTTTGCAATCTCCAAAAACACCTTCAACAAGCATTATTCCATTTTCTCCAAAATCTCCTAAACATAAGATGCATGATGGTCTTGATCCTGTGCAAATTAAAGACCCTATTTTTATAAATCTTGATGATGCTATAGATGAAAATGTTATTCATGATGAAAATGTTACTTCTCTTGCTTCTGATAGTGAATATGAACTTGTTGATATTGATAACCATTTATCTAATGAATTTTCTAAAGCACTTATCCTAGCTCCTAGACAAGAACAACGTGGCTCGGAACATGAACATAGCCCTTGTTTGGATCTTGTGATAGCTCCATCTGCTGTGTTGGATGTTCCTCCTCTAGCATGTTCCCTGCCTTCCCGAAACATTGATCAGCAAGATCGAGGGGTAGATGACGTGCTAGACTAGTTACATTAGCATAGCAGATTCTCTCCTCCTCTCTTGTGTTACTTCTTCTATACGTTACTCTCATTCTTCTATTTGTTGTCCTTAGTGTTGTCTACTTGAGGACGATGCAAAGCATTGAGATCTCTCGATCTCTCTCATGTTGACTCAAAAGACACATGTGTTCCCTTCTTCTAGGTGACCTTCCTTGATTGGGGAATGAAGAACAATTATGCATACATACATATGATATATATACATGAATTATCATACAGCATACTGACCCCAAGGAAAGCGAAGTCACCTCGTGCTTTGTGTTTTGTGTCTATTATCCTTGGGCTTATCTCACACTTGGGGGATAAATCCTTGTGATAACGTGCTCCTTTCTCATTTCTTATATGTATCACTACCTTAAAGCAATCACCCCCGGTGAGGCGTGTGCGATCGCTTTAACGTAGGGGGGCATACATCCTGTTCATATCTTTTCAAGATACTTGAAAATTTCTTGGCAAATTTAGCTTTGCCTTGAAAATTTTTGATATCTTTCTTGCATGACTCATAGTGAGGGAACCTTACTACTGACAGTCATGGTTCTCCCTTGTGATCTTCCCTTTTACTGTGTCAATTGAAGTCGTAAGATCCTTAGTCCACTGGGGGCTTGGTGTATCTTGCCTCCTTGACGTGGTGAAAGTTTTTCAATGTTGTTTCCTTGTACTTTACCGGAAGTATTGGCGTACGCTTATACTCCCGCTAAAGTGGGGGCTAAATGTAGCGTCCTAAAATTGTGACACTTGCAATTTCAACTGCATTTCGGTCTTCACGATGGCGACGCAACACGCAACCTGAATGGAGACCCCGAAACCTGATTATGACACTGAAAACTGCATTTTCTTGCACCCTGGCCTGAACCTCCTTTGCACCCTGCTGTCCCGGGAGGTGGGACCAGAGCGCCCAGCGCCCTGGTCCTTCAAGACCAGGGCACCCAACACCCTGGTCCCCCAAGACCATGGCGCCCAGCGCCCTGGTCCCTGGGTCCTATTTTGGGCCCGGTCTATTTTGGACTTCGGATCTTTATGTTTGCAAATTGGAAAATTATCTTTCCTGGTCGGCCTAAGGTCGGGAAAATCAGTCTATCAACCCTAATTGACAAGTATATAAACTACATTTTCCTCTCTCATTTGGACATATACATACATGATGGAAAAAGCGTGGAAACTATACTCAAGCATTCAAGCATTCAAGCATTCAAGCATTCCTTCAAGCAATTGATCATTCTAAGTCTCCATTCAAGGCTAAGTGTTGCATTCAAGACAAGGATTGAACCATTGAAGACGAGATCACTTACAACATACTAGTACAACATACAACAAACAACAACATCTATACCTTCGCACATAAGGATACAAACATCCTTACAACAAGGTATTAGTACTTGTTTTACATTACATTTACAGCAATTTCTCATTTCTTGGTTAATTCCAAAACCGGGGTTTGACCTAAAGGCAAACCCCTAATCCCTAACCCCCCAATCGTCTTCGCTTTTCTGTGTGTAGGTTGCAGGTACGCGGCTGAAATTGAAGATCTGGAATCCTTGTGCAGAGACGAACAGATCCCCCTTCGTTTCGCGGATTTTTTGGAGGACCGTGGCGCCGGGTGCCATCGTCCCGACAACTTTTGCTCAAATTTGCAGGACAGCGCCGTATCGACATTTTACTGCTAATTCCAGGTCCGCAGCTTCATACTGTATTCCTATCTCAGTTTATAAGCGAATCTTTCTCACTTTCTATGCATTCCTATCTTAATTCTTCTATGCACATTCTTTACAAAAGAGGGTAGCCTTGTTGTCTTAACCCTTGAAACGCATTTAGCATCCAATCTTGCATTGTGTGGGATTGGATCTTGTGGGTTTCAACCCCTCTTTTGAATGTAAATTCTCTCCCCTAAGTGAAAACCATCAACCCTAGTGAATCTCCCTTCTCTCTCCTTGGAGTTGGAAGAGGGGAGAGCAACTAGGGTTCGATCGCGATTTTCCGCTTTACACCTTTCAACAAAGATTTGGGTGATTTTAACTTCTCTAGAAAGTCCTCAATAATAGGAAAAGAATCAAGTACCAATGTCTTCAACTCCAGCTTCAACTACATTTTCCTAAACTCATTAATCATCCAAAAAGATCCTTGAACTTAGTCCACATGGGCCAAGGAGTGGTGCAAAACTAAAGGTGAAATAGGAGAATGTCTGAAACATGTATGGTAATAAATCCCATAGCCTTATCCATCTTTCTTTCTGTGTTGAAAATCCTCAAATAGACACTCAAAGGTGGGTTGGGTATCAACCAAAGTATCTACCACAAACCTTCAGACATGAGAAATCTAGTCATCTGATCCTTCTAGGTGTGATAATTGTTAGGAAAATGGTGTCTCGACCTTGCATTTACATGAGGTTACTATTTATATTAAGTTTTCATTCGAGCACGAAATGGTGCGAAATTCTCCCCAAATCTTGAAATTCTCCCCAAATCTTTTGGTTGGCTAGATAAGTATTCCGATAAAGTTACGTCGCAAGGTCATAGCTAGTTTTGAAGATATTAAATTTTTTCGTTTTGGAGGGGTCCAATGAAAGGTTTAAATTTAATTTTGAGGACTTTAGAGGCCCCAAAACACCTTGAAAATTGGTCGTAAATGGTGTAGCGATTTACAAGGCAATAGAGCACTTCGCAAGCTTTCCAGCACTTCAAATGGTTCATCAATAGGACACACGGTTCTCAAGTTATGGCCTCCAAAAGTTTGTACTCCTGAAATAAGAAATTTAAAATACATCGGACACATAAATGAGTTGTAGAAAGGGAGGAACATGTCATAGGGAATCTAGAAGGGAGATAAGGTCGACTACACCTTATTGGATGGTTTTAGCCCATGGTTTTGTAATATCGTTTGACGGTTTTTTGTATTGTATCTCCTATATATGAGGTACGTGAGATAGAGGTTGTGTGAGAGTCTTATGGCTATAGAGTTACCTCTAAATCTCTGATTAGTGGTACTCCTACGAAGAGCCTGCTCTGCAATTATATTGTAATCTGTTTTGATTATTGAATAATATATTGGGCGGCTTTTCGAGTGTGGGGTTTTTCTCCCAAAAGGGTTTTCCCCACGTAAATCACTATGTTATGGTTTAAATGTTATTATATCTATTTATGTTTTTTGTAACTGTTGTGATGATCTGTAAAAAATTTTGCATTTCCCTCCTCTCAAGGTTAGTGTAGGAAGTTGTTCTGCTACTTAACTTTCTTACAATAATTATGGGGCATGAGATAAACTACAGAGTTTTTCGTAGGGCTAAGGTGTGATGAGGATCTAAAAAAGACCAATTGATCCCCCCACAACAACAAGAACACAAACCCTAATGAAATTGAAATGAAGATAAAGCCTGAAATAAAATAAACTTCAGTGAAGAACCTAAAAAAAATAAAAAATATACCTATAGATTTGAATAGTAGACTTTGAGAGTTTTTCGATGATATGTGAAAGACAAAAAATGAAGTCTATTTGCTCAAGTTATGGCCCCAAAAGCATGAAAAACATGTCTAAATTTGGAGGCCTGTAGTAGTCACCAAGAATAGAATCTGAAAAAAAACACCAACATTAGTAGATTGGTATTGGAACCAGCTTTTTAATGATATGTGAAAGTCAAAAAATGGACATGGTGTGTTCAAGTTATGGCCAAAAACTGAGGGTAGGTCTTTAAGGCTTGGAGAGGACAAATTGGCCAAAGGGTTAACCTAATACTGATGTGGGGTTGACTAGGTTGTTGATGTGGCACTAATTGGACTATTGACTAGGCAGGCTGACTAAACTACTTGCATGATGATCAACCTGTTGAGGTGGCAAACAAACTGTTGATTGGGCGTTGACCAAGTTGATTGGGCATTGAACATACAAAGGTGCATGTGGGCAGAATAATTGGCAATTGAAAGGTAATTTTTTTGTCAAAAAAAAAAATTTTGATTAAATTTTTATAAAAAAAAAAAATTATGTGGAGCGGCACTTTTATTTTTATGCAAGTTCATATATACCTGCGCCTGTAAGTTCGTACACCTGTGCATGCAGCTCCCTACTGACATCATCTACCAACTAGCACCTAGAAGATCAAACAACAAACAAAATGCATTGAACCACAAACAAGAGCTGCACAAATGAATGCTATATTACTGAAAAGAAAATAATACATAATCAATTATAATTTTACAATTAGGTGCTTATAAAGAAAGCACAAATATTCCATGAGTTAAAAATAGGAGAAGTAAAGTGCAAGCATGAGGAGCCAAAAAAAATCAACTCTAGCTAAATTGGATGCACAAAAGTTAAACTAATTGCACAATTAAAGCAACTCGAAGCACAATTAATTGAACTTAAGCAAAAAAGTATAACAAGTTGTTAAAATTCTCTAACAAAATTAGTTTGCATTGGTTCCATATTTGTCACCTTCTATTGTGATTGGGCATGTACCTAATTGGTTTGTAGAATCTTCATCATCCAATGACTTGGTGGCACATGAGCAATTTTCAGAGACATCATCATACATTTGGATTCCACTTCCTACCAATTCCTATTCAGAATGGGAATCATTCCTGCATTTGTACTTAGTTTATCTTCTTCCCAAGGGAAGAAATGTTGTCTATAGATATTGGAGTATGTTTTGTCTTCAATCACTCACCATTTATATATGACATTATACATAATGGGGAGTATATGTAGTCTCTTTCTTCCTTTCCTATGGGGGAACACCTAATTGTATATACATGATTTATGTAGTAATCGAGGGTTATCATTGAGTCATCTGTGCATCATCATTTCTTGTTGCTTATTTTCTCTCTTTTGGAGAGTAGTTTTCTCCCAATAGTTTTTTCTCCATTTTTTATAGTTGCATTAATTTGTTCATGGGTACCTAATCAAGCTTTCATTGTCAAGACCCATTTATGCTTACATATTTGCATTAATCATTATCTCTTTAGATTATCCCTAAGTTAATCTTAAGGGGGGGGTGTTGGAGTAATTAGGACAATTATATCTAATAATTTATTTAATTAGGTCCATTGTTTACTTTATTCACTTAAGCTAAACTTAGTTATTTTTTTCTTTTATTAAATTAGGCTAATAATAGCTTAAGTTGTCTCATTCATTGTGATTGTGACACTTGGTGCTGGCTAATTTAATATAGCTTTAGGGTTTAGATCTAGGGTTTCATTCATCCTTTCATAAGGATTCATTCGTTCATACATTGTAACCAAATATTTTTGTGCAATCAATACAAATTTCTCAAGTTGTTGAGCATATTATTCTTGCTTGAACTTCATATTGTGACAAGTGGTGTGCTTTTAAATGATTCATGGGTTGTGAGGCTAAATCGCCAGCTTCTATAGGGTTTCCTTGATTTGGGGTTTGATTAATGTAAGGGGAAATAAGATACGTGGATTGGGGTTTGTGATGGGTTTGGAGATTATTTGTGTTTGAGATATATAGGATTTATGTTTTAGATGTCTCTAGTTTGTACTTGGTTTTTTGTAATTTAGGATTGGGATTTAAGAGAATTTTAAGGCTTATATTGTGCTTTGTTCAAGAGTATAAATTGTTTTTACCTACATTTTAAAGCTTAGGATTCAATTAAAACTACATGGTTTTGGATTTTAGTTTTGGTATTAGGTCAAGGATTTTAATAGTGTTTACCATTTGGGATTTAGAATATAGTTTTGGGGATATAGCATATAATTTGGATTTACCTGGTTTACTATGGATGCAAGGTTTTAAGTGATAATGGGGAATGACAATCAAGACTTGGGGTCTAGGTTTTGTCATTAGGGGTTTAGGATTTAGGGTTGAGGGTATACTGTAGGATTTGAGAAATACAAATCCACAGAACCCAAAGAAACCTGCATGCAAGAAACCTGTCACAGAGAAAGAGAGAGAACAAATACAAGGGTTTTGGCTCTGACAAAGAGAAAAGATTTATTATCAGAGAAAAATGAATCAAGAATATGACAATAATACAAGAGATCAATCCTTATAAAGGAGATCAACACCGAAAGGAAAACCTAACCCTAAGGTGTGAGCATTTAATAATTAAATATTAATTATTAAATGACTAATGTATGCATAAAGAGAAATCTTAAATGGAGAGTAAAGTTAATTAATTACTTTACTCTAACAACCCCCCTTAAGATGAGCTACAATGCAGCTACAAACAATGCAAAAGAAAGCAAAGGAACTACAACGCAAGAGAGGGTCCCGGCAACAAGGCCTGATCAGGTACCCTAATACAAGAAAATTTCTATAAAGCAGAGTAAAGGAGAAAACCCAGTGGGAAAAAACTCATCTCCAAAAAGAGATACAGAAACATGCTGAAAAGAAAACATGAAGGAAGGAAGGCCTCATTGAGAGCCCCCAAGGACAACTTCCTTCACCCCAAGCATAGAGCGCAACTGAAGATAGCGCGGAGATGCCAAAGGTTTAGTGAAGATGTTTGCAACCTGCTCCTCTGTAGGAATATACTCCAAGATGAGAGAACCATCTTGAATCAACTGTCTGATGAAGTGCATGTGGATTTCAATATGCTTTGTCCGCTGATGCTCCACTGGGTTGCGAGAAATGTGAATGGTACTTTGATTGTCGCACCAAAGAGTAGTGGGACAATCTGGAGGAAACCCAAACTCTGTCATAGACTACTGAAGCCATAAAACCTCCTAACTGGCTAACACTGCTGCACGGTACTCAGCCTTTGTAGATGATAATGCAATAGCAGACTGCTTCTTGCAAGACCATGTAATAGGACCAGAGCCAAGGCAAAAAATGAAGCCAGAAGTAGATTTCCGATCATTGACATCACCAGCCCAATCGGAGTCAGTGAAGCCAATGATGTGAGGGGATCCTGAAGTGTAGTGAATGCCATAATGTGTGGTGCCCCGAATGTACCTCAAAATACGTTTGGCTGCTTGCCAATGGCTCTCATGAGGATCATGGGAGAACCTAGAGACAAGGCCAACCGCAAAGGAAAGATCAGGACGAGAATGTGTCAGGTACAACAAACTGCCAACCAACTACCTGTATAAAGTGGGGTCTACTAAAGGAGTAGAGCAAGTGGAAGACAAAACAACACCTGACTGAAATGGAGTGGGGGCAGACTTGCAATCAAGCATGCCAAATCACTGAAGCATATCAAGAGCATACTTCTCCTGAAATATGGAAATCCCATCCGAAGACTGAATAACCTATAGACCCAGAAAGAAGTGCAAGAGACCAAGATCTGTCATCTCAAACTGCTCCATCAAAGCTCTCTAAACACTCTGAATCATGGAGGATGAGCTACCTGTAAGAATGAGATCATCTACATATAGCACAAGAATCAAAAGATCACCCTCCTGACGCTGAATATACACAGTGTGATCGGAATGACAGTGTGTGAAGTGAGAGGAAAGCAGGAAAGAGTCCATATTCTCATACCAAGCCCTGGGGGCTTGTTTGAGACCATACAATGAACGACGAAGTCTGCAAACCAAAGAAGTGTCCTGCACAAATCCCTGAGGCTGCTCCATATAGATCTCCTCATGTAGGTCTCCATGCAAGAAGGCACTCTTCACATCCATCTGAAACACTATCCATCCCTGTGAAGCTGCAAGTGAAAGTACCAGGCGTATAGAATTCATCTTGGTGACAGGAGCAAAGGTCTCAGAGTAGTCAATACCCTCTACCTAAGAAAACCCCTTCGCAACAAGACGGGCCTTATACTTATCAATAGAACCATCTGCAACATACTTGGTACAATACACCCACTTGCATCGAACCAATTTTCTTCCCTTAGGAAGAGGACAAAGATCCCAAGTATGATTCTTCATCAAAGAAGAATACTCCTCATCCATGGCCCTATCCCACTCAAGGTGTCCTGTCGCCTCTGAAAACTTTTGAGGATCATCTGAAATGGCATGACTCAAAAGACTAGAACTAGATGTCTGAGCACGAGTGCGACGAGTATCTGAAAGATCACCTACCAAAGAACCAGCTGCATCAACAGTATCACGGGCCCACTTCGGCAAAGATGGAGCAACTGGTGGTGGAGGAGTTGGTGGATCATCATCTACATCATCCTCAAGAGATAAGTAATCCTCAAGAGATGAAGAGGAAGGAGTAGGCAATGAGGGAGAAGCTGGGGATGGAGAATCCATCTGAGGATAGCACTCATCAAACTGGACATCCCGTCGAAATAGGACCTCTCTAGAATCAAGATCAAATAGCCTGTATGCCTTAACATCCTCACAGTAGCCAACAAATATGAGTGGTTGGCTCTTCCTCTCCATGGCATTCCGCTGAGCATCAGGAATAAATACCCAAGCCTCACTACCAAAAACTCAGAATGTAGAAACATCAGGCTTGACATGGGTCCAAGCCTCCTCAGGAGTCATATGTCGCAATGCCTTATGGGGCATCCGATTCTGAATATAATTGGCACAATTGACTGCCTCAGCCCAAAATGAAGAACTCATAGCTCGAGACTGTATCATACAATTTGCCATCTCCCGTAAGGTTTTGTTCTTTCTCTCAGCAACACCATTCTGCTGAGGGGTGTAAGGAACTGTAAACTGATGTTGTAAACCATGCTCAGTGTAAAAATCTCTGAAGGCCTGATTTACATACTCCCCCCCATTATCTGTGCATATCCTCCTGATAGAAAGTCCAGATTGCTTCTCCACAAATGTCTTAAAAATCTTGAAGGAGTCAAAGACATCAGACTTGTACTTAAGAAAGTACACCCATGTACGTCTGGAGAAGTCATCAATAAAAGTGAGCACATAACGGGCCCCTGAAAAGGAAGGAGTCGGAAAGGACATAAGATCACTGTGTACCAACTCTAGGGATGCCCTAGCACGAGAGGCTCAACCCTTAGGAAAAGGATCTCGATGATGTTTGCCAAGAACACAACCACAACATACACCATCCGTACAAGAAATCTGTGGAAGCCCAATCACAAGTGCCTGTGTACTCATCTGCTGTAGATATCTGTAATTGACATGGCCAAAACGCTCATGCCAAAGCCTGCTCACTGAATCTGCATGTGCTATAAGAGAGGAACCAACAGTGTCTGAACTCTCAAAGCCATCAAAACTATATAAGTGAGATGCAGAATCCACACTCCCAGTAGCCACAACCAAGTCAGGATCATGAAGATCTCGAATAACCACATCATGAGGTGAGAACTCAACTGTCTTACCAGAGCCAAAGTGGCAAATCTGATAAACGGATAGAAGGTTTGTCAAAATGTCAGGAACCAAAAGCACATCCTGAAGACAACCACCATCCAATGAAACAATACCAGAACCCTGAATGGAAAGTTGTGCTGAGTCACCAACTGCAATATGTCTAGTGCCTGTAGGGGCAAGAGCCGTGACCAAATCCTCTGTGTGTGTCATATGGTGAGAGGCACCAGAATCTAGAATCCAAGTGGATGCAGAGGTCAATGCTTGTGCAGAAAGAGCATGACCTTTCCCTGTGGGCTGTGAAGGAGGCTGAGGTGCACTGATATTATGTTGCTTCATGGCTTCCTCCAAAGCCTCTAAACGTTTCCAACACCTAGAAACTGGATGTCCTTCCTTGCCACAAAAACTACAAGGATCACCTGATTTCTTCTTAGTCTTGGAGGAAGACTCACCAGACTTTGAAGATTTGCCCTGTTTAGAATTGGATTGTGGTTTTGAATCAAACTTAGGTGGTGGCTTGGAGGGATTCTCACTAGCCTCTGAATCTTTCTTAGGCTTCGGTTTCTGCTTCTGTTTTCCTTTGGAGGACTGGGCTACCAATGCTTGGTTCTGTGAACCTGAAAGTGAATCCAACTGCTTAAGCTTAGCTTGCTCACGAGTCAGATGATCACAAAAGACCTCAAAAGAAGGCATGACATGTCGAGCACCCAAGGCATCCATGGTGGAATAGAAGGTCGAAGAGAAGATCTGAAATGGACCCCGAAGCTTGGAGAGGATCAGGAAAATGCACTCTGTATCAGTCTTAGTCTTACCACAACCTTGCAAGATAGATCTTTGCTGTTTGAACTTCATCAGAAAGTCCTCAATAGAAGGAAACAAATCAGGTACCAAGGAAGTTAACTCTGCCTCAAGCTGCAAAGCTCTGAACTCGTTGACAGTACCAAAAAGTCCTTCAAACTTGGTCCAAATGGCTCGAGGAGTGAGACAACCCTCAAGATGAAACTGAAGACTGTCAGAAATGTGTAAAGCCATCAATCCCATAGCCTGATCCATATTGTTCCTGTGCTGCATAACCTCAAAAGGACATGTCAACTGAGGTTGAATCTCATCCAAACAGGACCATAACCCTCAAGACTGGAGAAGAGTCATCATGCGACCCTTCCAAGTGTGGTAATTATGCGGTGTGAGAGAATCAATAGGTTTGTCGGCCATCCTGTGAACTGTGCCTCAACTGCTCTGAATTTTTTTAATTATTATTAAATGGTCTTTCAGAACTAGACAGAAGATGCAGAAGGGGTTTGATTGTTTTGTATTGGTGTTTATATATTCTGGTTTTCTAATGTAAAGAACAGAAAGCAAGAAAAACACCCCCCCACAATGCAAAAAAAATAATCCCCAGTACAAACTGAAAGCCGGAAAATGATAGAAAGCAGTAATGGGTTGAGACAAAATTTTGAGCACCTGAACAATTTACTAATGAAATAGACTGTAGATCAAGAAAGAGCACTGAACCACCTTTCCGACGCCTATTCGCTTTCGAAAAATGGAGCAAAAACGAGCAAGTTATGCCCCTCGGAGTGCAAAAAAGGCTCATCAAACTTTGATTGAAAAAAAATACAATCAAACTAGAGAAATTTGAAAAAATTCTTGCACCATTAGAATGGGCTCGGAGTCAGCTTTCCAACGCCTATTCGTTTTTGAAAAATGGAGATCGGACGTCCGAGTTATGCCCGATTTTGTAAAAACAACTCCAAAAAGGCCCTTATAGCCCTCAAGGGCTTAAAAAAAATAAGCCCCTGGTCCGCTGAGTGACCAGGAGCTAATGCAGGGGCTGGCGGCGCAGGGACGGTGCAGGGGCGGCGGTGGAGGACGGGCGGTGCACAGGCGGGGTGCAGGCAACGCGCGGGCGGCACGTGGGCTGCAGGCGGCACCGGCGGCGCAGCGGTGGCTGCCTGGCCACGGCCGGTGGTTACCGCCGGCGGCGGCGGCCAGGCAATGGCCACCGGGCGACGCACCGGCGACGCGTGCCTATAAACTGGCTACGCCCATGGAAAACAAAAAAACTGCGTTTTTTTAATGTTTTTTTTTTTTTTTTGAATTTTCTGCCTCGTGTTGCGTGCCCTAGGGTCGTACGGCCTTGGGGCATAAAAAAATTTGCCTTCTAGAGCAACTATGTCCAAATCGGACGAATTTTATATGGAAATAGAGGTTTTTGGGCGCTATGAGCTCAGCGGTGAGGTCCGTTTGGGCTCAGAGTGCACCGAAAAAAAAATACCCCCTATTCCAAAATAAAAAATAGAAGACAAACACAGATCTGATGCAACCAAAACCTGGATCTCAAAATCTTTCAAAAATCTAAACAAGCTGCAGCAACATCTGGCTCTAATACCATGTAGGATTTGAGAAATACAAATCCACATAACCCAAAGAAACCTGCATGCAAGAAACCTGTCACAGAGAAAGAGAGAGAATGAATACAAGGGTTTTGGCTCTGACAAAGAGAAAAGATTTATTATCAGAGAAAAATGAATCAAGAATATGACAATAATACAAGAGATCAATCCTTATAAAGGAGATCAACACTGAAAGGAAAACCTAACCCTAAGGTGTGAGCATTTAATAATTAAATATTAATTATTAAATGACTAATGTATGCATAAAGAGAAATCTTAAGAGGAGAGTAAAGTTAATTAATTACTTTACTCTAACATATACTTGATTCAATCATCTAGGAACTTATGTTGTAGGTTTTGATGTTTAGGGTTCAAGGTAAATACCTAGGTTCAACTATAGGGGTTTAAGGATTCAAAGGTTTGGTTTGGAGTTTACATCATAATGGATGTCCAGATCCTATATTTAAAAAATTGGTATTTCATGACAAGAATGCTAGTTCTTCATTAGTGTAACAAATGAAAAATATGTTTATAGATCAAGTTCATCATTGTTAATACATATCTTTTTTTCATTCATATGGCTTTTCTCTTCAAAAGGAACTTGATATTACTTGTGGACCAAGATGACCTGATGACTTCCTAGGTGAGGAGTAATTCTAATTAAATTATTATTGGATATCTTTTGGCATCCTTATGTGTGTGCACAATTACTACTTTTATATCGTGTCCTTAAATACTTAACTCTTTTATCATCTTCTATATTTTATTGTGACCTCTCTTATTCTCATTCACCATCCATGTATGACGCATTATATGCTTTTTCCACATGGATACATCTTCTTTATCATTTGTGTGTACTTCCTTCACTTCCTGTATTATATATTTATCTATATTCACATGTTTGATATATGGTTTTTAGCTCCCACAATTGCTCATATTTTTCATGTATTTTGTATGTTTTCATATTTTCTTTGTTAATTTTCCTATCTCCCATGTTGCATATTCAGTATTTATAATCCTAGTGTTCCTTATTTTATTTCTATGTTTTCATGGTCAGTGATGTTAAAATGGTTCCTTATGCTCCATAACTATGTTGTCTACCTCTAATCTTATGACATGCTCATCATGATTATATTTACTGTCATAATGCCTATCATATTTAGGCTTATCATATTTATGTGCCTTAATTTTTTATGGTCTTCACCACATGTATATGTGCCTTACATGTTTATGTTCCTTACCACGTGTTTATGTACCTTACATGTTCATGTGCCTTATCATGTTTGTGTGTCCATCTATTATAATTCCATGTCTATGACCCATATCATGTTTACATTATATGATTGCATAGTATAATACTATTGCATTAATACAATTTTATCTAGCATGTATGATTACTACTTAGTGTTTTCCCTAATTAGAGGAATAATGGGGGCATCTTGCCTATCCAATGTTATATATACTTTCATGATCATATAATCTTTATGTCCCTACATGTTTATCTACAATGATACATTTTACCATGTTTACATGATCTTGACATATCCTTTTCTTGTTTCCTCAATTCCTTACATTTATAAAAAAATTACATTAATTTTTTTGTAAAAACCAACAAAAATCTTAAACCCTAAAAATTGGAAAAATGCATTAAAAATGTATACATTTCTTTAGTGAATCTATATGCATACATACACACTAAACAAAAGCTAGGGTTTATATTTAAATTTATGGATTGGGGTTTAATGTTTACACATTTACATCAATTTTTTTGTAAAAACCAACAAAAAAATCGTAAAACATAAAAAATTGAAAAAAAATATTAAAAATACAAAAAACCTACCTCTATGTTTGAATAAAATACGACTAGAGGGAGGAGGAAGGAGGTGGAAAATGGCGGTCGCTAATGCAAGCACTCATTATGATGTGTCATCTTTTTAGCTCGTCGTCATTGTTATTATAGCTAGAAAATAGGCTCATGGAACTTCCTAAAAAAAAGAAATGCCTTTTTAGAATGGGTTCCAATTCCTAAACAAGTACATGTTCATAATTGGTACCCATTTAAGCCTCACAACCTGAACCACAATGGGTACCCAATTTGATAAGTGCATGTTTAGACTCATGACCTTATTGGTGTGGAGATTTTTTTAACTTGACACTTCCACTTAAAGTATCATTTAATTGAGTTCAAGCATAAAAATTAAACCAACAAACATTAATTTACAAACCATTCCAAACTCCATACATATACATCTAATTTATTCTCATCCTCAATTATGTTAGGAATAAGGTGTCTCAACCTTGGATAATTCCTATTCTTATTATTTGTTTTGTAAAATGTATTTCTTGCAAATAATGTAATTAAGTGTGAGTGTACATGTCTAGTTGGCATGTTGATGTGTCACTCCACTTGATGTGTCGGCATCTTGAATTGTGTGTAAGGAGATCATGGCTGAAACGGTTATGACGGATTCCTATGACACGTAAGAGCTATTTCTAGGAGATTTCAATGACGGGTGAAGACATGCAAGACATGTGGCAACTGATAAAGTTGAGTACTGTAAAAAAATTTAGGGTTCCTATTTTCTCGGAGAATGGTAAAACCCTAATACGGCTATCTTTGGAAGTTGCCCTAAAATGGAAAGCACATAAGCATTTTTTAGGGTTACAGACTGTGATACGAAAAGAGTGTATTGTTGGTATGATATCGTGCTACTGGATTTTGTCTTTAAGTGTCGATTGTCTCCTGAAAGAACTTGCATTGCAAGTGTGTTGTAATCGTTGTGTTGAAGATAATACATTGTGCAGGTTTTGGAGTGTTGGGGTTTTTTACCGAAAGGTTTTCCCTAGGGTAAATCATTGTGTCATTCTCTATTTTCTATATGCATGGTATATGGCTGCAATATCTTTGTTAAAGTAGTTAACAAATCTGAAATTGTAAGGATTTAAAAGAATTTGCACAATACTTTCCTCTAGAGATTAGTGTAGGAAGTTGTTTCTGCACCTGAGTTTCCTTACAAATTATATCATTCTTTTTTAATTCTATAACTTTCTTTACATTATATATTCTTCTTTTAAATATATATTTATAATATACACAACTTTCTAATATACTACTTTTTTAACTGAACATTTGACATATACACACCACTTTCTTAGTTCTATAGCTTTCCCAATTACTTTTAAATTCAAGATTTGTTGAATCTAACTTTCAATAAAACCTATGAAATAAAAGTAAAAAATTAATTTAAGTTCACTTAAATTTGAAACTTGATTTTCATGGCAGGTGATCGTCCTAACTTTCCATGATAAGTTTTGGACTCATCACATCAACTTTTAGAGTTTTCCCTCAAGTTCGCGTGAGAAAAAGAAACTGGTCACAAATTCCTAATTCACTGTGTTCTCGTGCACCCTCTCTAACATAACTTACTTCCAAACAGACAAAAATGGAAAGGGATTTCCACCCAAGAAAAAAAACTGTTAACCCAAAAGCAAACAATTGAGTCTTCAACACGCATATTTACCACCCAATCTTTGTCCTTATCTTCTTTAAAAAAAATAAAAAATTAATGAATTTCACGCCAAAGTGTTTTAAATTTCGATTACTCACCCATCTGTCGAATCCATTAGTCTGCTTTGAACTTCCAAAAGGTCTCGTGTTCGAGTCTCTGAAAATGGCCACGCAAATCCAGATTGGCGGTGGAGGACAAGGTGATTCAGTGGCTGCACAGAAATCGGAGGCCACGAAGAAATTCAAGAAAATAAAGAAGTTGAAGATGATTTTAATCACCGCCAGCACAGCAGCGGTTTTAGGATTTCTGCTGTTTGAGACGGTAAAACCGCCGCCTTTGCGCTTCCTGTGGATCATTTGCGGCAGCTCCCGCTCCATGTTCATTCTTTTAAACTTCATTATTCTTGTTCTGAACATCAATTCTGGAATGCTAACTGCTCAAAATCAAAGCTTCGATATATACGCAGAGTATTTCAAGAAAAGCGCGGAGAACAGGGCAAAGTATGAGCTTTTCACGGATTACACCGGCCAGAGAGGTGACGGTGCCGCCAGGAAGTATGAGCGCAGCAGGTCGGAGAAGATAAAGGCGGCGAGCGTGAGGAAATTTAAACGCTCGGATTCCGCCATTAGCCGTACATGTCAAGACCGGCTTCAATCTCCTTCGACTGGAATTGTCTCTGATGAAGAACTGAACAAGCGTGTGGAGGATTTTATTGCTAATTTTAACAGGCAGCTGCGCCTCCAGAGGGAACAATCTTTGTCCAGTTGAATGTACGCCGGGTCGCTTTATAAATCTTTGCTTTCTTGTAAAAATATGTGAGCAATTTGCGAAGGTAAATGTTGTATAGCGAATTTACGTCAGGTCGCTTTAGAAATCTTTGCTTTCTTGTAAAAGTATGTGAGCTATTTGCGAAGGTAAATGTTGTACATGCATTAGCGATTTAGATCTAGTCTGAGCTCTGTTTTTCATGTAAAATCCCCTGATTTCGTGTCTTGCTGTAAAGCCTGAGAAACACAAGGTTTTCTGTGTAAATCTTCTGTACATTCAACTGCAAATCAATTCAGATTTTCTGTACATTTACTAGTTTGTTTTGTGCGGCAGCATGTATTGACGATTTGGAAAGAAAGTGATACAAAAGTTTGCATTAGATAATTATGTAATTTTTCTTCTCAGCTTAATGGAAAATATGAATACCTGTAATTTAGTATGCCGAATACAGAACCTGTTAAAGCTGAGTAATCTTAAACTTTCGCCATGGCAGAAAGATAAAGCTTGAACCCTTTCAGAGATAGTTATTTCCTTCAAGCTTTGGTGTTTAATGTGTACAATTTATTCTGTACAGAAGTTTTTCATGATTGAGATTTGTCTGGTAAAAGTTGTGGAATTTTTAGAGGTATGATAGATAGAAATTTCCAGATTGTGTGGAAAAAGGATAATCCTTTTATAAAATATGTAACGCTGTCAATAAGTTTTAAAAAAATTAGATTAAGGATTGAATAAAACAGAGCAGTAATTCAATTCATATGATATGAAGGAAAAAAAATTTGTCTTTTTTGTGTTTGTTTTTTTGGTACTTACTGTAAGCAATAGCATCTTTATTCGAGTGGATTTAGTAGAATTAATATAGGTATTAAAAAACAGAGTATTACCTCTAAAACGTAGAGAACATTCAAAATATGTCATCAAGATTCAAAAACGCCATGATGTAGTAGGTCTAATTTATGTTTAGTACCACACATAAGTAGTTAAATCTTTATTAAAGATTAGGTTTCATGGAAGGAGATTAGAATATCATTTATTAGGATGGAGGGAGTCCCATGCAATTGCAAATAAGATTAAAATAGTTTTTTATATAATAAGGCAAAAAAAGAAATTATAAAGATAATAATTAGATTGTGAGTAAATTGATGGGATGGGGAGTTTAGTTCACGATAATAACATTTGTGAAGGTGTAGGGTTCACAGTAAGTAGATTTGTTTATGATTGTAATGACAATGAGGAATGACTGCAACAAGATAATGAAGACAAAAGTGGTAAAGGGGAAGGATGTCATTGGTAAGAAGGAGCATAGGAGAAAGTAGTCGGTCTTGAGCAAAGAGATGTTTGTGGATTTCATTGCTTTCATGGAGAAAGTATTTGAAATCCTAAGCTTTGACACAAGGTAGTGTGTATTTGGGAGTTGGCTAAGGATATTAAAGGTGCTTCTTGTGTTAACGTTCGAGGGGCTATGGTGAATCTATTGCTTGACCTGACCATAATTGTGCAAGGCAAAATGTTTTCAATATGACATATAAACTCAATTGTGTCGCATTGTTATCCAATGTTGTTAGGTCCTACCTTTCCACAATAACATGATAATGTGGTCAGTCAAGGAGAGGTATACTTCAACTATATTCTAGAACATCTTCACATTAGCAAACATCATTAATTATTCCTGCAACATGGGGTGGAAGAGATTGTGAAATTATAAAGATGCTCCTTATAAAGGAGGTCACTAATGTTTTTTCTAGTTGCAATGATGACAAGGAATCCAACAAGGCGGTGGAGGTTACACCCCTAGGTAAGGTTGTCCAATATTAAAAATAGAGTTTTAAACATTGTAATGAGTTGGGGAATTTGAATGGGATAGGTTGTGTGTAATTTGCCTTTGTCCCCTAGTATATTCTAGGTGTATTTAAATTGGGATGGTGATTTAAGATTGGTTTTTTGGACTTCAATTGTGGTGGAAAAGGTTTAATATGGGTTACTCATATGGATTTGTGACTTTTTTACCAAATTAATTAACAAAAATATATAATTGCAAGTTTTGAATTGTTTGTGAGATTGAATTTTTATAAAATATTTAGCAATTTATATATATCTATATAAAATTTCAATTTCTTAAAAATATATCATTTATTTTCATATAATTTTACATCTAAAATTTTGTCAAACATTAATTTCATGATTCAATCTTTGCGGTTTTATTCCTGAGCTAGGGCTTCCGAGAGCAATCGTGGTAAGCGATATGAGAGGCATCTTTCCTAGCAACAAGGGCAAGGTATGGAGGCTTTCACTCATGATGCCTGGTCTTACTTGAGGTGGAGCAAGAGGAAAGCTTATGTTGATATTTTGTATGCTCTAGCGATGGTGTCCCTGCAAATAAGCATCGAGTTTTTGGAGGTTGTTGTGTTGAGTGATAGCTCCAATTAGTGCAAAGGTTTGTAAGTTGGGATTTGGCCTTTCTTTGGGCTAGATGAGAAGACAAGAATGACAGACTTGGTGACAAATAGCAACCCCCCTCTAATGGATTTTGAGCTCCCTCTAGTGTCTTGACCATTCCAACCTACTAAGGCCTCTCTAAAAGTTGTGTTTGGAGAGGATACTATGCAAGAGGTGTTTGAAAATGAAACTCATTTTCCTAAGAAAGCTTTGATTGGTAGATTCAAAAGGTACTAATTGAGCCTTTTTGAGCTTCACCAATGGATTTTGGACTCATGGTGCCCCAATTTGGAGGGTGATATTCAAATTTATCCCTATACATGATGGTTTTGTATAGTGGTCTTTGACAATATCAAAGATTGTCGCACTATTCTCTATGACTATCAATGGAGTTGCGAGGAATATCTTTTTATTTTGAAACCATGACACCCCTCTTTTGACCCTGCTTCTAAATCTTTCTTTGCAACTCCAATTTGGGTAGATTCCTTAATCTTCCACTTCAGCTTTGGTTTGGATCCTATTTTTAAGCTATTAGCAACTTGTTGGGAAAAAATTTGGGGTTTGATGAGGGTTCTTCAAATTATTTGCACACCATATACGCTCACATATTGGTGGATATTAACATTACCAAAGATCTTCCTATGAATATATATCCAACACCACAGTGATGAAATCAAATTGAAGATTATGAGGGTATTCTCTTTTGATGTCGCAAATGTTTTAATACCAATCATATGTCTACCCAATGTGTTTAAAAATGAAATACTATAGCCATGTTAGTGATGGAGATATGTATCCTTTCATCATTATTAAGTGGAGAAAGAATATTCATTCCGTGATGGAAAAACACTCATTGTTGCCTCTAAGAAGTCTAGTGGGGATGGTTATAGAAAGGATCCATTAAGTAAAATATAGGCCTCACCAAGGGCTATAGTTGTGTCCCCTCTTAAAAGGAAAGATAATGTTAAGGCTACAATGGATACAAATATGGAGGTGGCGGATCACTTGGAGAGCTCAAAATTATGTCTTATTGGAATGGGAGAAAATCCCCATAGAAACATGGGGGAGACTTAAAGAATTTGGGGGATTCAAAGGAAAACTAGATAGTGGTGCAAAGGAAAAAGAAAGAAGAAAACTAAGGTAATGTTCAACACGCTTCTTCACTCCCACATTGATTGTTGAGTGAAATCTTAGAGTTAAAATTGATTGAGATGCCCCTAAATTATCTCCATGTTTTCTACTTTGTATCATGTTTAGGGGAGATCATATTTTGGATGTAGGGGATTTAATTTGTAGGGATGAGGTCCCCTATCTATGGTCTCACTTCGTACAAGTCTAGCTAAAAATTCTCACATTTACTAATTAAAAAAATCATCTTAAAATTTGTAAATCTATTTATTATTATTTTTAAATCATAAATTAAGATGAAACAATTGCCTATAGGAATAACTAAAGTATTTTATATGTGTAGTTAAAAGAAGTTAAACAAATCGTATGTTGCTTTGATTAGGGTTCGCCTAGGAGTTATGTATTATTGCAATTATTGTGTAGCATTCAATATGCTTGCTTCATTTCATTCTACCTACGATTTGAATTTTAGGAATGAATATGACCACCAAACATCTTTTTCAAGGCACTTGTTTTTTCTTTCAAATGTGTTTTATTGTATATAAATGCATTATTTAATATAATAGGAACAAGTGATACTATATTAGTTAATAGAAAGCTTCTTTTTTTATTGGTAAGCGCTTTTGACTGGAGCAATGAACCAGTGGGGCCACAATGGGGGATCCCATCCCGAGTACATCTCATCTTGTGAGGCATTAACACCTCTCCATCCTTCTCTCTCTACTCCTCTTCCTCTTCATCTTTGTCACCCTCTCTATCCTCTTCCCATTCTTCTAGATCCTCATCTCCTCTTCTCCTCTACTCCTTCCCTTCCTCACCTTTCTACAATAATCTCTCCTTGTCTCCTCCTCTTATTTCCTCTTCTCATCTCTCCTCTCCTCCTCTTCTCTTCGTGTTCTCTTACTTCCTCCTCTTCTCACTTTCATTTCTTCATTCCTCTATCCTCATTCCCTCTAATCATCATGCCTTCATTCATCTCTCTTCTACTCCTCTTCTGCTCTCCTTTGCTCCTTCCTTCAATGGCCACCCTTAATACTTCTTATTGCTTCAATTATTCCTTGTGTGCCTATGTGGGGTGGTCAAGTATAGTTTATCTACCTTTCACCTTCAAGCCCTCATCCTTTACATGTTTATTTCACTAGCCACACCAACCTTCTCCATTGCCTATGACAACCTTCTATCTACTGCCTACACCAAGCAACTAATCTAAGGATTTGAATTGAGAAAAGAACTACCAGCATTGCTTGCAACTTACCATTGCACTGCAAGGTGGCCCCTAGATATATTTTATTGCAGAATATTGTAGATACATTATAGCTTTTAGAGATTTCAAAATGCCTGAACCACACAGGCAAACATCACCATAACCCCCTACCATTCATTACCCTTGTCAATACACCATATACAATTCCAACATCCAGTTGGTTTGATTCAAAATAGCCAACAATATCACCTATCGAAGGACTACAAATATCACATCAACAAAAATGAACCCCAAACCTCCAAAACAACTACATATTTCATTCTTACCTGAGACCCAGACTTAAAATAACACTACAAAATCTTCACCAATTTACAAGTATAATAAATTTTTTAGAAATTACATAATGGTTGGGCATTTAATTATCAACCATGTAAACCTAGAAGTATAAAAAAGACAAACACAAATAGAGAAGCCAAAAAACCTTCCCATATAGAACTGGGGCACTCTGGGAATTTGGTCACTCGTGCCTTCACTAGCATTGTTCATCTCAACTCCTCCCAATGTAGCTCTAGTGCACACGACCAACCTTTTTTTTGCTTCAACCTTCTCACACCAACCATTTTCCTCTTGTCTTTCTCCTTCGCTTCCTTCATCATAGGCCCAACAACATCAACACACTAAGACTATACCTCTTTCTCCTTCAAATAAAGCTTGAGTGATTTCTAGCCAATGGCGGTTTCCACTCGACATTCATCTTGATCAATTCAAAATGGCCACCAAATGAATGACACCAACTCTCTCAATTTGTGAATTCCATCAATATCAAGACCCTCACCAAGGTCAAACCTTGCTTTGGGTCGGGCCATATCAAGTAACTCCATCAATTTGTGGAGCCATTTATCCTCGACACACCTTCTCAACACTTGCACCAACACATCCTTCTCCTCCCCCAGCTCCAAACCCCATGCCATCACCATGGAAACCACATCCACATTCGTTCTATACTTGTGCATGGTTTTCAAAAAGTATTCACCCAACAATGTCTCCATAATCTGCACAAAAGCTCCATCACCAAACTTGAAAATACATTTAATCCTCTTTGCGGGGTAAAAGCGCAAAGTTGTGTCACACTTTTATAAAAGAAATGGCCAATGCTTATTCAACTTTTTAAATTGAATCAATAGAAAGTGAAATATGTGTTTTGAATTTTGAAATGATGTAAACTAATAAAATGTATATTCTTTTGTGTATTTTATGTTTTTAATTTTTATAAAAATTTAAAAAATGATTTGGATAAAGTTTTGTATAAAGCAAACACTATAATTTAGTTGCTGATAAAATGGTGAAATTGAAGTTACCCAAGCTGGCACACTTTTTTAATAAATTTTACCTTTTTTTCTTCAATTTTTTTTGTGTATATTGATAACTTGAAACTTTAGTGCATGGATATATTTTTTACTATTTTTTATAATGTGTGGGGGAAAAAGTGACACTAAGCAAACATGCCCTAATCTCACTTTCAATCACACACTTGTGGAATACGAAAGAGCCTAGAGGTATCACACAATTGGCTACTTCTTTTTGTGGAAGAGAGAGCCACGGGCTACCTATTAGGATTTCTATTCCTTTGTTGCAAATGGTAGATAGAATTATGCAAGTTCAACTATTAACCCTAAAGTGTAAGTATGAACTAGTAACTTTGAGCACAAGATTGTAGAATTGAGATTTAATGATGCACAATTGTAAGGATAAGAGGAGAAATGTAAATGTGTACCTTGAATAGACTTGATTCTGCAAGATTTGTCGCTGAAGCCGGAAGCCTGAAATATTGAAGCTGCTACCTCTGAAACTGCCAAAATTCACTGAAATGGACAAGGACCAGGGCACCTAGCTCCCCTGTCCCAGGGACCAGGGTGCCCAGCGCCCCTGTCCTGGCAGGACCAGGGCGCCCCACGCCCCTGTCCTAGCTTTCTGGGTTGGAATTTGGTGTGAAGTTCTGTCTCGGTCCGCTTCCGTCGGATCTGCAACTTGCGGCGTCCTTCGAATTCGGAAATCTGCACTTATGTCTGAAAAGGGTTGTAGGTGGCTATATAGGGTTTTGCCTTAGTCAAACCCCCACTTTGGTGATTTCCACCTCCACGAATAGCCAAGTTGTATAGTAAAAGTTGTGTGTGCAGACCTTGTGTGTGTGCAAGATCCTAAAATGCAAGTAAGCAAACTAGAGCAACCTAGAAAGTAAACCCTAATTGCTTGCAAATGATAATGTAAATGCTCTAAATCAAGATGCAAAGTGATCTAAAGCATGAATACAAATGATATAATGAGGCTTATGCAAAGACATGAAAACAACATGAAATCATACCCAACCCCAAGGGAGGGGTACAAGCCAATCTTCAGTCGGTGATCCCCTATTACTCTTCAATGTCTCAAAGCCCTAAATGGATGAATGAAATTGATGAATGCTTGATGGATGGATGTTGAATGTTGTTGAAGTCTTCCAAGATCTGCTCTTTCGCTGCATAGAAGGTCCCTTAAAACCAAAATTCCGGATCCTTTCAAATGAAGAAAGAGAGCTCTTATATATGAAACCCTAGGTCTTAATTTCAACTTTTGGCCGACCTAGATATTGAATCTCCCGCCAATTTCTTGAGGTTAAGCTTTATTTTATGATTGGATCGTGCTCCTAAAATTTTGGGAAAAATGTCCGGGACCGTGTGCACTCTGGGCACCATGGTCCTCTCTGGGCGCCATGGTCCCAACAACTTTTCACCAAATTTTTAGGGCCGTCGGATATGATGATTTTAGAGAGAATCCCAAAGTTACGGCTGATTTCAAGATGTTTTGACCCCCGAAATCAGGCCTTAAAGTTCAAAATAGGACCTAATTAGGGTTTTAGATTAAATGATGTATTGGAAGAATAAAATGAAAGGGGCACACTTTAATGAAAAGGGCCCAACTTTATGATATGGGAGATAAAATAGAACCTTAGACCTAATTAATTTAATTAATTAAGTGCTAAAGGGGAAATGCAATGCAAAATGCAAAATGCGCCAAGGTGGGTGCTAAACTAGGTGTGAAATTGTACCACCCTAGCAAGTGCGTACAATTTACGACGCTGCATTTAGCCCCCACTTTAGCGGTCATATGAATACTACATGCATATGCAAGCTAAAGTACAGAAAAGTAAACATTATTTGAAAAAGGATATATCCATAAGTTGTCGGATGAAGCCCCCAGCGGAATCTGCAGTACTCAGTTAAGAACCACAACCTACAAAACCACATGTTAGATCACAAAATCACCAAATGCTTACTAAGGAAGGTGATGAAAATTTGAGGGTAGCTATATGCCCCCCCCTATTTCGGCTTGCTAATTTTAGTGAGTTGAAACAGGGTATCATGTTTACCACTTCGAATTGTTAAAGAATATTGATGTCAAATGCTCACAAGAAGATTTGATATGAGAAGAATAGTGAGAGAGAAAACATGGACTTCTCGCCAATAGATCTTGTCTAGGTGATCCATGGGAAAAAGGACATGGAAAAACTAGCCCCCAGAGTCTGTCTAGGTGATCCATGTAAGGGAGGAGAGTGAGAAATTCTAGCCTTATGCCGCTAGTTCCACTCAACCTCGTGCATATGTGTGTAAGGGAGGTTAGAAGCACCTCATAGGAGTCTATGCCCGAGTATGCTACAACCTGTATATGTATAGTACAAAAGTGTGACATCTCGCTCTAAGAGTCTGTGCTCTGGTTCTGAGAATGATCACCTTGCATAAAAGAAAAATGGAGACACCTCGCTCTAAGAGTCTGTGCTCTGGTTCCGAGAACGACCCATTGCTCAAAAAGTGTAATGTTTATGTCATAAGCAAAGTAGAACAAGGATACCTACCTTCATCACAAAAGAAGATACCCCAAAAATGCAACAATGTCATAGATCCAAGCAAGAGAGTTTTGCACTCTTTAAGCAAGGATAAGATAGTTGAAAAGGGATATCTTGTAGTATGTGTAAAGGAGATCCTTAGAGGAGAAGAGATCTTTGTACAAAAGACACCTATCCCCGAGAGGAATTGTCTTAGACAAATATAACATCTTCTAGAATAAGACAAAGAAGAGAATAAGAATGCAATACTTCCTTCTTTTGTGAGGTGAAAGTGAATCTTAATGAAGGATGACGCTCTTTTTAACCCAATTGGGAGAGTGAATTCATTATGGATGTATTTTACCAAGTGCAAAAGAGGTTGTAGTCAAGGACTTGCACCTCTTGTAAGAGAGAATCCTTGAACAAACAACAACAAATGCATACAAGGAATAACATCAAGTAATAAAGTTCACACCATCCCCGAAATAGGAAAAAGTGGATCCTTAGATAAAAATAAGGAAAGATCATTGCCTCCCAAGGATAAGGACAATGAGAAGGACTTACACAATCTTCTAGGGAGAGATTTAGACATAAGCAAAATGTACTACATACTCACATGAGTTCATGCAAGCAAGACATTAGTGTATGTAAAATGCTCCTCACAAGAAGTGGGTAGGATAAGAAAGAGAATACACATCTTCTCCCATATCTAGGAAAAGAGGATTCTAAAGAAAATATGATCAATATTTCCACACTATTACCCCAAAGGAAAATTTTAACCATAAAAAGAAGAGATGTATGAAATCACTCTTGTCCCCATAGGAACAAGAGATAACATAGAAAGTTAGGCTATTATGTTGCTTCAAAAATATGATTGCACTTGAAATTGTACCATCATGAATGACAATGAGCCCCCAGTAAATGAGCTACCAATGTCACATAATGATGAGCAACATAATAGCCATTAATGTTATTTAAAGACATGATAGATTGAATGAGGTATTTGAATATGACATGCTAAATGCTCAACTATAAGTGAGATCAAAAACATGTATAAAATGATAAAAATTGAAGAAGAAAAGTCACAAGAAATCTTAGAAGAAGGATGAGTGTAATTTATTAGAGCCTTATCCTTGGAAGAAAGGACTTTATGATGAATAGGAGATAAAGATTCATAAGTGGATTTAGAAATTTGAGGGGATTCATAAAGAGATTTGTTCATCGCCAAGATTTCCTTATGAGGGGAATGAGAGTTGATAGAAGTAGAAGATGATTTAGTTGAAGTGAGATCATCATCACTACTAAATATAGCATTCACATTGAGAGATGGTCTTTTAGATGCTTTGGTGGGCTTAGAAAGATTATATCCAAGTCCAAATGAATATTCATGCATGTTATGTTCTAAAGGAACTTTAATTCCTTGTTCATTTGTGCCACAACTATTTCCACTATAGCCACTCTTAGCCAAAATATGAAAACCACGACCATAACGATTAGCCATTTCAGAAAGAGAAGGTGGTTTTTCATAAGACAAAGAATCAAATTCTTCAGAATTAGAGGTGTGAGGAGAAGAAGTTTGAGAAGCGGCCACAAAATTATTGCTCATAGGTTCAGGTAAGACTGATTGATCTCTAGTTTCTTCCTTCTTTTTAACTTTAAGCTCTCTAGGAGGAACCCTATACTCACCTACAAAGGTGGGATTGAAATCAAGAGATCCCCAATCGTCTTCTGTGAGAACCTTCTCAGGATCAAAAGCCTTTTCATGTGTAGATTCAAGTTGAGAATAATCTTCTTCAAGAACTTCAGACTCATCCAAAGAATTTTGATTATCAGAGGGTGATGATTCATCCATAGGTATCTTGTTTAACGAGTCATCACTAGAAGAGAAAGGCTTAGAAGAACTCCCCTTGGAAGTAGATGTTTGCAAACAAGCTTGAAAATTAGTATCACCTATCAAGATATATGTCTTATTATTATAAATAAATTTAACTTGTCTATGCAATGTAGAGGGGACAGCTTGCATACTGTGAATCCAAGGTCTCCCTAATAACAACTTGTGTGTTAGATTTCCCGACATAACATGGATAGGAGTAGGCAAAGTAACAGGTCCCACTGTGATGGGTAAGGTGATAATACCTAATGAAGACTTAGCCACATTATCAAAGCCTCGAATGGGATGAGAGTCAAGCTCAATAAGGGATGTATCCACATTCATCTTATGCAATAGATTAATGCTACACACATTAAGGCCAGAACCATTATCTACTAGTGTTCGTCTTATAGCAGTGTCATTTATGATAACCACAATCATCAAGGGATCATATTGATGTTGAATTTCACTAGTAGACACAATTTGAGCTTTAGGATTCATCACAGAGTTAACCAAAGACACTATATTACTAGATGTATTAGGTGGAGGAACATTCAAATCTTTCAAGGCATCTTGTAACATTCCATGATGAGCGAAAGAAGTTTGGATCAAATCCCAAAGGGATATCTTAGCAGGGGTAGCTTTAAGTTGTTCTATAAGATCATAGTCCTTACTAAGCATTTGTGAAATACGAGGAGCTTGAGGAAGAATAGGTTGGGAAGGAGGAAGTGAAGTTGGGATAACTGGAGGAGGATTAGGTTGCCTATTGTTTCTTGTGTTATAGGTATGAGCAACTGCATTATAACTCTCTCTAGTCAGTTGCTTAGCATACTCATAAGGGCTCTTAGTAGAATAACCTCCTTGCACAGTAATAATAGGTTTCTTAGGAGTGCAAAAAGAATCATTAGCATAACCACCTTGAACCACTAAGATAGGCTTATTTAAAGGTTGAGAATTTTGAGAAGGACAAGCACCTTGGACAGTGAAGAGAGGTTTGTTAGGTGTTTCATTTACATGTATCAAATTGATTGAGGATGGTTTAGAGGAATGAACAAAAGTGTTGGGAGAATTGTTGATAGTCTTCTCTTGCACTAAAATCTTATCACGGATTAAATCAATTTTAGGAGAGAGACAAGGGGTAGGCATTGATGTTCTAGTAGGAAGAGTAATACTAGGAAAGGTCATATCATCCTCTATCATCAAAGGATCTACATGGGGAATAAACTCTCTAGGAGAAGGATCAACATTACTCTCTAAAGTCTCACTTTTGAGAGGGAGATCTTTGAAAGAGATGTTAACCATCTTGCTTTGAACTAGGGTTTCCTTATGAGTAGAACCAAGTTGAGGAGAGGGAGATGCTTTATTTTTAGAGGGAGAATAATTGAGATTCAAGGAAGGTGAGAAACTATCAAGGGAGTTTTCAATCTTGATTTCATCCCCTTTGGCTAGGGTTCTCTCATGGGGTAGAGAATAATCTACACCTTCTTCTAATGGTTCATCCCAAATAGTGAAGTGGTTGAAAGGAATGTTTGAAGTATTGTCAATTTCGGGAGAGGAGATAACATTATTTATTAATTCCTCGTCCTTAGGAGGGAGAGCATCAATAGATGTGTTAGCTCATCCTCTTTCCTCAAAATATGTTCAATATGATCTTTAGGGGAGAGAGAATTAAGGAAATTGCTTATTATTTCATCTTCTTTCTCTAAGGGATGCTTATGGGTAAGACAAACTTTAGGAGAAGGGTCAAAATTTATCATTAATTCATCATCTCTAAAGGAAATGCCATCACTAGGAAATGTAGGGATAATGTCATCTTCTTGCACAAAAGGATCCTCATGAAGGGAGTGTTTTTTAGGAGGAACATGAACATATTTCTCCAAAGATTCATGCTTAGGAAGGAGATCTTTGAAAGAAGTGTTCATAACCTCTTGTTGCACTAACATGCCCCCATTGGAAGGACCAACTTTAGGAGAAAATAAGTCAATGTCCATCAATACCTTTTCACATAGAGAGGCATCATGTAGGGAAGGTGAAGTAACATTAAGAAAGGTGTTTATGATATCATTCTCTTCCTCTAGGATAGCTAAATAGGAAGGGCACATTTTAGGAGAATTGTCAAGATCACTCTTAAAGTCTTCATCCTTAGAGCATGGGAGAGTCTCAAAGGGATTGGTAGCAACTCTTTTAGGCACTAAAATGTTGTTATAGATGGGGGGAGGTTCTTTAGGAGAAGGAAAAATTGAAACAAGGGAAGCTAACCCATTATCACATCTATGAAATGAATGCATCATGACAACAATTTTCCTCTTTCAAAAGATAACACATGCAAAATAGAAGGAAATGTATAATTTTAAACAATGCAAGCACTTAGAATGTAGATTTAGAAAATGAAATTTATGATTCAAATGATTTCCTAAATCAGATTTGAAATTATTGATCCCAATTAAGCTATCCACAAGTTCAACTTTGAATTGAAAAATTAGGGTTTTAGCAAAAATTTCCTCTAAATTTTTTAATCTTGCAAGAAATTAAAACTTGTAAATACAAATTTGAATTTGAAATAGCATAAACACTCAAATTTGAAAACATAAATCAGAATTAGAGAAGATTGGAGTTCACGTCGGGTTCACCAAAGATGTATGGGGGAAAAAGTGACACTAAGCAAACATGCCCTAATCTCACTTTCAATCACACACTTGTGGAATACGAAAGAGCCTAGAGGTATCACACAATTGGCTACTTCTTTTTTTGGAAGAGAGAGCCACGGGCTACCTATTAGGATTTATATTCCTTTGTTGCAAATGGTAGATAGAATGATGCAAGTTCAACTATTAACCCTAAAGTGTAAGTATGAACTAGTAACTTTGAGCACAAGATTGTAGAATTGAGATTTAATGATGAACAATTGTAAGGATAAGAGGAGAAATGTAAATGTGTACCTTGAATAGATTTGATTCTGCAAGATCTGCCGCTGAAGCCGGAAGCCTGAAATACTGAAGCTGCTACCTCTGAAACTACCAAAATTCACTGAAATGGACAAGGACCAGGGCGCCCAGCGCCCCTGTCCTAGCAGGACCAGGGCACCCCACGCCCCTGTCCTAGCTTTCTGGGTTGGAATTTGGTGTGAAGTTCTGTCTCGGTCCGCTTCTGTCGGATCTGCAACTTGTGGCATCCTTCGAATTCGAAAATCTGCACTTATGTCTGAAAAGGGTTGTAGGTGGCTATATAGGGTTTTGCCTTAGTCAAACCCCCGCTTTGGTGATTTCCACCTCCATGAATAGCCAAGTTGTATATTAAAAGTTGTGTGTGTAGACCTTGTGTGTGTGCAAGATCCTAAAATGCAAGTAAGCAAACTAGAGCAACCTAGAAAGTAAACCCTAATTGCTTGCAAATGATAATGTAAATGCTCTAAATCAAGATGCAAAGTGATCTAAAGCATGAATACAAATGATATAATGAGGCTTATGCAAAGACATGAAAACAACATGAAATCATACCCAACCCCAAGGGAGGGGTACAAGCCAATCTTCAGTCGGTGATCCCCTATTGCTCTTCAATGTCTCAAAGCCCTAAATGGATGAATGAAATTGATGAATGCTTGATGGATGGATGTTGAATTTTGTTGAAGTCTTCCAAGATCTGCTCTTTCGCTGTGTAGAAGGTCCCTTAAAACCAAAATTCTGGATCCTTTCAAATGAAGAAAGAGAGCTCTTATATATGAAACCCTAGGTCTTAATTTCAACTTTTGGCCGACCTAGAGATTGAATCTCCCGCTAATTTCTTGAGGTTAAGCTTTATTTTATGATTGGATCGCGCTCCTAAAATTTTGGGAAAAATGTCTGGGACCGTGTGCACTCCAGGTGCCATGGTCCTCTTCGGGCACCATGGTCCTCTCCGGGTGCCATGGTCCTGACAACTTTTCACCAAATTTTCAGGGCCGTCGGATATGATGATTTTAGAGAGAATCCCAAAGTTACAGCTGATTTCAAGATGTTTTGACCCCCGAAATCAAGCCTTAAAGTTCAAAATAGGACCTAATTAGGGTTTTAGATTAAATGATGTATTGGAAGAATAAAATGAAAGGGGCACACTTTAATGAAAAGGGCCCAACTTTATGATATGGGAGATAAAATAGAACCTTAGACCTAATTAATTTAGTTAATTAAGTGCTAAAGGGGAAATGCAATGCAAAATGCAAAATGCGCCAAGGCGGGTGCTAAACTAGGTGTGAAATTGTACCACCCTAGCAAGTGCGTACAATTTACGACGCTACATATAAATATATATTTTTCAATAAATTTGAAAAGTTGTGTATACTGAAATATAACTCATTCCATTTGTCGCCACCTTTTTATTTATTATTTATCCAAATTAGAAAAGAGTTATATCATCTTGACATAGATTCTTTTCTTTACTGCATCATATTTTTTTCAAAAAAATTAAATAAATTTTTCGTATTTTTTCTTGTCAAGATAATCAATCTTATATTTAAGTGTTGATGACTTTCTTTCAATAAAAATAAAATGTAAAATATAAAAAATAAATAAAATATTAAAAGAGTTTGGAATATTCACTTGTAGATCTATAAAAGGGTATTTTTACATTTCAAAAAAAATATTATTTATAAGAGTAGGAGTTGTTGAAACATTGAGTTTTTCAAAAAAAGAAGAAGAGGTAATTAGACCCAAAGTGATATAAAATATACATCTAGTAGACACTTCCAATTGGAAAAGTTGTGGTCCATATATAACTTATCTATAATGAATCTATATAGACCATATGTTGACTAAAAATATTTTTCAGTTAGAAAAACTTAAATTCACTTTTGCTAATAAGCTGGCCTGAAACGTGACACAACTTATTGTACTTTTACCCTGCGGTAACATCACCGACAAATGCCAAGTGTTGCCT
Source organism: Cryptomeria japonica (assembly GCF_030272615.1). Classification (NCBI taxonomy): domain Eukaryota; kingdom Viridiplantae; phylum Streptophyta; class Pinopsida; order Cupressales; family Cupressaceae; genus Cryptomeria; species Cryptomeria japonica. The sequence goes on from NC_081412.1 coordinate 90,304,220, forward strand.
CGAGGTATACAAACTTAATATTGCCTCCATCCTTGTCAACACCTCAACAATCACTGCCTCCACATACACCTAGAGTTGGGCCCGAACACCTATAAATAAAGTCCCATCATATCACAACATTCACAACCATACCAAATAATAAATACCTTTGAATGTTAATATGTTCGAAGCGCCCACGTCATCCTTCGACAGATCTCTGAAATCTTCCACATGTGTTTCATCCACTTCCCCAAATGATACCGCCCACAATACATCAGCCACTTCATTGTCTTCCCTTCGCACAAGTGAAATGGTGTACTTACTAAAAAAAATTGAATCAGTATTATATTGCAAATAAATTTATTTAAATGCCAAGCTTGGGCTTCTCCTTTAATGATTGCATTGATAATCATTTGGGAGACGCCCTCTAAATGTAGGTTTTGGAACCTCAATTTAATCCCCCATCTAACAACCAATAACACCGCTTTAGCCTTAGCCTCATTATTTGTTCCCTTTGATAATTTCTTAGCTTCCATCACCAAGTTGTTCCCCATCCAATCTCTTATGACATAACTTGCCCCTGAGATTCCAGGATTTCCTTTTGATGCTCCATCAAAGTTTGATTTGTACCATCATTTTTGAGGTGCTTCCCACTTTACTGTACGTCTTTGGGCTCCACTCAAATTAACCCTACAAATCCCACGAGGGCCAAAATTTACATATTTAACATAAAGGGCAAAGCAACTACTTTTATAGTTGGAAAATGTTTTAAAAATTGACCATTAACGACAAAGGGACATCTTCACCTATTAACATTTTTAGTCTATATGTGCTATCTCCTAAAATTTTCATAATTTAAAATGATTCAATCCAAAGTATAATGGAATTTTTGTGGTCACCTTTTCTTTTATGTGCTTTATCCCAACATAAGACCAAATCATAAATCCTTTAGGTTTTCACCTTGGCCCTCTTATCAAACCAAAATTTAATTATAGATTGGTGTTTGGAAAATCAAGATCAATGGATTTTGTCATTTTTTCCGCTAGTTATAGAGGCTAAGTTAATCTAGATACCATTTTATCTTCTAAGCCTAGGTAATCTTGGGGAAAATTGCCAAGTTGGAATTATTAAGTTTATAGGCAAAATGGGGTCAATACCATAAATGAGTTGACAAGGATAATTCCCTAGATGGTAGTTTTCACTCTAGTTCTATCCACCCATAAAGCAAATTTTAATAGGGAGTGACATTCATTGGGATTCTTTTCAATCAAATTCTTAACAATTTTAAGTAATTTTTTATAAATTGGTTATGCTAAACCACTTCTCTAAGGATAATAATTTAGGACATTTTTTTTAAAACAATTCCATATTCAAATGTCCAATTGGAACAATTTAAAGAAGAAAATGCAAGTTTGTTATCATGCACTGGAGAGAAAGGTACACCAGACCTGATCATGATGTTCTTCTCAAAGAATTTGATTATTCATTTGTTACTACATTGCTTACAATAGGTCACTTTAGTTCATCACATGCAATAATATATAACTGATAACACATACTTATGTTCAACAAAAGATGACAAATTAATCATTCTTATGAAATTTAAGCCCCACTATGCAAAAGGTTAGAATTCTATTATAGGTTGCAAAGATTACGAAGCATATATACCTTTAGTTGTAGTTGTCAAATGTATGCAATGCTTAATATGTTCAAAGGTATTTTTGAACATTGTTGGCCAGTCATAGCTTGGTCTTAAAATTTGATGTGTAGTGGCTAAATGTGCTTTGTGAGCAATGTCAAATTTGTCATGTAATTTTGCTTAAATTTTATCAACCTCTAAATGATTCAAACATCTAAGATAAATTCCATCGTAATTTCTGCTAAAAAGAACTCCTATTTGATCATTTATTTTTGAGCTTTTATTTTGAATGCTCTTTTTTCAGAAACCTTCAAATTGAGAGAATGTTGTTTGGTGAGAAAGTAATGGACTATATCTCTATACCAATCCTTTATTGAAACTATATTAGCCATGTATTGATGGCTATTAATCTGCATATCAACCTCCGCTATTGTCTTAGTAAGAGTGTGAGATTTTGCCAAGATCAAGGGCACAATGGAAAGCATAAAGAGAGACAATAGAATGACAAGAACAAATTGTATTCTCATCAATATACAAATGATCAACTGGATTAACCAATACAATGAATACGAGCCTGCTTATATAGGCAAGGTCATATGGATATACGAGCACACAATCATGACATGTGGCTCAATGAGAAACAAGGGTAGGTAAGAAATACTAGGGATAGGTAGGAGAAATAATATAATATTCTACAAGAGGTGGATGATCCACTGAATGTGGAGTGTAATAGCAGGATAAGACCACAAAAGGTGGAATTTCTCCTACAAGCTATATCCCTATGTGCACACTTCTCTGAGTGTCTCATATCCAAACTACGAAGAGATGCATTATCCTAAGTTAACTTAAGTAAAGTGTAATAATATCCATGATGAATATTTATTTACACCAACAAAGAGCTTGACCTCTAACCAACTTCATTGGAGTTATGTCCATGTCAAACTCTTGTAAAATAGTTATCCACTTGGCCCTTCTTTCATCAATCTCACTTTGTATAAGGAACTTCTTCACTGTTGAATCATAAGTATTACAATTACTTGGATTCCTAATATATAGTGTCTGAACTTCTTAGTTGTATTTACTAGGGTGAGAGATTTTCCTTCAATGTTCCAATTTCTCAATTTAGCATCCTTAAATGGGTCACTCGTGAAAGCAATAGGTTTTTCTTCATTTGATCCATTAGTTTTATGTGAGAATGATAGCATAGGTGTGGTTTGATGCAAAGAATAAATATAGAATGCCTTAGTGTAATATGGTCTTGTTGAAATTGGTGCATCAATAATGACCTTTTATATGTCTTCAAAGACATATTTTTCTTTAGAAATCCATAATATTTTCTTATCCTTTTTCAACATAGCATTTAAAGATCAAAAAGTCTCAGTAAACCTTGTGATAAATTTATGACAAAGTTGATCTTATCGAAGTAATATTTGAGCTCCTTACTTGCTAGTAACTATAACTTCATAATGACACTTACCCAGTTATGATCAATAGATATTGCATTCTTTGAGATGATAAAATTCAAGTAGTTTACCTTCAATTATGCCAAACATGAATTTCTTAGGGTTTAGGAATATAACATGATCCCAACAACTTTGTAATAATTTCCTCAAATCTATTATGTGATCTCCTTGGTTCTTTGAGAAGGTTGAAATGTTGTGCTAACATTAATGAGACCAAACATAATTCTTTTGTAAGTAAACATCTTCTCTCTGTAGCGAACACTGAAGCAAGGGAAGCCCATAAGCAAGATTAGCAGGTTAGTTTAAATCCAAAAGATATGAAAAGATCAAGTAAATGCATAAAATAACACAAATATTACCTTGGAAGAGAGGAGTCTCTCTTGTTCCCTCGATTGAGCCTTTGATGAAGTGGAATGTGCCCAAATGCTCCACTTGATTAGATTGGCTCCAAGATGGGATGTGGATTGCTCTCTAATGAGCTAAAATAATAGCTCTTTTATTCCTATAACTGATAAGTTTTTGCTATGTTTTAAGTTGCATATTGGGATAGTGTTTGAGTCATGTGATGTATTAAAGTTTGACTACGTGCATTCTGAATGATAACTAAATCCATTAAACCATGTATTGTTTTGGCCTATTAGTCCCATTGCCATGCAGATTATTATAGGTAATATCATGTGTGAATGCATAAGTGTTATGATTAATGAATATATATATATATATATATATATATATATATATATATATATATATATATATATATGCTTGTATGTTCTAACTTTTAAATGCAGGAATAAATAAGTTGTTGTAGAAGCGGTTATTTCAAGTCAGATGGAGAATCACATCATGAAAGCAGTTGGAGACATTTAAGGGCGGTTAAACATTCAAAATAACAGAGAAGATGGTGTGTGTAAGAATCGGCAAAGGAATAGTCAGGTGATACCAGATTCATTTATGTTTGTCTCTAGCAAAGATCAATCTAGTAAACACCGCCATGCTATATTCTTGGTTGCGGTTTAGCTGAGTTCCACGTTTTCTGTGGATTAACTTCTTCTCTTAGCAGTCATAAATGTTTTCCACCTCATTTCATGGGCATGATCTAGATTGTAGGAAGTTTGTTATAGTTTTCTTATAAATAAAGACTTGCACCTCTTCTCAGAGGTTAGACAACATTTTCCAAAACTTGAAGCATTTCTCTCATTTCATATGTTGTATCAACTTTTGGAAATAATGAATAAAAACTATGTTATTCTGAGTATATATAATCATCTTTGAAGTTTGGATACACTCATCCAAGGGGGACCACTTGGTGAGTATTCATGTGTGTTTGTTAGATTAAGTTTTCTCTTTGCTGTAGTAGATGTTCTAGCGACGGATTGTTCCTGCAGCCACTGGAACCAAATCTTGTGATTGTTCCTACAGCCAAAGCAAACAAAGTAATTCCTGTTTGTCAGCTCTGAACTTAGTTAACAGTTATTTAGTTAGAATCTTCTGTTAATGTTAAGATTTCTTGTAGCTATACAGTTGTTATGTTTTCACTTGTTTATTTCAAATAGACTTAGTTGTTGCAGTAGTGTAGAATGACTATCACGGGAACTTAGTGCATATACAATGCAAACCCATTTCAAGTAATACGTCCCTGGGTTGACAAGTAAATGAACTTCAGTCATGGAGATAATGGCTAATCAAAATGAATGACCAATATTTGGCTTGAGACTTTAGCTCTAGTTATTGTTCCTATTGGCGAGACAAACATTTTTGGCGTCATTTTCGGGGATGGTGTCAAACTAAGAACCTATTACAGTTATGAATTTTTAAGTTTTCAGTATAGTTGTTTTTGATAACTTAGTTTGTTTTAAGTAATTCTCATGAATCTGCATGCATAGACAAAGAAGATATGCTCAAGGTAGATTCCTTCCTAACCATCGTAATCATTCAAGACTCAATCCATATGAAGCACCAGATATAAACCCTTTTGTTGCACTTTACCAAGCCCCAAATAATTTGAACCCGCTTGAATTTGAACTTTCTGAGAATAGCCTTCATTTCCTCTTTGGACCTCCTAAAGAGGAACCTTGTCCTGTAACTCCTCCTCAAAGACCAATGCAAGGAAATCCACCCCCTGGTGGGAATAACCCACCTCCACCTGTAAAACCAACATTTGAGTTCCCCATTTCTGATTTGCATGATAATGCTAATCTCAAGAACATTCTAGCTTCTTCTCTTCCTAAATTTTATGGACTAGTAACATAGGATCCCAACACTTTCTTGTTTGAATTTGATGTTCTTTGTAGGAGTTATAATTATACTACAGATGCCCATAGACTCAAAATATTTCCTGCCACTTTAAAAGAATCAGCTTTGAGATGGTTTATGAGTCTAGGTAATAGTACAATCATTACATGGGATGAGATGAAACGGTTGTTTCTTGTGAAATATAAAGATTATTGTAGAGGGACTGACCGCCATGGGGATGATATTTTTAGAATGACACAAAAGGAAGATGAGAGTCTAGAAGATTATCTGGAGAGATTTCTATTCAGTGTCAAGAAGTCCAAGCATAGTACTCTAAATGAAGATTCTCTTAAGATAATATTTTTAAGGGGAATCAGTGATGAATGCACAGATGCTTTGGACCTTCTGGGAGGTGGTGATATAACACAAGCAACATGGGATGCCATTGGTCAAATCTATCAGAAGTATTCCAGATCTTCTTCTAAGAAGAGTAGGCGTTTCAAGCCGAGAATTTCTTCATCAACATCCAGTAATGGAGTTTCTCGAATAGAGCTTAGTCACTTTTGAAGGAGAAAGTTAATGCAATCCTTGCAGAATTCTATCCACATTGTAGATAGAAGAAAAGAGACTGTAGATGAAAGATGGTTGCAAATCTTGAAGTTCCTAATTTCAAGACAATACAAGGAGATGATGAACAAATTTTCTATGTTGCTCAAAGAAGGCCAAATTTTCCAAGACAAGGTATGCCACCTGATCCACTTTCTTTTTCTGGTTATAGTGGAAATTCCTATGTGCAAAATAATCAATTGCAACCTCCATATGCTCAAAATTTTGGAGATTATCAAAATTGGTATAATCCTCAAGGCCAAGGGAAAATTTTTGCCAATCAAACTCCACAGTGGCAGCAGCCACAAGGAAATTGGTCTCAGTCTCAGGGACCATGGCAACCATTCCAAGGGAATTGGCAAGCTACCCCTCAATGGAGAGGAGGTCAACAATGGACAAATCAGTCTTCTAGTTATCAGCAACCTCAGTACCTGCTATAATGCCCCCTCCTGCTACTAATATCGTTCTACCTAAACCCACATAGCTGCCCACTCAACCCATGCCAAATCCTAATAGCAAGCCTCAGCAACAACAACAAGTTTATTCAGCTGATCCTAATCAATACCCAACTTATTCTCTTTCTATAAGTGATATTCACCTTAGATCCGGGACAACTTTGCCTAACCCATCCCCTCCAGTTATAACTGAAATATAAAAGGAAAAGGAAATATCTAGCCCAACAACCCAAATACCTCATAATCAATAAATACCCCCATTTCCTCAAAGGTTGCAAGCTGAAGAGATTCCTCGGCAAGAGGATATAAATTTTGATATCATTGATCAGTTGGAAAACACGTGTTAAAATTCCATTATTTCAGGCTATTAAGGATGTCCCTATCTATGGTAAAGCAATTAAAGAGGCATGTTTAAAGAAACCTGGCAGGAAGAAAAAGGATCCACAAATAGTGCATGTAATGGGTCAACTGGCTGATATTTTGTTGGGAAAAGTTTTAATTCCTAAATATTCTGACCCCTGGTAGTCCTATTGTGAAAATAGTCATCAATGGCACTCAGATTGTTGGTGTAAATAATTATTCATCTTGGATATTATTACACTTTACTTAAGTTTACTTAGGAAATGCATTTCATAGTAGTTTGGGTATGAGACACTTGGGTGTTTGTGCCACATTGGGATAGTGTGTGTAGGAGAAATTCCACCTTTTATGGTGTTGATCTTGTTGTTACACTCCACATTCAGTGGGTGATCCACCTCATGTGGACTATTATATTATTTCTCCTACCTACCCACACCTACTTCCTACCTACCCTTGTTTCTTATTGAGCCACATGTCATGTTTGTGTGCTCACATATCCCTAGCCTTGCCTATATAAGCAAGCTCATCTACATTGTATGTAATTGATATTATTGATCATTTTCTATTGATGAGAATACAGTTTATTCTTGTCCTATATTGTGTCTCTATTTTGTACATTTCATTGAGCTCTTGATCTTGGCAAAATCCTACATGGTATCAGAGCCATTTGGGCTTCATTGATTCATCTTGAAGAGGCATTATTGCGACGTCAAGAGGTAGATTTGAGGAGCAGCATCTTTTGGAGGTGTCTTAGACCAAATCCGACCCCGCCATTGCATCCAAAAGGCCGTTTCCATGAATTTTGGTTATAAAGTCGGCCTATTTTGGTGAGAAAAAAAACTTCGCCAATTTTGCTATTATTGTACGGATTTCGAAATTTTTTATTAATTTTTCGAAAAAAAAAAAATTCATATTTTCTGAAAATTTTTTAAAAACAAAAAAAATCAAATAAAAAAGTGCTTTTTGGGGGGTCCACAGACCCCCCCCCGTGACCCCTGTACTCTGCAGGTCTGTTGTACTTGTCGCCGCTGCCGTGCCGCCATCGCAGGTCTCCTTCCGTCGACGTCCGTGCAGTTCCCTGCGACCCAGACTTCCGGTCGGGCCCATGGTCCTTCCGGTAGTGCACCCGGCAGCTCACTCCCTGGCGGCATCCTTACCTGTTGCCGAAGCCTCTCGTCGACGGTAGCGTTCTCCGTCGACACCTTCGCTTGCCGATGCCGGACCCGTCGACCCCCGGACTCCCTTCTACCAACGCCGACACCACTGCCCTCTGGCTCAGCGCCTCCCGTCGACCTGCAGCTCTTGAAAGACTTTAAACTCGATGGGACCCGCGTCCGCCCCATGGCAGGCGGCCACTGGCCTGCGGTCGACATCCATACGCCAAATCATAAGTGCCACATCATCCTCTTCGTATGGTACGAACGATCTGTGCAGGGGAAGGGCAATGATTTTTTGAAGGCGAGACGACCGTCAAATTTAATCGGGTGATTTGCTGATGTCAGCACACGTCAGCAGGGTTTGAAAATTTTTGGACCCCCCTCTCATTTGCATTTCTGATTTTGTAGTTCAACTTCAGACGATGATATCTTGCTCATTTTTTATCCTTTTTTCGAGCAATTTTTTTTTGAAATGGGCTAGAATTTCGTGCTCTCCGTAGTGGTGACGAAATTTTTTGATTTTGATGCACGGATTTTTCAGAAAATGCAGTTTTTGGTGACTGTACCTGAGTAATCCCAGTTTCTGCAACTTCCAGGTCTCTGTTCGGGCTCATACAAACTCCTTTTCAGGTGCCATTTTTTTTGAAAGTGCGTTATTTTTTGTCTACTCTTAGAATATGCTATTAGTTTGCAGCAATTATGGGTAGAAATTGTACTTTCATCATATGGTCTTATTTGGCCAATTTGGCATTTGTATTGCATAGATCTATCTTCTGATCTTTTGCTTTGTAGTTCTCAGCCTATTGGGGCAGTTGTAAAACAAAATAAGAAGTCCACCTTGCCATTATTTGCAAGTGGCCTATTGTATACGCATTACATATAAAGTGCCAAAATCATCCTTTTTGGGGGGGTACTTTGATTGAGTGAATTTGGGGGGGTGTCTCTTGTGCTTTTGTGCTCTTGTGTTCCTTCCTTTTTGCTGCTATGGGTTCTTCTAAGTTTCCTCTCTTAACTCCTCATAATTATGCTACTTGGAAAATTGATGCATGGAGTAAACTTATGGAAAAAGGACTCACTCATTACATTGATGGAACTATTGTTGCTCCCATTGATCCTAAGGTTGATCCAGTTGGTCACTTGGATTGGCTCACTAAAAATGTCATGGCAATGGGTACCTTAAGGAAGTATGTATCAAAGGATCTCATTTTTCATATTGAGAAGTGTACTCTAATCAAGGATGCTTGGCAAAAGTTTCAAGACTTGTATGGTCAAGTTGATGAGATTAGGGGATATCAAATTGATAGTGATCTCACCATGTTAGATCCCAATAACTTTGATACTATACAAGATTATGTCACTGAGGCAAATGAGTTAAGGGCACAACTCAAAGATTGTGGCATTGATAAGAAGGATACTCAATTGATATTCAACTTGATAGGCAAGCTTCCACAAGAATATGCAACATTTGTTTCTAGTTTCCAAACCCATAGGACGACAATGGGTTCAAGCTACACAATGCCTAAATTTGATGCTTTTAATGAAATTTTGATGATGGAACAAACTAAGTTGATAAGCATGGGCATTCTTAAGGCTTCTAAGTCTCAAGCATTAGTGGCAAATCAAGGTAACAAAGGAAATCAAGGAAAGGACAACTCAAACAAGAAGAAATGGCAATCAAAGCCTAAGGACAAAGCACCATCTTCTCCACAACAAGGAGATTCATCCTCTTCCAAGAGGGATAATTCACCAAAGAGGGAGAGACCTACTTGTGCCTGTTGTAAAAAGATTGGTCATGAGGAGCATCGTTGCCATTCTAAGAAGATTGATGAGCTTACACATATCATCAAAAAGCATAACATTGATTTGCCTAAAGTCTACAAGAAGGATGATTCATCAACTTCCACTTCCTCACATTCAAAAGGAAAAGGGCAAGCATTCATGGCTTCTACAAGTGGGAAGACTCACTCTTTTGGAACAAGAAAAGGAAAAACTCTATGTGCTACTATCAGTCATGATTCAGAGAGATGGCTTCTAGATTCAGGGGCTTCTCATCATATGGCATCTTCATAGTCTATGTTCTCTACATTTGAGCTTTGCACCATGCCACAAATTTTGATGGGCAATCATACATACATGGATGTGATTGGGAAAGGATCTGTTGACATTGGGGATAACTCCTTCAATGATGTGTTGTGTGTACCCCACTTGACAAACAATCTCCTTTCTATCTATCAAATCACACATGGCGCAACTAAGAGAGTTGTGGAGTTCACACCTGACTCATTTTTCATTAGAGACTTGGAGACTAGAGATATCATTGTGACTGGGGTGGTTGATCATGCATCTTGGTTATACTCCTTTTCAGATTTTGTTGATGATGATGATTTCACATTTGAGGATTCTATAAATGATGATCACACTTCTTGTGATGGTTCAGATTTTGAGGAGAACTTTGGGCACTTGAACATGGGGATTCTCACATGTGACCCCATTCTTGAGCCTTGTATTTCATCTCCTCATATTGATATCACATCACCTATTACACCTGATGATGCAGATAGTGCGACAGTTTTGCCTTCATGTGATTCAGTGCAGCACGATATTCATTGTCTTCCAGCTTCAGATTCATGGGATGATTACTTGACAGACATTGCAGGTTTATTTATGGAATCCTACATTGTATATTTGGGAGACATCATTGATGACATTCATCTTCTCTTTGATGAAGGTGATCCTTCTTCGATTGTTGTGAGGGCACACTCTGACCCTCTTGTTCATTCTCTACATGATCATTCTTTCAAGGTTGACATGATTGTGGATACTTATGTACAGCAGTTGGAGGAGGTCTCTTTTATTTTCGAGGAGACATGTGAGTCTTTGGGACATGTTCTACATCCATCTCCACTAGATCTTGGAGTGCCTTTTTCAGCAGTGTGGCACAGTTTACCACCTTTGGAGGGGGTATCTTTTAGCATCGACATGGGGACACTTGAGCAGTTTTCAGAGATTCCTTTCATCATGAGTTTTCTTCATACATCTTCCCTTCATGATTGGGGAGACTTCATGGATACACCTTTGGTTTTGTTTCTTCCTAAGGGGAGGAATGTTGTTCGACGTTCATGGAGCAGTTTCTTCATACATCGAGCTTCTATCATTGGTGCAGATTCCACATTGAGGGGGGGCTTCCTAGCTTCTCTTCTTCTCTCATATGGGGGGACTTTTTCCTCACATGGGGTTTTGTCCTTCACATACTTCTATGAGAGTTCTCTTGTATGTTTTCATCTCTCTTTTGGGGGAGGGTTTTTTCCCATTGGGTTTTTCTCTCTTTCCCCGCTTTATGGGAGATTGCATTTGCATTTGTACATGGGTACCTAACATGGCCTAGTAGTCGGGACCCATCTTGCATTGCTTAGTTGCATTGTAGACTTAAGTGCATTCCCCTAAGTTGCACTTAAGGGGGGGTGTTGGTGTAAATAATTATTCATCTTGGATATTATTACACTTTACTTAAGTTTACTTAGGAAATGCATTTCATAGTAGTTTGGGTATGAGACACTTGGGTGTTTGTGCCACATTGGGATAGTGTGTGTAGGAGAAATTCCACCTTTTATGGTGTTGATCGTGTTGTTACACTCCACATTCAGTGGGTGATCCACCTCATGTGGACTATTATATTATTTCTCCTACCTACCCACACCTATTTCCTACCTACCCTTGTTTCTTATTGAGCCACATGTCATGTTTGTGTGCTCACATATCCCTAGCCTTGCCTATATAAGCAAGCTCATCTACATTGTATGTAATTGATATTATTGATCATTTTCTATTGATGAGAATACAGTTTATTCTTGTCCTATATTGTGTCTCTATTTTGTACATTTCATTGAGCTCTTGATCTTGGCAAAATCCTACATAGATAAAGAATGCCTTAATAGATTTGGGATCAACCATCAATGTGTAATGACAAGAGATGTTATGCAAAAACTTAATATAACCAATCTCAGGCCTACTCCTACAATCATGCAGCTTGTTGATAGTTCCATGATTCAGCTTGATGGTATGATTGAAGATGTTGTCGTTACTTTAGACTCCTGGGAATATCAGACAGATTTTATGATCTTGTCTCCTAAGGCTACATTGGGGGGATATCTGGTTATCTTAGGGAGACCTTGGCTTGCTACAATCGATGCATATATTGGATGTCAGTCAAGGGACATGACTATTTTTTATGGAAATACTACTAAAACTCTGGCTCTGTATTCACCTGCTCAGCCCCAACTTGATCAATAACAAGTTGTTTGGCCTAACATGGGGGAAGAATTAGAGGAGGAAGTCAACACTGTCAATCATCTTATGATGATTGACAAAGAATCATTCATATGACTCCAAGATGACGATTCGATCCTCTTTAAAATTCTAGCAAATCAGTATAATCTGGAGCAATAGTCGTAGGAGTTAACATCAAATATTATAGCATCAGATTTTCCTGTAGCCACTGACATATTGCATACCATGTTGTCGTAGGAAATATGCACTTCTCATCTTTCTGAGGTGTATCAGGTTGATCTTACTGTCAAAGTGGAAGTTGATCCAAATAAATGTTTTAATATCAACAATCAACTCACAGAGACTCAAAGGTTAACACTGGTTGAATTGCTCAAATGTCATCAACATGTTTTTGCGTCGGATTACAAAGATATAAAAGGAATTGATCCTATAATTTGTACCCACCGTATTTATATCAAAGAGGACTGTAGACCGCTTAGACAACCACAAAGAAGAATTAATCTTGCATTAAGGGAGATAGTTAAAGAGGAACTACATAAATTATTAAATGTTGGATTTATCTATCCTATATCAGATAGTCAGTGGGTGTCGCCTCTAGTCGTAGTTCCAAAGAAAGGAGGTAAATGGCGGGTATGTGTAGATTACAGAGCTTTGAACTCAGCAACTAGGAAGGATCATTTTCCATTACCATTTGTGGATTAGGTATTAGATTCCTTGGTAGGGAAGCGGTACTTTTCATTCTTGGATGGATTTAGTTGCTGCAACCAGATTCAAATTGCTCTCGAGGATCAGGAAAATACTATATTTACTTGCCCTTGGGAACATATGCTTATTCTATTCTTCCTTTTGGGTTGTGTAATGCTCCAACTACTTTTCAAAGAGCAGTAATAAGCATATTTTTGGATATTTGCCAGGACAACATGGAGATCTATATGGATGATTTTACCACTTATGGTTTAGAATTTGAAGAGGCATTGAAGAATTTGAAGAAAGTTTTGCAGAGGTGTGAAGACTATAATTTATCATTGAACAATGAAAGTGTTTTATGATGATACAGGAAGGCATAGTTCTCGGTCATCATATTTCTATAACTAGAATATAGGTTGACCCAACCAAAATTGAAGTAATTCAAAACCTTCCTGCTCCCACAAAGCAAAAGGATGTCTAAAGTTTCCTTGGTCATGCTAGATATTATAGAAGGTTTATTAAGGATTTTAGTAAAATTGCAAGACATTTATATTGTCTTTTGACTAAGGATATGGAGTTTGATTGGACCTTCGCATGCCATGAAGCTTTCTTGAAGCTCAAACATGCCTTGACTCAAGCACCGGTGCTCAAGGGTCCAAACTGGTCATTACCTTTTCATATTCATACAGATGCATCAGACTATGCAATAGGAGCAGTTTTGGGGCAGAAGATGGATAATTTAGAGAATGCAATTTATTTCATCAGCAAAAACATGCAAGGGCCTAAGCTTAATTATATTGTCACCGAAAAGGAGATGTTGGTAGTAATATATACACTTAAAAAATTCAGGCATTATATCACAGGATATCAGATATATGTGCACACTAATCATACATCAATCAGTATCTCATGAGCAAACCTTCAATTACAAGAAGATTGGCTCGATGGTTACTATTGATGAAAGAATTTGATGTTACAGTTGTTGATAAACCATGTAAAGCTAATGTAGTTGCTGATTATCTTTCTAGGCTTCAATTGCAAGATGATCCTGCAGCCATAGATGATGCTTTCCCAGATGAACATTTGTTCCTGATAAAAGCTCACACTCCCTGGTATGTTGATATCGCAAATTATTTAGCTGCTAATAATATGCCTTCTCATTTTTCTCCTAAATAAAGAAGGTTGCTAGTTGAGAAAAGCTTTAATTTCTCGTGGATTGTTGATTGTTTATTTTATACTGGACTTGACCAAGTCTTAAGAAGGTGTGTCAGAGAGGATGAAACATATGATATACTTCATGCATGTCATGATGAGCCATGTGGAGGATATTTTGCTGCTAACAGAACAACACTCAAAATCCTTAGCATAGGATATTATTGGCCAACTTTGTATAAAGATGCAACACAATATACTAGAAAATGTGATAGATGCTAGCGAATGGGTAGGCCTACCAGATCTGATGAAATGCCATTGTATCCCCAAATATTGGTTGCACCATTTGACAAATTTGGAGTGGATTTTGTTGGACCAATTGATCCTCCTTCCAATGGGAAATCTTATAGTCTAGTGCGCACTGATTATGTTACAAAATGGGTGGAAGCACAAGCCATGACACATGAAATAGATAATAAGGTAGCTGAATTTCTCTAAGAGGAAATATATTACCGGATATGAAGTACCAAGAGATTATTTCAGATCAAGGACCAAAATTTACTTCCACATTAATTGCAACATTGGTTAATGAATATAATATCAGACACATGAAGTCTACTCCATACCATCCTCAAGCAAATGGTCAGGTGGAGGTTACAAACAGGTCTTTAGAATCTATTCTTACCAAGACAGTAGATCTTCATAAGAAAGTTTGGTCAAATAGACTTCTTGAAGCCATTTGGGCATACAAAACAACACGGAAGACAAAAAATGGTATTACACCTTTTGAAATGGTGTATGAAAAAACAACAATGATGCCCGTTGAGTTTGAGCATAAAATTCTCAAGACAACTCTGCAATTGAATATGACTCTCTCAGAAGCACAAAAAGACCGCATCATGCAATTGAATGCTCTATATGAGCTAAGAAAGATGGTTGTCCAGCATACAAAGATTATTCAACATCAATGAGCTAAATGGCATGATAAGTATATCAAGGAGAGAAAATTTAAATCTGGAGATTGGGCATTATTATATGATTCTAGATATAAGGATACTATGGGGAAGTTATAGACACGTTGGTTCGGCCCATATGAAATAGATGAAGTTTTTCAAAATGGAGCAGTTTGGCTAACAACAATAGACCCAGTTAGATTCAAAATTCTGGTCAATGGTCATCAAATACACCTTTATCATAAGCCTGCAACAAAAGAACAGTTCCTGCAGCAATTTGACAACCAAGTGCAGACCACAATTCCTGCAGCATCTGAAGAAAACCATCTTGCCATAGTTCCTGCAACATCTGAAGAAAACCATCTTGCCACAGTTCCTACAGCATATGACGAAAACCTTCTTGCCACAGTTCATGTAGCATCTGAAGAGGACATTCTTAATGCAGCTCCTGCAGCTTCTGCAGGGGGCCTTCTTGGTCCTCAGTCTTAAAATTCCTCATGTGTGCCTTCATAATAACCATTTCCATACTTTATGGAAATACCGTTCTCCGCTAATAATTTTATCATCCACCTCATCCCATTTGATTTCTATTTCTGTCACATCATTCAGTACATGTCATCTCATCTCATATTGTGAATAGCTAATAGTTTAATTGCAACATTAATTGGTACGACGGCAGGTATGTGTATTATTTATTTTTCTTTTAATTATGTATTTATTCTTTCATTATGATTATTACCTAATATGATTCTCATAATCCGCATACCCTTCCCTCTGTCCTTTTTCACATGTATGGACACATGTCGTCTTCATTTGGGGGGGGTGTTTTATGGTTCGATTTACGAGTTGCGTAAGTATGTGTCCTTGTCAATAATGTGTTTTAATTTTCTTGATATCATTTTTGAATTAGAAATTCTGTAGCACGAGTGAGTAGTTCATCGTGCTGCCATAGTTGATGGAAGGTACTGAAGAAGAAGTAAAGGATTTCAGAGCATGAATTTTCAATTTTGTTGGATATTTCAGTCTTTCATTTTGTTGTGGTAATTGTTTTTGAAATCCAAGTTAGCCATGAGAGGAGCCCCTATCTGTTATGAGCCTATAGTTCATGATGCTTTGCTACAGGATAACCAGTGTAAACATTACTTCCAGACCTATGGGTGGATTGACTATATTTGAAAATTGATGAATTTTCATGAGGAAATTACTCATGAATTCATGTGCGCATTCAGTGAAGGGGAGGCCTCTGTTAAAGGGTTAAGGGTCATAGCCACAGAGCAACGAATAACCAAAGTCACTAGATTGTTGTAGGAGGGAGAACTATTTCCTAAGGCGAAAGATGCAAGCAGTGCTAGGGCAGAGTTTACTCACCCAGCTGATAGGCCTCTGAGTGTGGACAAGCAAGGAACTAAACGAACATCTCTTCCAACAGAATGGTCGTAGGTTGCATTTTATGTGATGAAATATATAACATGTGATGGTAGGTACTCCAATCTACATTCTGTTCATTTTAAATTATTGAGTCATCTGCGACATGGGCGAAGGATAAATGTTCTAAATTTCTTGTATCATCTTATCTCCATTAGTTTAAAAGAAACACAAAGGGGTAGTAACTGTTATGTTAGTCATCATGGCTTTATCAAATTGTTGGTAGAATGGTCTCTTAGAGATGTCATGGGGAGAGTTCAAGGATATCCTGCAATTTGGGGAAGAAAATGTTTCGGCTGCAGAAGAAATTGCAGCTCAAGAGGAAAATATCAGAGAACCCTCATCTCCTAGGGTTTCTGCAGCGAATGAACCTCCTGTTGCCGAAGAAGCCTTGCCTGATGTAGAAGAAACAATAATTGAACCAAATATTGAGCATCCCTCCACTCAAACTCAAAGTGGAGCAACATCTTCTAGAAGGAAAGGAAAAGAAAAAAGAAAAAGGTGATGCAGAGGAAGAGACCGTAGAACGGCCTCAAGCAGCGCAGGTTTCTCCTACAGCTAAAAAGCGTAAGGTAAAGGAAAATTTTCCTGCAGCAACACCTCCTACAACAACATCTCCTACAACCACTCAGGAAATGCAATTAAGAAGGAGTCGACGGGTTAAACGAAGAACTCAAGCAACATGGGATGTGAGTGAAGTCATTTATGTGGAAACGTTAGAATTAAGGCACGAAAGTCAGACAGAGGGTCAACCGCAGGAAGGACATGGATCCAAAAGACTGTCAAATTTGACACATGTAGCAGAGCAGTTTGAAGAATCGGTTGATGAGATCTCAAGCCCTCAGGTAACAAATCACAGGCTCCCTTCATGTCTCACTTATTTATCCATTGCACTTACATTTTATAGATAGTGGTAGATAGAAAGGGCTAGGCTACAAGGAATCATTAAAGAAATTGAAAAGAGGGACAATCAAATTTTTGAATTACAAACCAATGTAGACACCGTAGCAAACATGGTTCCTGAGTTAATGCAGTGCAGGGCTCCGCAAAGAGTTTATGCTTTATATTTGAAGGAAAAATATTTATGTTTCAAGATAAATCACATTTTTAGGGATCTTAGTCCTTCTTTGGATACTCCATAGGAGTTTTATAATGTTTATCAAAACACTCCTACAACCGTTAAGAATTTGTTATGTGCATTTTATTTGCATAATTATGTTGTCTCTTCTGACAACGAATGGAATCCCTTACTGTATATTGGTGACATTCAGTTAAAAGCATTGATGTCATGGATACAAAATGAAATTAGTATGGGAACACAGGGTAGAACGCACAAGAATTTTGAGTTTGATTGCCCATTGCCACTCAGAGTTGAGGCTAAAAAACCATGGCATATGTACTACAACTGGCAAAATTTGTTGACTAGACCTGATGTCAGAAACCAGGTTTTACCATTGTGAGAGGAAGAATTTTAGGAATATGAGCATTTGGTTAGAAATGAGAATCAAGTTGCAGTTGAATGTTTGGTTCAACGTTGGAACAGTCTTCCAGAAGACCTAAAGCAAGGTGAACCCCATTCACTGCCTAATTATCATGCAGCCATATAAAGAGCTCCCAAGTATATCCACTTGGGTAGGACAAAAAGCAATAACTAGCTACCCTTGATATTTCAGCCACCTATCCTTATGTGGCCATTGATGGGATGCAGGGCTACATACAAACCATATGAAGAGGTCGCGGAGGAAGCCAAGTGGACTAGGTTGGAAAATATGAAAGGGTTTTATTGGAACTTGGCTACAAGAGGTACATGACGAGGAACCATAGGCGATTTATGAGTCAATACCCGAATAAGAAATTTTCCTCTTGCTGGAGGATCAACAAGACATTAAGTTGGGGGGCACGATGAGCTAAAATAATAGCTCTTTTATTCCTATAACTGATAAGTTTTTGCTATGTTTTAATTGCATATTGGGATAGTGTTTGATTCATGTGATGTATTCAAGTTTGACTATGTGCATTTTGAATGATAACTAAACCCATTAAACCCTATATTATTTTGACTGATTATTCCTATTGCCATGCAAATTATTATAGGTAATATCATGTGTGGATGTTTAAGTGTTATGATTAATGAAAATAGATATATATGTATGCTTGTATGTTCTAACTTTTAAATGCAGGAATAAATAAGTTGCTGCAGAATCGGTTATTTCAAGCCAGATGGAGAATCACATCATGAAAGCAGTTGGAGACATTTAAGGGCGATTAAACATTCAAAACAACATAGAAGATGGCGTGCATAAGAATCGACAAAGGAATAGCGAGGCGATACCAGATTCATTAATGTTTGTCTCCAACAAACATCAATCTAGTAAACACCGCCATGCTATATTCTTGGTTGCGGTTTAGCTGAGTTCCACATTTTTTGTGGATTAACTTCTTCTCTTAGCAGTCATAAATGTTTTCTGCCTCATTTCATGGGCATGATAGAGATAGTAGGAAGTTTGTTATAGTTTTCTTATAAATAAAGACCTGCACCTCTTCTCAGAGGTTAGACAGTGTTTTCCAGAACTTGAAGCATTTATCTCATTTCATGTGTTGTATCGACTTTTAGAAATAATGAATAAAAGCTATGTTATTCTGAGTATATAGAATCATCTTTGAAGTTTGGATACACTCATCCAAGGGGGGCCACTTGGTGATTATTCATGTGTGTTTGTTAGATTAATTTTTCTCTTTGTTGTAGTAGATGTTCTAGCAACCGACTATTCCTGCAGCCACTGGAACCAGATCTTGTGATTGTTCCTGTAGCCAAAGTAGACAGAGTAATTCCTATTTGTCAGTTCTGAACTTAGTTAATAGTTATTTAGTTAGAATCTTTTGTTAATGTTAAGATTTCTTGTAGCCATTCAATTGTTATGTTTTCGCCTATTTATTTCAAATAGACTTAGTTGTTGCAGTAGTGTAGAATGACTATCACAGGAACTTAGTGCATATACAATGCAGACCCATTTCAAGTAATATGTCCCTGGGTTGACAAGTAAATGAACTTCAATCATGGATATAATCGCTACTCAAAATGAATGACCAATCTTTGGGTTGAGACTTTAGCTCTAGTTATTGTTCCTATTGGCGAGGCAAACACTCTCCAAACACAACAAGATTAGTGGATTTGGATTAGATTTGGATTTGAATGATGGTGGATATGGATTGACTATGGAGAGATTAAGGCATTATGATGGCATGATAGATGATTTTCATCCTCAAATGGACAACATGAGAGTATGATGGAAGTAGATGATTTGTGAGGAGAGGAGACTCCAATTTATAGAATGGAGGAGGCCAAAATGAAGGGCCAAGATTGATTTTGAGATGAAGGTTGAGATTGATCTGAGAGGGAGCACATGGATTGAGAAGACAAGGTGTGGAAACCAAGAGATATTCCATAAAGATATTTTTTGTCTCCACACCTCTCAAGGTACATGGGGAAGAGCTCCCAAGTACATTGGGAAGAGAAAAAGGAATATAAAATTCCTGGGGGAAAGGGGAGAGGAATTAAAAATTCCAAAATAAGAGGATGCATGGGGAGATTCAAAGAATTTAAATTTCCTTGAAAGGATCAAAGTTGACCCATCCCTAATCAAGGTGATTAGGGATGTGCAAATGATTAAGGGGATTGATTAGGTGGCTTAATGAGTGATTAAAGAGCAAGTGGGAAAGTTAGGAGGATGTGACATGAGGAGAGATAATGAGTGGAGGATATTAAATTAGAGAATAATGATAAGAATGATTAAGGAATAATTAATTAGGCTAAGTGAGGATTAGAAGAAGTGATTTGTAGGAATCACTTTAGTTAGGTTAATTAATTAAAATTAATTAACTAAGTGGGTTTTAGAAGGAATAATGGTCGAGGTGATTTTAGAAGAATGAGAAATAATTAATTTTGATAAATTAATTATTGGACTATAGTGACAAAATTGATTAAATTTTGATTTAATTAACCTTAAGAAGAAGGGAATTAACACAATTAAACTGGTCAATTATGTTGACAAGCTTAAATTAATCAAATATTAATTTAATTAATTTTAGGTGTCTACAAACACAAACTTCATTAAATATCTTCTTGATAAACAATTAACTAGTTGTATCTTGAAATCCATCCAAAAAGGACATCATTTGATATCCATTTACTATCTATAAAACTTCATTAGGAGATGGTTGAAGATAACCATACTTCTTAGAAGCTTTACTCACATTACAAAAATCCACACATGGGTGTCATGTCTCCATTCTCCTTGCGAACATGCACTAAATTGTCCACCCATGTAGAGTATCTAATAGTAAATATGCTTCTAGTGGATGGTAACTTCTTAACTTCTTGAAAAATAAGAGACTCAAACTGTACATTCATCGACCTCTATTTTTCTTGAAGGGTTTGAGCCTTGGTTTTAAAGGAATTGTATGTGTGATTATGGACGTATCACATGTCTTCAAATATTCATAGTTCTATGCAATGACATTTTGATAGTCTTGTAAGGTTTGGGAAATACTGATTTTTTCTTCTAGGGTACATACTTTACCTATTAGTATATTTTTTTGATCCCCCTCAATAACCGAATTGAAAGGATCACATTTCCCTCCATTTGATGTTGGCAAACTACTTTGCTTAAGCATTTGGTCAAGTCAAGATCAAATGTTATTTCTAACTCAACAATCACTTTAGGATTAATATTATTCTTCATATTGATTATGCTTTTCTCTTCCAGTTCCAACTCTTCTTTGTCTTCTTTATCAATGACTCCAACTTAAAAAATGCCAATTCTTTTTATGAAATATAAAATATGTCTATCATATTAAAAAAATTGAAAATTTGCTACATTTTTTGGTATTGATGGTGTGGACACTAATTTAATAGATAATTTCTTTAACTTGGACAAAGATAATGATTGTAGGGTGCTAGCAACAATAGCCAATGCAACAACCCTTCTATTGAATCTCCTAGGAGTATGCTCAATATTGAAAGCTTCAAAACTTTGAATTAAGTCCCATACTTTATGTCTATTAACAAATAGCCTCTTGTAATGATATATATATATATTATTTTTTCAAACTTATTTGACCATAATTTCTAAATCTCCCAAAACTCTTAACATTTTGACCTTTTTTTTAAAAGTCAATACTAATACATGTACTAGAGCTTCATACTCTATGGCATTATTAGTGCAATGAAATTGTAAATGATAAGAAACAATAAATGATTGACCTTAGGGATTTATTAGTTCAACTTCAATCCAAGCCCCTTGTTTTTACTTAGATCCAACAAAATTTAGAAGACCCAAAATTGATTTTTAGTATCCTCCTACTCTTTGTTTCTTAAAAGTAATTTGGAAATATCATTTGTAATGAATTTTGATGATTTGACATCTATCCTCTTTTTATTACATCGAATAGTACTAATCCTTCACTTTGTACTTCAAAATCAGACATTAAACCTTACTTTTGTTCTTTTGAAACCGAATATTAATGCTCTTATCCATAGAAATTAAGTCTAAACACAGTGCACAAGAAGACTTGGAATGTGCAACATTATGCACTTTGCACCATCCCTTCAACAAGACATCCTCTCTAAAAATAATTTCTTTGCGCGATATTGCTTTAAAACCTTGCTTGAAATAAATCTTTGAAAACTTTCAATAAATTCATAGATCCATCATCCAATGAAGATCCATTATTAGATTCAACTAACATTCTCATACCATGGGAAATCCTCATGTTATCACTATAGTTCATTTTCCACACAAAAATCTGTTCATTTTGATATAGATTAGCCTAATAAACACATACTCCAAGTTCAACTTATGCATAGAGAACAAGTCATTGTTTTAATTGTACTGTGTGTTCGTATGTTTCATTCTAGGCTCTCTCTTTGTATCCTAATTTTATTTGGGATGCCTCTCCATGACAACCATATATGTGAAACTTGGTAGCCATATATCCATTTAATGTCTTAGATGAATCCCTACCTAAAAGCATGCCATAGGAATTAGGAATATCCACCATTTGAATGTTTATGCAATGTTGAACTCTAGGTTCAAAGGTAAACTGCATGTAGATATGTGTGAGTTCACCTACAAAATTAACCTCAACTTTATTTATACGCGTTACTTTACTAGAGGATTATGAAGGATTTAATCCTAAAGTTTGACAAGTTGAAAATGGCATCACGTTTGTAGAAGCTCCTAAATCTGCTAGATAGCTATGTAAATTCTTCCTAAATATTCAAGTGCTAGAAGGAAAGGAGGGGAATCACTTTTATGTTTATATATGACTACATGAGCGTCTACTATAGGCACTAAAATTTTATCCTTAGCCTTTTGATTTATTTTTTTACTAAATATTGCATACACATATATATGTCTCTTTACTTTCTTTCGAGGAAGACTCATCTAACGACCTAAGAAAGGTCTTCCTAACAATTGGCATCTTTAACTATTATACCAAAGGTAAATTAATCTTGATCCTTTTTATTTCTTCAGTAATGTTACAACTATACAACTTATCTAAATTTGAGTTTTCAGCTTACTTAGTTGTGTATTAAACTGAACTAGCTGAAAACTATTAGATGATGAGGTTGTACCTTTAGTAGTTCAAGATTATTACTTGATTGTAAACTTGGAGGAGTATTGAAGTTATTAGGCAGTAAGGATGCTGTCAGGGGTCCTTTTGGCTGATTTTTTTATTCCTTAGGTTATAGTTGTGGTTCTTCTAGTACTATTCATAAGCATGAACCTCATCCAACTCAGGAATAGGTTCATTTTCTACCTTGAATGGGTAAATATAGCTATCTATCATCAATGTTGAATCATAACCTATTGGCACTAGTTCTTTACTTTGGGAAAAATTATATTCTAAACTTTGCGTATTTAGAAATTCATTCTAAATTCTTTTTGAATAAATTTTGAATTGTGGACAATCAAGTTCAATGTGTATATTGGTGTTGTGAATTCTACACATTTTTCAAGGTGACATCCGCTAGATTCACCCTAGTAGGTCTTTTGTTAGACTATTTGTAACTGTATATGGTGAAAATGGATAACAATAATAACGATATTGAAAGGCTAAATATATTCAACCACAAAACCCTAGCCTAACAACAACAAAGATCCACCATAACATATGAAGATTACCTAAGACAATGCAAATCAAATGAAATCACAAAGATTATACCATCACATGTCCAATAGGGTTTGGATCTCCATTCTTCCTATCTCCATTGATCTTGCTTGATATATTTGCTCTCGGATTTTATGTGTGCACAAGAGCTCAACAAAGAACGGAATGTGGTTGCAAGTAGGATCGCTTATGTTCAAAAGTGTAGTGTAGTCAAGTAGTCAATGAGGGCTTTGATAATGAAGGAAGCATCTCCTTATATAGAAGACACTATATGAAATGGAGGGATAAGATTGAGAGGTGTAAAAGGAGGTCAGCTATGATTAAAGGGTAGGTAAAAGAAATAATAAAATAATGAAAGGGGTAGGTAGTGTATGAATTAAGAGATGAATGACATGTGTCATGGGTAGAAAAGGTTAATGACTTAATTAAATAAATAAAGATTTATTGAATTAATAGAAGAAGTGGGATCAATTAAATAAATAAGATATTTATTTAATTTAGGAAAAGGATAATTTAAATAAATAAATGTATTTATTTAAATGAGAAATAAGGCTAGAAGAGGATAAATGAATTAATTAAATAAATAAGAATTTATTTAATTAATAGAAGAATTAAGCTTAGATAATTAAATAAATAAAATATTTATTTAATTAGACTGGACAATTTTGGGTGTCTACATTTTGCCCCTCTTTGAGACAATGCGGCTTGTCGCGTTGTTTCAAAGAAGATAATATGAATTGATACAGAGTTGCCCCAAGATGGGAATGATATGCCCCCTTGAGAGATTGGATGAAAATGTGTGAAAAGACCACAGACAATCTCTCGATAAGAAAGAAAGGTTAGAATGGACTGACCAGATAAAGTGACAAAGTCATGGGATAACGAAGACTGACTCGGGAAACGAGGGCCAGGGGTAGGGTAGTCTATAAAATAGACCACGGGGGGAAATACATCCTCATTGTCATCTACACATCCACGAGAGCAGAGTGCAGAGCGAAAATAGAGCAGCAGCAGTCAGTAGCGATGGCCTTCATTCACAGATTCGACCGCGTTCGCCGATTTCAGAGGCCAACAGAGGCAAGAGAGTCGGTAAGTACCACCAAACCTCCTCGTACTTTGACGCATTTAGTATTGTCATTAATGCATGGTAGATAGGGAAATAAATGTGCTTAGAATAGGGTCCAAAAAATATCCAAACACGTCCAGGCGCGTCTGCATTGGTGCCAGGCGCATCTATGCTCGAGAGGCGCGTTTGTGTTTGTGCCAAGCACATATGTGATGGAAACTGTGTCTGTGCCAAATGCGGCCGCGTTTGTGATGTGTAGGCGCGTCTGTGCCAAGAAGGCACGTCTATGTCGCCCAAGCGCATCTGTGCAGAGCATAGGCACGTCTGTGTTGGTCAGGCGCGTCTGTGTTTTTCAGTCGCGTCTGTGCAGTCTTTAAGCGTGTTTATGTCAGGTAAGCGCGTTTGTGTTTAAAAAATACAAATTTGTGTCTTCTAGGTCAAATTGGCAGTTCTGTGATGAACATATGTTGTCGATTGGATAAGCTGCTGAGAGGATACACTCAAGTAGGTCCTCTAGGGAAGACTAGGATAGATCAAGGCACTTTGTGATGAATAGTGAGTACCAAGATATAGTACTTTGTGATGAACAGAGAGTACTAAAATATGAGCAGCACTTTGTGATGAACAGTGAGTGCAAATGTGAGCAACACTTTGTGATGAACAGGGAGTGCCACACACGTAGTACTTTGTGATGAACAGGGAGTACCACTAGGATAGAAGCAACAGTTTGTGATGAACAGTGAGTGTCACTAGGATAGATAGCCATATGCATTTAGATAAAAAGTAGCATTTTGTGATAAACAGGGAATGCCATGATGACTGACATGATTGATTTGCTTGACTGCAGGAGTATTTGCCTATGTTGGAGTCACGTGAGAGATTCTCGTCTACTCAGAGATTGCGACCTGAGCTGACAACCGAGGAGCAAGCTGCTATCGAGGCTATGGGATTGAGACACATTCTATATGTGCCTGAGTTTCGGGTGAACATGGGACTGTTGACTGCGCTGGCGGAGAGATGGCACTCCGAGACATGTACTTTTCATTTGTCGATGGGTGAGATGACAATCACCCTTGAGGATGTATACAGGATCCTGCGGATACCGATCGATGGGGAGCTGATCCCATATGATCAAGATGGAGATAGGGATGCCCTGAGACGAGTGTTCCAGGACCCAGGACTAGAGATGAGGGGGACTAGAGATGAGGGCTGGACACGTGGCGTGGGATACTATGACAGCTACAGGGCTAGTGCTGCCAGCAGTTATAGGAGGAACGATCAATGGGTTCCTGTGTCCGGATAGGGCGACATGGGGGTTGGCTGTAGGCTGGGGAGGAGCATTGGAGACATTGGTGACACAGCACACCAGATATGCTTGGGGACCATGTGTGCTGGCACACCTCTACTATGAGTTGCATCAGTTTGTATACCACGGATCAGTGGGATTGGGCTGTGGGGTGACATCGTTGCAGGGGTGGGCTTATGAGCATCTGCCAATGACGAGGCCGATACACTTCAGAGGCAGGGGTCATGGACGCAGTTTTGTGCACTTATATGACATGATCACGCCACAGCCACGGATTGGCAGGTTAGAGCATTGGCGGCAAGTGATAGATGATATTGACATGGTCATATGGAGACCATACCTGGGATGTGAGCAGTGGGAGGATGATGCGGTTGAGCTTCCCTACACTTTTCGGAGCAAGTACCTGATTGGGCGGACACCCTATGTGCTGGAGAGGTAGCTAGTGGACAGGGTTGGCAGGATCCAGAGGATGCCACGGGGCTCAGGCATGTATGCATGCACTGTGAGAGATCAGGCGCAGTTTGGGCCCTTGCTATCATATGATCAGGTGGTTACGCAGCTGGTAGAGATGATGCCCCTACCTTGGGACATGTGGCCAGAGATTGAGGATGCTGGCATGGACACCGAGTACATAGCATACTGGGTGGAGCATCCATTCCCATGCCTGACGGATCCGGGGGAGGCCTTAGATGGAGATGGTGGTGGGGATGATGATGATGGTGGAGGTGATGGGGGTAGAGGCCGACGGAGGAGGAGGGGAGCAGTTGGAGAGAGGAGGGTTGCACCGTGGAGGGAGGGTGGAGAGGAGAGCAGGCTCGGGTGGTGAGGGGTTGCGGTGGATTGCCGCTACAGGTGCCCGCAACACAGAGTCCCAGACAGGTACAGGTATAGGGACAAATACCAGTACAGGCACCCGTACAGGTACAGGCACAAGCACAGGGGCAGGCACCCGTACAGGGGGAGCCACAGGCAGAGGCAGAGGGGGCTGATGCAGAGGAGGATGAGCTGATAGAGCTGAGGGAGATCTGCCAGGGACAGGTAGATGAGATCCAGGAGTTGGAGAGGGAGAGGGATTGGCTTAGGAGGAGGCTCAGAGATACTGAACGGGAGCGAGATCAGGCTATTCAGCGTTATACAGAGGCTGAGACAACACTGAGGGCTGGGAGACAGGCAGCAGAGGACATAGGGGCCGGATATGCCTATGTCCTGTGGACAGGGGAGGAGATTGCCTATTGGCGGGATCTCTATTATGGTGCAGTGCCTGTGGATCAACGGGCGAGGAGCTTCCATAGACCGTCGCGTACAGCGACAACTACGGGAGGGAGCTGGAGGAGACAGGCATCGAGTGGTGGGGTTATGGGTCCTCCACCACCACCAGATAGAGGGGACAGGAGGGATGATCCTGGAGCGGGTCCTTCAGGGGCTCAGATTCCATCGAGGCCAGGCGGCTCCGAGGGAGGGAGTTCATCATAGCCATAGAGGGCTCCCTATGTATCAATATTGTACCATTTTTGTACGATGATGTAGACACCTGCGGGTGCTTTGTAGCCATATGATTTTTTTGACATCATTGTATCATGACACTTTATATATATATGAGATGATTCATCTTTGCAGCGGCTATATGCATGTGTACCTATATGATGAGATGTTCTTATGTGATGTTTATGATGTGGATGCAAATATGTATATGATGCAATGCAATATTTTTGTTCTTCTATGTTTTATATATGTATGCATGATGCAAATGTGAATGTATGTAATGTCGATGAATATGATAATGCAAATGTAAATTGTGCTAACAGGTGTTGTGTGCAGGATGTGATGCAATTGTGATATCTATATGTATGTATGAAATGCTTGTATGTGGTAATGCAGGTGAAACTACATGAAATGCAAATGTTTTTGGTGTGTCATTATACTCAGTCATGTGATAGTAGGCTATGCGGACTCGAGAAGGATGATGGAAGTCAATCAAGAAAGGGGGATGGAAGATAAAAGATATGAAAGTGAAAGAGCCTCTTGTGTGTTATCATCATTGAGCTTTATTATGGCAAGTAGGTTATGACAATCGAGGCATATGTTCGACCCAGAAAGTCATTGTACCTGTTTGCATGGAGATAAGACAGTCACAAACAAGGAATGCCCCAGTTCATACTAGACTCACAGTGTCCTCATATCCTTGGACAAGTCATAGCATTACTAAGAGACAATCCACAGATAGCAAATACAAATAGGTGACAATACCCCATCCTCGCCTTTCTAGTCAAAGACATCCTGGAGATAGAATCTCTAGTCAGAGACATCCTGAAAAAGCTTAAAAAACATGTCACCAAAAAGATAAAATCAAAAGAAAACCAAGACTCGACACCAACATCCACTGTAGTCCTCAAGTTTAGTGTCTCTTGTCACTTGTATAAAGTCGTATTTGATTGTGGTCACAATGTTTACTTTCACAAAGAGGATAGATAGCACTGAACCATAATGTTGTTTGAGTCTATTGAAAGATTTGATTTGTTGAAGCCCATTGTTGCTGCTGTATCTCATCTGAAACTGATTGAATCCATGAAACTGATACTTTATTACGGAGAAGGTGAAACTTTATTGTGGATCTGTGATGCAAATGTTGCTTTATTGCGGATTGTGCGCGGATAGACTAAAGGAAGCTGGAAGAAACTGTACTCCTCGAAACGTGTGATGTTCTCAGTTCCACACCCATCACTAGACGTAGGATTTTGCCTTAGCCATAGATAGGATCTGATTTATTATGGATGGAAAGTGAGTGAAAAGGGAGGTTTATTATGAATGGCTAATCAATCTTGGGTAGATCAATAACAAGCCATGATGGGAATGGGTAAGTTTATTATGAATGGATAGGTTGTGAGTGTGTGCAAAGTGAAAGGATGAAAGTGAATCCTGAAGGAGGGAGGAGCAATGTCTCTACGCATGGCGCTGGTGACCCAGTTTTCACCATGGTACTTGCCCAAGGCGCCACCGAAGTGGTTTTCACCGTTGGACGAAATTATTTCTCTTTACTTTTTTCGGTTTTTCAATGTTTTTTGTGTCACAAGGCGCCTGTTTGCCAGGTTTTCACCAAGTAACGATTTTTTTGTTTTATAATTTTTTTGTATTTTTGAATTTTTTGATTTTTTTGTATTTTTGAATTAGGATATTCCAAAGAGCTATGGTTAGAACCTGTGAAGGTGCATGCTATTGATAGGATCCTCCAAAGGTTCACCTTCTGTAGTTGAGAGCTGATATGCCCCAGATCCATATGCTGCTGTAATGATGTAAGGACCAAGCCAATTTGGTTCAAACTTGCCCTTCTTCTCTCTGTCTTGTTGATTTTTGGGATTTTCTCTGAGGACCAAATCACCTACCTCAAATGTGCGAGGCTTGACCTTGTGATTGTAGCTGCGACTCATTCGTTGTTGGTAAGCCTTGAGATGATTAAAAGCAGTTTGTCTTCGTTCATCCAATAGTTCTAGTTCTTGTAAGCGAGAAACCCTATAGTCTTCATCACTGATGATGTTTTGCAAAGAAACCCGTAAAGAGGGTAGCTCGACCTCAATAGGTAAGATAGCTTCAGCGTCGTAGACAAGTGAATAAGGTGTAGCTCCTGTAGGTGTGCGGACACTTGTGCGGTAGGCCCAAAGTGCAGGATTAAGTTGGATATGCCAATTACGGCCAGCATCGTCGACTGTCTTCTTTAGGATTTTAAGGATTGTTTTATTAGACGCCTCAGCTTGACCATTACCTTGGGGATAATATGACATGGAGAAATGATGGAAAATATGGAAGCGGTCACAAAGTTCACGAACATCCTGATTTTTGAAAGGACGCCCGTTATCAGTGATAATGGAAACAGGAATACTGTATCGGCAAATGATATAGTTGAGGATGAACGTAGCAATCTGTTTTCCAGTGACTTGTGTGAGAGGCACAACTTCAATCCATTTTGTAAAATACTTTATGGCAGTGATAATGAATTTATGACCATTGGAAGAAGGAGGGTGAATCTTGCCTATGAGATCGAGTCCCCACTGACAAAAGGGCCAAGGAGACGCAATTGGTTGAAGTTCTTGTGCTGGTGCATGTATGAGGTTGCCATGAATTTGGCATTGCTTACATTTCTTGACAAACTGATATGAGTCTTTTTCCATATTTGGCCAGTAATATCCAGTCCTAATGATTTTCTTGGCCAAGGTAGGACCACTAGCATGTGGACCACATATCCCTTCATGTACTTCACGTAACGTAATTTGAGCTTCGTCACTTTCTAAACATCTAAGAAGAGTGCCATCTAGACCTCATCGATATAGGATATCAGCTAAAATGACATATCTAGAGGATTGGCGAATAAAAGTACGACGTTGGTTATTTGATAGATCAGGAGGTAGGATATTGTCACGAAGGTATGTGAAAATGGAACCATATAACTGGGATTCGGGACCAACAACACATATCGTCTTAGTAGGCATGATCTCATATGAAGGAACTAAAAGGTTATCCACCAAGAACTCATAGCGGGTCTCGTTTGGAGGTAGATCAATCAATGAAGCAATTGTAGCCATGGCATCTGCAACGCGATTCTGCTCTCTTGGTATCTGCTCAAAGTCTATCTTTGTGAAATGTTGTTTCAGGTCATCCACCATTTGTTTATAAGGCATTAATTTTTCATCTTTTGTTTGGTAATCATCAGTTGCTTGACGGATGACAAGTTGGGAGTCCCCAAAAACACGAAGTTCTTGGATCTTCCATTGAACTACAATTCGTAATCCTGTTGTTAATGCCTCATATTCCGTGATATTGTTAGTACAAGGAAATGATAAGCGGTATGATTTTGGTATAGAATCCCCTTGAGGAGTTATAAAGAGGATGCCGGCTCCTGCCCCGTTTTGTGTGTATGAGCCGTCGAAGTACAGTTGCCATGGCTTTGCATGTGACATTGTCAAAATAGATTCATCTAGAAATTTTGAACTTAGAGGAACATCATCTATCATGGGAGCATCTGCTAATTGATCTGCGATGGCTTGTCCTTTTATTGCTTTTCTGTCCACATACTCGATGTCGAATTCACTCAGGATCATTACCCATTTGGTCAGTCGCCCAGTAAGTGTTGCTTTATTGAGAAGGTATTTCAATGGGTCCATCCTTGCAACCAACTTGGTCTTATGAGTGAGCATGTAATGTTGTAATTTCTGCAAAGCAAAGACCACGGCGAGACATGCACGCTCAATTGGTGTGTAATTTAGCTCATATCCTACCAATGTGCGACTGATATAGTATACTGCTTTTTCTTTTCCTTCAGCAATTTGTTGTGCTAAGAGTGCCCCCAGTGTTGTTGAAGTAGCTGATATGTATAGTAACAGAGGTTGATCTGGAACTGGTGGCATCAGAACTGGCAGATTTAGAAGATAATCTTTGAGCATCTGGAAAGTCTGTTGATAGTTATCATCCCATTTGAATTTGATGTTTTTATGTAGCAGGTGCTGAAAAGGATTACACTTATCTACAAGTTGTGCTATGAATCTTCGTATGGACTGGAGTCTGCCTTGTAAGGATCGAAGTTGACTGATATTTCTTGGTGGTTGCATCTCCAAGATGGCTTTGACTTTTTCTAGATCAGCTTCGATTCCTCTTTTGGATACAATGAACCCTATGAGCTTCCCGAAGGTTACTCCAAAGACACATTTCTTGGGGTTTAATCTTACTTTGTATTTTTCCAACCGATCAAAGATGACTGAAAGTATGTCCAAATGTGTATTTCTGTCAATTGATTTGCCCAAGAGGTCATCGACATAATCTTCCACGGTTACGTGCATGAGATCATGAAAGATAGTAGTCATGGCTCTTTGATATGTAGCACCTGCATTTTTTAGCCCGAAGGGCATGACATTCCAACATAAAGTTCCCCAAGGACAAGTGAATGATGTTTTGTGTTGATCCTCGGGTGCGATCCTTATTTGATTATAACCAGAGAATCCATCCATCAATGATAACATTTCATGACCTGCTGTGAGATCAACAATCAAGTCAATATTTGGTAATGGGAAGTCAACCTTTGGACAAGCTTTGTTGATGTCTCTGAAATCTGTACAAATTCTGATGTTGCGATCTGGTTTACTGACAGGCACTAAGTTAGAGATCCACTCAGGATAATCAATTGGGCGTATGAATCCGACATCCAATAATTTCTCAAGTTCTTCTTTGACTAGTAATGCCACTTGTGGGTGCATCTTTCTTAATTTCTGTTTCACTGGTTTTGCCCCCGGTTTAACTGTCAAATGATGCATTACCAAATCCGGATCTAATCCAGGCATATCAGCATATGACCAGGCAAAGTTGATTTGTCGTTCTTTGAAGAAACTTATGAATTTTGACCTTTCGGACTCTGTCAATGATTGAGCTAGGAATATGTTGTGTGGAACCTCTTCTGTACCAATGTTTGTTTTGATAGTCTCCTCTAACAACATGGATGACTTTTCCTCATATGATGCAGGGAGAATGTTGAGCCTTCCATCTTCGGGTGCCTCAGAGAGGTTTTCGCCCTCAAATACGTCCTTTCTTTTTACTTTTTTGGGGTCAGACAGCGCCATAGTGTGGTTTTCGCCATAAGACCCTTGATTTGTTCTTATTTTCACATTTTTGCGACCGGAAGGTCCGACACCCTCACCAAAATATGCTACGCTGTTGAGTTCTATCGTGTATCCCACCTTATGGTCCCTAGGAGGAAGATCATCTCGTATACCAAGATAGTCAATAAAAGCTTCATCATTTTGGAATGTGTCAAACTGTACAGGTCCTTCATGATCTCAATCAATGAGTTGGTGGTGGACAAGGGGAAGGCCGTTAATGTCTTCGAAGTTAGCGGGGCTAAGAGTGAAGATGCAGTTATATTCAGGTATGTCAAGGTAATTATCAAGGTCATCGATGGCACTCTCCTCATCAGTCTCGATCGCGAACGAATCCAAATTATCATCACTAGTAGTGCATTTTGGGACAGGTGTTCTCATCCTATGTGATTTCAACCTAGAACCTTGAGACAAGGACTGTGTGGAATCCTCGTGGGTTGTTTCTTGACCAACTCTGAACTTGTTATAAAATTCCTCTTCTTCTATTGGTTCATCTGGCTCTCTGAATGTCTCGGTGAGCTCATAGTCACTGGAAGACTTGTCGGAACCCCATTCCCATTCATTGGAATCTGTGGAATAGCGATCCTCTTGTTGAATTTTGGCAGCTTTGATTTGTAAGGCTTCTTTTGTCCTTTGGGTGTGTACCTTGGAAGTTAAGAAACCAAGTCCTTTCGAGCGTTCCTTTTTGAAAGTCAATTTAGGTTGTAAAGGTTCAATGATGCCTTCCTTTCCTAACCCAAGAGGGCTTTTTCCATCATACCCGAATTTTTGTAGAATTTTGAAGCCTTTGCCATATTTCTCACATGGTAGACTGGTGTGATCTTGTGTGTCCTCTTCATTGTCTTTGTAAAGCATTTTGTATAAATCTTCCTCTTCTAGTTCACCCCATCTCTGAAAGGTAGTAGGGTCCCATTTTAGTATCATAATGGATACTTGCTTGTTAGGATGTGGTCTTCCATATTCTTTTGGGGAACTCATGACTTGTCGTAAGTACATGGTCTGATTTAAAGTGTATTCCC
Source organism: Cryptomeria japonica (assembly GCF_030272615.1). Lineage (NCBI taxonomy): Eukaryota > Viridiplantae > Streptophyta > Pinopsida > Cupressales > Cupressaceae > Cryptomeria > Cryptomeria japonica. The sequence goes on from NC_081412.1 coordinate 90,337,817, forward strand.
CCATGCCCTTGTCTTGAAACTTGCCTTTAAGCTCACCTTGTTTTGATGTTGAGGGTTTTAATGACTCAGGATCAATGTATGCCGAGGAAGGAACAGCTTCATGATTACTGGGAATGATGGTCTCAGTCTTTGATCTCAGGTTATTGCAGTATATGAACGAATTAGGATCGCCATTAACTGTTACTTCCACTCCATTATGAGGAAACTTAATGCATTGGTGATATGTGGATGGGACTGCCCTCATTTCATGAATCCAAGGACGTCCTAGTAATATGTTATAAGTGAGATCTAGATCCAAGACTTGACAAGCCACATCCTTTGTAATTGGCCCAACTCTGAGAGGTAAGGTGACTGTGCCCTTGGATGAACGCTCTTCGTCATCATATGCCTTAATGGTGATTTGATTTGTAGAATTCACAGCTTTATCAGAATATCCCAATTGTTTAATAGTGCTCAATGTGCAAATGTTTAGACTTGCTCCTCCATCTATCAGGACTCTTTTTATTCGATGTTTGTGTATGAAGGCTTCAACGTGTAACGATGCATTATGTGGCTAACTTACGGAGAGGCATCATCGGCTTCTGTGAATGTAAGGGATTGTGGAACGGAAAGGTATCCCACCATGGCTTGAAACTGGTCCACGTTCAGATCAGTAGGAACAGCGGTGTCTCTCAAGATTTTGTCAAGAATAGCTTTATGAGCGGGGGATATGCGTAATAGCTCGAGGATGGAGATTAGCGCGGGTGTCTTCCCTAACTATTCTACAAGGTCATACTCAGGTTTGGTTGATGAAGAAGCGGTGTTTTTAGTTGGAGCACCTTGCAAAGTGATTTACCTCGGCAGGTTGTAACATGACATTCAGAGGTAGGTTCGGAAGAAGATCCAACACCTTTTAGGACAATCCTAGGTCTCCGGGTAGAATTCTCAGGGTTTTTGTCCATGATGATAATAGTAGAGACATAATTATCCATCGAAATGTGATTGATAGTTGAATCATAGTTGTAGGATGCTCTGGTATAGTTGGTTTGGTCATCTGTGGCTTTAGCTTTTCCTTTGTCATGTTTTGGGAATGGTTCCTTAAACATCTCATGTTCTTGATTGGATGAGTGCCCTTCAATCTCAATGTCACCCCTATCAATGAGATCTTGTATGATGTTCTTCAGTCGATGACAATTTCCTGTCTTATGACCCTTGCTCTTATGAAATTCACAATACTCATCATCATTCCACCAATTTGGCTTAACCTTTGGTTCATATGGAGGAAAATCTGGAACTGTGATTACCTTGTTTGCCACTAGCTTCTTGAAGACTGACTCAAGTGGTTCTCCCAATAGGGTGTACTTCCTTCGTGATCTAGAAGTTGTTTGAGTATTCACTTGATTGTTTGTAGAACTTGATCCCAAAAAGATGAATTTGGGTCGCACTGTGTTGGCATCAACAACACCATCATTGACTACATTTTTGTTTTTGTTCCAAAATCTCAGCTTGTCTTTTCCCTTAAAATCATCTTTGTTTTCCTTGAATATCTTAATAACTCCTTGTTCAATTAGGACCTTTTCTGTCGCTAAGCCTTTTTCAATGACGTCCTTGAAGGTGGACAAACAAGCTTTTCTTAAGTCATAACCAATATCTTTGTTAACATTCTGGGTGAACATTTCTACCATTTGTTTTTGTGGAATTTCACAAGAACATCTGCTGGCTAGATTTCTCCATCTTTGTAAAAATGATGCAAAAGACTCTCCCTCTTTTTGCTTAGTATTGCACAAAGTAGTGACTGATATGTCTGTCTCTATGTTGTAGGAGAAATGTTGGATAAATGCCTCTGCTAGATCACCCCATGACTTAATACCAAGTGGGAGTTGGGAGAACCATTCCATAGCTTGATCACCTAGGCTTTGTGGGAATAATCTCATCAAATATGTCTCTTCTGCTGCTACCTCAATGCAAGCTGTGAAAAACTGTCTTATGTGTGCCTTAGGATCCCCTTTTCCTCTATACTTATCAAATTTAGGCGTCACAAAGTGTGTAGGAAAAGGAGGCATTGGAATGCTTTTGTCAAATGGATAAGGACATATGTCTCTCATTGTGTATGTTGGCTTTGGTGTATTTATGTCCTCCATTTTCTTTTGTAAGTCTCTAATTTGTTGCTCTAAATTGCTCTTAGGTGGAGATCGACTTCTTGGACCATATCCCATGCTTGAGGCACCAATTGGAGGAGGAGCATGTTGCATATATGGATGATATTGATCATACACATGTTCATATGGAGGAGGTCTATAGTGATGCTACGTATATGGACCACTTGGTATAGATTCATGTTGAGGAACACCATATCTATTTTGTGCATGTATACCATACTCTACAGGCATGTCATGTTCTAATGTGTTGCCCCCAAATTTGACATGAGGTTTCCTTGTGTCCAAATTTTGAGCATGCCTTTGAATATCCAATTGCTTTGGTAGTTGATCCTTAGCATTGGTATGTGATTGAGCATATTTCGCTGCATAAGACTTCCATAATGGTCTGCGAAGGTGAGTATCATATGCTTGACCATGTGTGTATGGGACCTCTGGTTTTTGAAATAGAGATGATGGTGATTCAGGTACCATATGTGGTCCTCTATTGCCTCCACTATTAGGCCTTCTTTGATCCATGTTGGAGTGAGTTTGTTGCAAAGGCCGATTTTCCATTATTTGAGACATGTCAAAATCATGAGGTATCTTGGCTCCACTTTGTGCCATCATGTGTAAGAAGTATTGTCTATCCCTTCTCATTATTTCCTCAACCAATCAATTGAAATGGGGATTCATAATGGATTCTTCCACATCTGTTGAATGTACGGAAAAGTTGTCCATATTGTCATTGTGTGTAGCATTGTTGTTTGTAGTGTCCATGTTCTCAACATTTGGAATGTTTCTATAGGCATCCATGTCAGGTAATGTAGTATGATCAAAAATGAAAAAGATATCATTGTCATACTCATAAGAATTCATGTTTGCGGACTCTTGAGCCTCTTTAGTTTCTCTCCTAGATTTTTGAAGACGGGTTTCAACCATGAACTAGGTATTGACCGAGATGTGTGAGACTAGATGAAAATGAAAAAAGTATGGAAGACCAAGAAATGGATGGAATGTAAATGAATCTGAGGTGTACTTGCAATGTCCAAAGTGTAAGACCAAGTATGTATGTAGTAGAGTAGGTGTGACTTCCAAAGAGAGGATAGTTTCTCTTGATGAGGTAAGTTGACCTCGACTCTAAGTAAGACCAAATGAGACCCAAAGGTGATAGACCTTGATGAGGGACCACTTATCAAAATGTTGTTGTATGTAGTGTGTTGACTAAGTATAGTGAGGACAAGCAAGTGACCCTTTGACTCAAGTTTAGACATTTGTGAATGTAAAGTGAGATGTGAAGCAATGATGGACTTTGTGAGACCCAAGGACAGGTTGAATGCTAAATGAAACCCTGAAGAAATGACCTAGGAAGCTCAAGAATTCTGAAACCGATTGTGTTTGTTTGCTGGACTGTAACAGTTTTTTTTTCAATTCTGAACACAGACGCGTCTGTATACTTCACATACGCGGTTTCCTGACACAGACGTGGCTCTGTTCAACACAGATGCGTCTCTAAATTTTTTTGCCAAGTGTAATGTTGATTTTGGGAACACAGACGCGTTTCTGCCCTTCACAGACACGGTTATACAACACAGACGCTATTATGTCAGACACAGATGCGTTTCTGCAAAATTTGTGCAATTTTTTCCTATCTGTGAAGTTGTTTTGTTGTGACCAAATCTGACTGTTTGATTGTTTTTCGTGACAAGAGGACACAGTGTTGATGAAGACCCAATGTTTGCAAGTGTCTAGACTCAAAATGACTCCAAGAAAAGTGTGTTGTTTGATGTAAAAATGTTTTGCATACACTTGAACACACAAAAGACACAATGTTTTGTTGTTTGGTTTTGAATGTTTTGACTGTTTAAAATAAGTCAAGCATAATTCTTATGGCTGGCCAAGACAATAGTTGTTGATCCCACATGGGGTTTTACCCCCGAGGCTACGCTATTCAGAGCGGATACTTAGATGCTTGACCTCACTGGCTCCACCCTCGGCACTCACTTCTCGGGTTAGCCAAGCATCAGTCCCCACGAAAACTCCCCGTGGTGAACTTTGTATCTCTACTAAGAACCGTATGTGTGTGGGCCACTACCAGAGGTCCGACCTCCTGCCCCAACAACTAGAAGGATTTGGGCTTCTAAAACAAAAAGGTGCTAGTAAGGGCATCCGCTCGTGTGGCCATACATGCGGCACTTTCAGCTCTATAAATACAGAAGGCTCCCAGCCGGTAGGGGTTACGCCCTACAACTGATCAAATAAATTTGATCAAACAGGTTTATGGGGAGACATAGTGTCGATATGAACTAATCAACACACGTTATCCATAGTTTTCACCATGAATACAGTTGTTTATAGTGGTTCGAAAGAGGTGGGTTTTCCTCGCTACCACTTGGGTCGTTCTCTTCTCACTAGTAGTCCCAATGACCACACGGGAAGACAGGCCCTCTAAAGATTAAACAAAAAGAGCCTATTGCTCAAGACACAAAAGACAATGATTCAATTTTAGTGCACCAATTGAAGTGTTTGCTAGTCTATGAAAACAAGACACACAGTAAAAAACCAAAAACCCTTACCAAGGACCTGCAACAAAGATTTGTTAGTAGTTTGGATTGTTTCAAATAATCACCCCTTCCTGCAAGCACACAAGTTAGGTAGATTTTAAACCCAAAAGACTTTGTGAAAATAGGGGCCTTCAACCAAACGATTTTGCTTTCAAGACAAGCTGCACCAATTTTGTTAGCTAGATCTGAAAATGTTAGCTCAAAATAAACCACATCTGAAACCCTAGATGCAAAATCCCAAAATTGAATCAATAAACCCAAAATTTGAAACTGGTGAACACAGACGCGATTACCCTTAACACAGACGCGACTTCGTGACACAGACGTGGTTCTGTGAGGCACAAACACGACTATAGAACGCAGACGCGATTTCTGGACATAGATGCGACTAAAAACACCGCAGACGCGACTTAATAACACAAACGCGTTTTCCCGAAATTTGCAAAATAAAATATTGCCAGTAACACAGACGTGATTCCAAAAGTCGCAGACGCACCAGAAAAACAAAAACGCGATCCGAAAGTGCGCAGACGCGAAAATATCAAAATGCTGCCGAAAATGTCAGATCTGCAACTTCAAAATACAAAAATAAACCAGATCTGAAACCCTAGATGCAAAATCCCAAAACTGAATCAATAAACCCAAAATTTGAAACTGGTGAACACAGACGCGATTACCCTCAACACAAACGCGACTTCGTGACACAGACGTGGTTCTGTGAGGCACAAACATGACTATAGAATGTAGACACGATTTTTGGACATAGACGCGACTAAAAACACCGCAGACGCGACTTCATAACACAAACGCGTTTTCCCGAAATTTGCAAAATAAAATATTGCCAGTAACACAGACGCGATTCCAAAAGTCGCAGACGTGCCAGAAAAACAAAAACGTGATCCGAAAGTGCGCAGACGCGGAAATATCAAAATGCTGCCGAAAATGTCAGATCTGCAACTTCAAAATACAAAATCTGCAACAAGGATGTTAAATGCAAAAGGGACAAGAGTCCCACCAGGCGTGCCAAAATGTATATGGTGAAAATGGATAACAATAATAACGATATTGAAAGGCTAAATAGATTCAACCACAAAACCCTAGCCTAACAACAACAGAGATCCACCATAACATATGAAGATTACCTAAGACAATGCAAATCAAATGAAATCACAAAGATTATACCATCTCATGTCTAATAGGGTTTGGATCTCCATTCTTCCTATCTCCATTGATCTTGCTTGATATATTTGCTCTCAGATTTTATGTGTGCACAAGAGCTCAACAAAGAACGGAATGTGGTTGCAAGTAGGATCGCCTATGTTCAAAAGCGTAGTGTAGTCAAGTAGTCAATGAGGGCTTTGATAATGAAGGAAGCATCTCCTTATATAGAAGACACTATATGAAATGGAGGGATAAGATTGAGAGGTGTAAAATGAGGTCGGCTATGATTAAAGGGTAGGTAAAAGAAATAATAAAATAATGAAAGGGGTAGGTAGTGTATGAATTAAGAGATGAATGACATGTGTCATGGGTAGAAAAGGTTAATGACTTAATTAAATAAATAAAGATTTATTTAATTAATAGAAGAAGTGAGATCAATTAAATAAATAAGATATTTATTTAATTTAGAAAAATGATAATTTTAAAAAATAAATGTATTTATTTAAATGAGAAATAAGGCTAGAAGAGGATAAATGAATTAATTAAATAAATAAGAATTTATTTAATTAATAGAAGAATTAAGCTTAGATAAAATATTTATTTAATTAGACTGGACAATTTTGGTTGTCTACAGTAACTATTTAGAGGTGGTAGAACACCAACATTATTTGGCCTAGTATTCCAAACTTTAGTTTGTTGATGATTGTTCTTACCTCTATTTTGAAAAGTATTATGATTGTTTTGTTTATCTAATGAATATTTTTTGTGATTTCTTAATTGAATAACTTTAGATGTTAACCTTTTCAATCGAGTAATGACCTCTTTAATATATTCATTTTCTTCTTGTACCTTTGCAATCAAATTATCTCAATTGTAAGAAAAGAAAGTGTTCCTATTTAGTTGCACTTTTGTAATAGCTGGTCCAAGGTGAAGTGCCAGAGATTGGTTATTTTCCTATAATTGCAAGCCATTATGATGGTTATTTCCCTATAATTGCAAGCCATTATGAGTAAAGCGGGAACATGATTCAACGATGACATGCTTTGTCAAAAAACCATTGATTCTTTGCATTTGATTGTTCATCCCAAGGTTGCCAAAATCAACAAAGGTCCATACCATTTTCGTCCCATCTCCTTGTTAACTTTAATTGCTTCTACACACGCTTCAAGAAAATTTGTAGCTACATGATTTCTCCTTGTCACAAGCATAGACATCAACGAATCCAAAGCATCATAATACACTAGTAAGATTGCAACATGAGCAACACTATAAGGATCTTTAAGCTTAGAATATCCCTTCTAGAACCGATCATTGAAGGTATTAATATATTCACCTTCACCTCACTTTATCTCAACAAACCAGTGATATAAAGTTGCTGCATCTATATGGATTTAAAATTACGCTAAGAAAAAATTCTCCATTAGATCCTAGCTAGTTATGAAGTTTCTAGCCAAATTAATATACCAATCATATGCCTCTTCTCCCACAGTATAAGGAAAAGACGACGCACAACATCTTCGTGTTGAATTCTTGCTAAAACAAGTGTCCTTGAAAATTTGAAGGCGATCTTTAGCATCTTGATGAAGTTGATTATTTGGACACAAATTTTCAAGGCTTTTCGATAAAGCGTGGTATATTAGAAATTGAATAAATGATTCCATGTTAAATAAACCAATAAGAATTTGATTTCTTGGAACAACACTAATTGAATTTTCTCTATTTCTTCAATGATCTTCTAGTCGAATGAATTCTCCTCTAGAATCGATAAATTAGAACCTTATGGCATTTCTTCTCTATTCCAACTTGTACAAATCTACAGTTTTTTACAAGTGAGCCTCCTTCCACAACTCTTTAACATAACCATTGTACACCAAAATACAATTACTAGTGACAAAACTATAACAATTTACACAATTTTAATACTATGTTTGAAACTTTCCAAATAAAAGCACAATCCCTCATTTATAGCTATTAACCCTTACCTTATGAAGCCAATCAACCCTCATAAAGTGAAAAGTGAAACCCATTTAAATTGCTTGCACAGGTAGAATCAATATGGATAAGTCTATTTTGAACTTAAAGGCAATCCTAGTAGCTTTTGGTGCTAAAGCAACAAAAGGAACTTAAAGCCAAGCCTAGTGGTTTAGGTGCCAAAGCAAAAGGGAGAGGAGAAGGGGAAGGCAAACAAAGAATATTTTTAACTTAGCTAACAAATAAAAGTAAAAACAAAAGGATGGGCAGGGAAGGTATCAAAAAAATTACTTAATACAGAAAGCCCACATGTTTAATTTGACTCCATTCTACAAGAAATCCCTATTTTACGCTGAGTCAGAAATCAAACGTTGAAGCCAATTAAGGCTCTGCATTCATCACACAGAGGAAAAGCTTTGGAGAGTCTGCAAAATGGCGGTCAAATCAATGGCGAGGAAGAAATCCAAGGTTGAAACTGAGAGCGAACGGGGGCACCAAAGCAGGATATGGCTTTATCTCTTCTTCCTCACTCTGCAATATGGTGCACAGCCATTACTTTCCAAACGCTTCACCGGGTAAAATAATTTTAATTTTCTTGTCCTTTGGTTTCGAACTCTCGATCATCTTAGGTTTAACATTGTCTTTAAATTTTCCGTAGTTAATAAACATCGTTAAGCTTCTTAATTGATAGTCATGAACTCCTGAATTCGTGACCTATTTAGCACCTAAAATATTATGGATTTTGCTGCTCACTGGGTAAAAGTGTTTAATTTTCTTAGCGTTCTTTGGAATCGTACCCGCGACCTGTTAGTTTCTTATATGCTAATGTTTTTTCGGGGGCTGTGTATGCTATTTTGATCTCTAATGAAGAATTCAAGCTCAGGCTCATATAATTTTATTGTTTTATTGCCCATTCTTTCCAGATGAAACACAGTTGATTTCAGATATATGAGAATTCTTGGAAACAACCTTAGAATTAGAGTTCTATTGTTTCGACACTATGTGGGTTCGACTGTGGTCTTCATTAGGTTTTGAAAATCTTGTACTTTTGGTTTTTGAAGAATTCAAGTTTAGGTTAGAGAACTTTGATGTTCAATGACCGTGTGGAATGGAACTGCGAACCTATTAGGTTGAAATTGCCATGAATCTTTAAAATATTTTTTTGCTATATCTACCATGTGTTGAAGAATTCGAGTTCTGCGCAAAATAATTTTATCGTTCTTGGTTCCATGCCAGTTTAAAATTACAACTTATAAGGTTCAAGTGCCCTACATTTTTCAAACCATTTTTGGTAACTTGAGTCTTTGATGAAGCTTTCAAGTATAGGGTAAAACTTGACTCATTAGGTTGTAGAACCATAGATTCTTCTATTTGAATTGTCTTCACGCTACGTGGGTTCTAATGTGGGTCTTATTAAGTTTTGAAATTCTCACATTTCTGGTTTCCAAAGAAGTTTAGGGTTGAGAGTTTTAATGTTGTGGAATTGATCTTCAAACCTAATAGTTTTTAAGTGCCTTGAATATTTTTATACTGAGATGTAACGACAGTGACAGCAAGGGGTGGAGTGTAATGGTGTGAGTGTGTTACCAAAAGCTATTAAAGAGCTAACATATAAAAATAATAGAATACAAAACAAATAAAATATGCAATGGACGCAAAAAAGTTTAATAACTCTACAAAATAATTATGTACTTTAAGAAATAAAATAGTAAATAGCAGCGCACTTTAGTAAATAATACTTTTAAAATAACTACATGATTAGCCATTCATGGCATAAAGTGATGGTTAATTCGTGGCATTATTGTTGTAGCCACCAAGGTTCAAACCCTTGCTGGGCAATTGTGATTGTGGGTATTGTACCCACATTAATCTATTTTGCTCATAGCTTTGAACCTTTGCATTGAAACTGTTGGAGTTCCTGCCGGTGACTTCATGCTCCAAACCCTCATTGGGCCAGTGTGCATGCGGGATTTGTGCACCTGCTGAGCTATCAAGGTCGCGAGTTTCAACTATCCGTGTTAATGTTGTGTATTCATGTCGGGGATGAGGTCCCTTGCTTGGCCTCACCTGACAAAACTATATGATTTAATATGTAGTAAATAATTTATTGAAATTACTGTAATTCGTGTAATATCCCCATTTTCAAATTTCATTATTTGACCCTATGAGATTTTTTTAAGTGTTAAAATACATGCTACTATGACCTTGAAATTCAGTTCGTTTAATTTGCAGCTGTATAGGGGATCTTAAGTTTGTGTAATTCGCAGCTCTATAGGTTACGGATGCATGCATGGGCATGATGGGATACCATAACTAGAATCAGGGTATGGTAGTTAATGGGTATAGAATACATGCAAGGCTCATGCATACAAAGTTAAAATATTAAGACTATCATCAATATCAAATCATAAATGGAAATGAGGTGGTTCCTCTCAGTAATTATCTGTTATGTGACAGATTTTGTTGCAGACCTATGGTGCCTAAATTGGCAATTTTTTAAGATCTTGTGCGTTTTAGAGAAGTTTCAGCTAATCTGTTTTGCATGCTCTCCGAATTTATATATAAGCGGATTGAGTGGGATCATTTGACTTCTTTACAGCTTAGGTTATTAACTTTACTATATTTTTCTTTTTCTCTCCTATTATTTTTTCCTTTTTGGAGATGTCAACTGAGACATTAGGGATGATGTCTGGTCATTTCCCCTTAATGTGTACTTGTCAGCTGTCTCTAGAATGCGTAGTCTACCTTGGGTATATGTCTGGTTTGAATTTTTAAAAGGTAAAATTAGCTCAAAAGAATTCCATGTGAAGATATAATAGTTTATTTCCTGAAAATTTGATTTAGATTTAGGTTTATAAAGCATATGGTCTTTCCTGGATGAGGGAGCCTTTGTTTCCATTAGTGCAACCATTATTTTCTTTTAGAAGTAACATTTCTGGTTGCTGGAGTTGATATTAACGTAAAACAAGTGGCAGTTGCTATCCATGTGTATAGTGGATGGAAGGCAAATACAGAATGGTGTGTAGAAATTGCTAGGGTCAAGCATTATTTATAATTATTATTTGTTAGAGCCTTGCTAGTGAGGGACTTGGATTAGTGTTTTGATTTTAATGGATGGATTTCTAAGTGTTTTTGTAATCTGAGTTCCAATTCCTTGCCAGAAGTAAGCATTGTTTTTTTAATTTTTACCTTTCAAATTGTTAAAGACTTACATTTCTGGTGTTTTGATCTATTGGTTCCAACTTGCTTCTTGTTCCTACAGTATGGCTTCGAATGTTAATCAAAAGTAAGTGAACAATATAATCAGTTACTTCAAGACAAATTAATGAAAGGAGGTGTTCTTTCTTACCAAATCTTTTGTCTTCCTTCGCATCTCAGAGAATTTCTAGGTGAACACATTTGAGAAGTTTTAACCTTGTTTCATTTTCTCCAATTTTTTATTTTTACTGCATGATGCTCACGATATCAAAGCAAATGATTGACATCCATGAATCACTCACATTCAAGATCCCTCATTATTTTTGCAAGTTCAAACACATCGTTCAAGTTTCTCAAATGCTAGTTAGAGGTCAGGAGAGAGATGATTGGAATTTGGAGCAATTCATTAAAGTTTTTAATTCTGTGAGTTTTCTAGGGAATATTAGAAAGGTAACAGATACTTAAATTCAGATAACTCAGAAAGGTAGGCATTTTTGAGCTTAAACTTTAGTCAGGTTACCTACATATCTATATTAGGTGAGTTTTATTAGTGTGACCTAAGTGAAATATTGAATTTAGGTTTTACCTTAACACTTTTTGGCTTTTCCTTCACGTGGGTTCATCTTTACATATAAAACAAGTTTCAAGGGCCTTTGGGCATTGTATATGAGGGAGATAGTGTTGGATATGTTGTCATTGATGTTAAAGGTCGATGATCAAGGTTGTATAAGTTTCGGAGGATTACTCAAGTAATAGAGAATTGGAATGAGCTGCCTGGTTGTCTGCTTGAGCTGCTTGGTTACTTTCTTGAGCTATTTGGTTGCTTGGTTGAGCTTATTGATAGAAACAATAAAGATATCTTATTCAGTAGGCTGTAATTTGAGAAATGAAAAGCAGATATGTTTTAAACTTCGATTCCAATTAGTTTGTTCTATTAGCATTTATGTATTATTATCCCTTTTCAATTTTATTTATTGATTGTTCTGGCATGCATTTAATCTTATAGGAAGGAAGTAATTGTGACTTCTTCTGTGCTGGTGTGCGAATGGGCAAAGGTATTTCTAGTTGTTTGCTACTTTGTGACTTCAATTTCTTTACTAGTATGAATTTTATCTGAGACTGTACACTTTGTTGTCATGTTCAGCCAAGTAATTGCTGATCTCTAAACTTATATCTCTGCACCTTTTGCTTATACGCAGGTTCTATGTGCTTTAATACTTATGTTGCGTGAAGGCAGCTTGGGAAGACTTCGCAAAGAATGGACTTTTATAGGTTCATTGACAGCTTCAGCCCTTCCAGCTGCAATATATGCTTTGCAAAACAGTTTATTGCAAGTTTCTTATCGAAATCTTGATTCTCTCACTTTTACAATGCTTAACCAGACAAAGTTGTTTTTCACTGCGCTGTTCATGTACTTGATCTTGGGGTATGTATCGTAACCCTTCTTGAGGGTGGAATGGTCTCTGTTACTGTTTGTCTCCTTTAGGTTTGGCATTTAGATATAATTTGAATACCTCAATTTAATAAAATCTTCTGCTATTATTTGTTTTTGTGGTTGGAGGGCATTGCGCATATTCTTGAAGATGCAAGTCAAGTTATTTCTATTTTGAATTACCGAGTTCAAACAAATTGATGGATATTGGCTCCATGTTTTGTGACTTGTTCAATTGAAGTGGCGAGATTAGATGTACTTGAGTGTCTTATCCAATTCTGTCTATCTATACACATTTATATGATGCCAACTTTTCTCTTATCAAGCAACATTGATTTCCCAATGGATCACTTGGAAGGATGCGCAGATAGTTTCTAATGTAGCTTTCAAACCCGTCTATCCACTTATTCTTTTTCTGAATTGCTAAATCCATAGAGTTGGGATAAGTAGGACGTGTTCCTCTTTTCCAACGTAATTTGATGATCCACTTTTTTCTACGAGGTACTCCTTTAGGCAAGTCCTTAGGGAAAACATCTTCAAAATAGTGAAATAAGGTGCTAAACTTGATCCCTTGTCTTGGTTGACTCCTTTCATCATAAATTTCCTTAGTAATAATATTTTAACATGTATATTCTTTTTATGTCATTGCTTTTAATTGAAAGGTGTTACATATTGCCCTACCCCTACCTACATACAGACATGCTAAAGACAACAAGCAGAACCATATATAGAAACAGAGATGTATCAATCTATTATCCTATACATTGTTAGACGTAGCATGATGATGTGGTTTATATGATATCTGCCAAGTCCTCAAGGGGAGGATTGTAGTGATCAGTAAACATTTCATATATGGATGTTAATGCGTTATATCACTGCCTGCCCGTTAATGTGCACTGATTTGCAGTATCTTTCTTACTGCTAATGGTCTCCATACTGTTTTGATGAGATTCATTCTAGGTTGGAGCAATGGTAGCAAGCAGCTGGTAGTTGGTGCTTGAGCAGATTATTAGCAGCTTTCATGAGCTGCACCTGGACCACAGATGGACTAGTCACCAAGAGGGCTGGTAGCTCAGTGGTAGAGCACACCAAAAGCAAATTGGAGGTCCGAGGTCCTAGGTTTGAATCCTAGCCTATCTATGAAAAAATTAACAGTGTATCAGAGCCTAGGTCAGCTGAGCTAGGCTGAGCTAGAATCCTTGAGCTCAGTGGTAGAGCACACCAGAAGCAAATGGGAGGTCCTAGGTTTGAATCCTAGCTGGTCCATGAAAAATTTAACATTGTAAGAGCCCAGGTCAGCAGAGCTAGGTCAAGCTAGGATCCTTGAGCACCTGCATTGTGGCAAAATGGGGAGTGTTGGAAAATGAGTCACACTTGAACCAAAGATGGACTAGTCACCAAGAGGGTCAGTAGCTCAGTAGTAGAGCAACCTGAGCACCTGCGTTGTGGCTCAAGGGGGAGTGTTGGAAAATGAGTCACACCTGAACCAAAGATGGACTAGTCACCAAGAGGGTCAGTAGCTCAGTGGTAGAGCACCCCAGCAGCAAATGCTGGTTGATGAAAAGTTTAATAACTTTCCTAACAATGAAGAAGGATCCTTTTCGTTTCTTGGATAAATAAAATGCTTTTGTCATATCTGTCCAAGACAGGAATTGATTGTTTCTGAAAAGGTTTCTAAAATTATGAAATCCTTTAAAGAGCCATTCCCTATATGAGCATCCCTGGATCAAGGCTAATTCTGGATTAATTATTTTTATATTGCAAATCCCACCAAACTGATCTATAATTTTGAATGCTGCCATCCTTATTAGAGAAAACTCCTGATCCCATAGCAGGCCTTTGACTGCCTCACAAGGCCTCTCAATACTACAAAAACAGTTGAGCTTGGAGGCTTCACTAGAAAATTGCCAAAACAAGATGTCATGAGGGCATAAATTGTAATGACCCCATCTTAGTTAGGGACTTGGGTTTGAGGAGTTAGCCTATTTTTGACCTTTGTAGGCTAACAAGGTATGGATAAAGGGGTCAGTAATGCAGTATCTTGAGGAGTGGTTTGTCTATTTGTTCTAGTTCAGTGTTGAGTTCAGTTCTGGTCTTCGTTTCATCAGTTTCTGACACTTTATGAGGATTTCCTATTTTTTTGGGGAAAATTGCTAAAAATAGACATGGTCCTATTTTCATTGGCATGGCGAACCGTGGCCCTAGCTTCTGACAGATTCAGTTTCCAAGCAATAATGAGAGAGATATGAATTTTTAAGTGGTTCCACAGGCAATTAATATTTTAATGAAATATTAATATAAAATCATAAAGTGCATCACTTAAATAAATTTAAGTGAAAATTTATTATCTCCTAAGCTAGGCGTTGCTTTTAGGGTTAAGTTGGAAACCCTAAAAGCAAGTTATCATTTTTAAATCCCTAATTGCCAAAAATCGTACCTTTTGGGTATTTAGGCAGCCAAGATGGAAATTAAACCTCATTCATTGATATTGAGCATTTTACATTTTCTTCTGAGCACTTGGCTATGGCAGCTAGGGTTTGGACCTGTTTTGGAGAGCGTGCATTCTTCAGAATTCAGTAGCTTTGAGATTGTGAAAGATCAATCGAATTGTTGCAGCTTGGTTGGCTTCATTCAGAAGTCAAATTGAATTGAATTGGGGCAGATTTGGCTTCTTACAAGGCAGATTTGTTGTAGGTTTCCCTATTTATTGTTTTGTTGTTAATTCTTCTGTGGTTTGGAGGCTTCTTTTCCCAAACACACAACTTGCTCATTTATTGGCGCCATCTTCCACTGTTTGGGTGTCTTAGTATTAAATAAGAGCAGATCTGAGTTGTTTCAGAATAAAAATCAGAACTTTGTAAGTTGCTGATTTTTTCTTTCTTTTCAATAAATTGGCTAAGGACCTACGGGTATGCTTCTAAATTCTCCAATTCATTGTTTCAGTTGATTAAATTCATGTATTATTTCAATATGTGTTGCAAATTAAAGAAACCCTCTTCTACAACATCTGTCTATTTTTGAAAGACCATCTTAGTAATTAAAAATTACAAAGAAGATCTACAAATTACAGCAGTTGAAGAGTTGAACCAGCAAGGATTCATCACATAAACCCATCCAAGATTTTATGTTTTTTGTAATAGCAGAATCAATTCTATTTCTTATATAAGCCTTCCAAGGTTCATCACCTTTAAATGACTTGATTAAGCTTTTTACGACAGAGGATATACCATTCACTTTTAGATTTCTGAGACCAATTCCCCCATTTTTTTTTGCATGTAGCTCCATTTTCAATTCACGACGTGTTTTATTGCTTCCTTCTCATCTGACCATAAAAGGTCTCTTACCAGTTTATGAATTCTTTCAATTTTGGTATATCTCTAAGCTCTATGGAAATGCCCTTAATTTTTAAAAAAAGGTAGTTTTTCTCTCTTTTTATACAATTTTTACTTTTATTTTTTAAATTTGATTTAAAAAAAAAAATCTTATACTTTGGTTTGCTGCTTTTTTCCACAAATGACTTTTGCTGTTATGAGAAGCATAGTACAAATCAAAGGAAGCAATTTTTTTTTGATATGTTTGAAACCTTCTAGCGATATATAACAGATGCAATTGCCAAACATAATGTCGTGATGGTGCAAACCCATCCAAGGTTTTCTGTTTTTTGGAACAGCACAAGAAATGTTGTTTTTTGATCAACACCTCCCAAGGTTCATCATCTTTAAAAGATTTGATTACCCAAACAGCAAGGGATATACTGTACACTTTTAGATTTCTCAAACCTATTCTCCCATATTTTCTGGTCATATAACACCATTGCCAGTTCATTGCATGCTTTTTTTTGCTTTCATTCCTGTCTGACCATAAAAGGTCTCTTATCACTTTATGAATCTCAATTCTTTCAACTTGGTAACTTCCAAATAGCCAAGTAGAAACATGGTACAAATTAAAGGAAGCAAGAACCTTTTGACAAATTTGAAACCGGTTCTAGCTATAGATAACTGATGCACCTGTCATCCATCAATTTTTTTTTCTCTTTTCTTGACAATCCAGTTTCAATTATTCCCAAGTATAGAGATTTAAAAAAGAGGATTCCAAGATGCTTATCTATTTAGTTACGATCACTTCAAGCACATCTAACTCTCTTAAACTAACTAGGGGGATTTTCATTCCAATTCACCAAAATGCAATTTTGCCCTGATAAACTAGAACCAAAAGATACACAATATAAAATCCAAATTATTCATCATGTTTTTCAAATTACTTTCATCTAAATATGGGAAAAGAGACGTGTCATCCACAAATTGAATATTGACAAGGTTAAAACCATTAGGATAGTTGTCCCTTTCACTAGAGGTCATGTGAATATCTCTCTGAGCAAGGAGTAAAGAGCTTCACTTGGAATTATAAACAAGGGGCCAAAAGTGCACCCTTGTTTGATTGACCTTTGAAATTTACGGGGGGGGGGGGTCGGGGAATTTTTCCATTGATATATATCTGAGTAGAAGCATCCTTAAATACAAATAAAGTTTAACATATCTTCAGAAAAGAATCTTTAAAACCTGAAGTTTCCATTGCCATCACAATAAAAGATTGTTCAATTCTATTATATGATTTCTCAAAATCCAACATAACCATGCATGCATTCTGCCTAGAAACTTTAGCCCACTCTAAACTTTCCCAACTGGTAATTAGATTTTCCATTATATATTTGACTTTTTAAATGCCAGTTTGAAACCATTGGACCACCTTGGGCAAGACTCTTTTCAATTTCACAGCAAGGATTTTGACAAAAAATATTATATGAGACTAACACTGTTATGGGTCTCTAGTTTTTTTACCAATGTCAAATGTTTCATTATATACTTGTTAGGTACCCAAACAGAGTTTTTCTTGTAAAATTAAATAGGAATGCCATCACTGACTTGGGACTCTTTTTTAATCACATGGTTGATCTTGTCCAATTCAATATCCTTGTAAAGGTCATCAACAGCCCCAACGCTTAGCATTTTAGGAGTAATTTTCCTGTAGAGGTTCCTTACCTCTGTTTTCTATGAGCTCCATCAGAGGTGAACGGTTTTTAATAGAAAGAGTGAATTCCCCCCAATCTTCAATTGGTCATCTGCTAAAACTTCATCAATCAGAGTGGGACCACTTTTTCCTTTTAGCTCTAAGTAAATTGAAAAGATACCTCCAACCATTATCTCCCTTAGCTATAAACCCTTGAGAGATATTAATTATTTTCTTTATTTACCTAATCTTGAAGGATAACATTAATAGGATTCTCTTGCAAACTCTCTTTAGGCAAAATCTAGTTCTTCCAAAAACTTTTTGGCCTAGTTCTTTCTAATATAAGCTTTTGTTTTCCAATTGTTCTGAAAAACTTCTGCTGGGTATTAGTGCACATGTTCCATTTGGAGAAGTGTGATAAAAATTATCAAGGCAGAGTTAAGCCTGAAGAGACCTTCCTCCTTGGTTATTATTGTCACCTGAAGTTGCATGGTTCAGTATTTTTGAACAACAATGGGAATTATTTTAAGGTGTGGTACCTTGCTATTGAGATCAAACCTTTAGAGAAGGTTGGTTCCTTTCTAAGCTTTAGTTGCAACGTGTTGATCCAACTCAATACAGATTAAAATTAAAACCTACTGCCACTCTAATGGTTGACAAGAAAAATAAGAGAGAAAGAATGTAAAAAGGGGAAGGTGGTGATGCACAAAGACTTAGTGGGGTTTCTTCCTTGCTCACAAAAGCACAAAACAAACAAAATTGCTAAAATTCACACAGTTCTCAATTTCGTAGCTTTTACTGTGTATATGAAAGTCAGGGTTTAGCAATCACTAAGAGGGAAGAGAGAATCCATAGATAGTTCTTGCAAACAATTAGTACACAACATACATCTCTCAAAAGTAGCAAATATCGTTTGGAGGTAAGAGCATTAAATGTAATGTCCCTAGGTTAATTGCTTTATAATATCTTAGTTATTGGTCTCAGTTCTTAGAACAGGGGTTAAAAAGGATGGTGCACTCACCCTCATGACCTAATATGCCTACAAGAGGAAAAGTTTTTATTTTTTATTTTTTTTGTGTTGTTTATTGTTTGTAAGGTCATTTGTGACCATTCATGATCATTTTGGATCATTATGTCAAGTTTTGAGTCATTTGGATAAAAATTGTAAAAGTTGCTACAAAGTTGTCAAAATTGATACTGCAAATTACATTAAAGGAAAATCATATAGGGAGTTTAATATATAGTTAGCTATTCATAACCAAAAAAAGTTCTTGTGAATATTTAATAGACATAAAATTGTGAGTGATGGTAGTGATGTTTTAATGCAAGTTTTAGTAGGGTGCCTTAACACAGCAGTTCCCCCTACCCAATGTATCCATATAGGGTGCCCTTGTACAGCAGTTCCCCCTATTGGGATAGCTTAACTTTCAGATTATTATTATTAGATGAACAGTTATAATTACCCATATCTTATTCAATATTCAGATTGATTATTAGTTTAATAATGTTCATTTTATCCATTACTGTCAATTGCTCATTATTCGATTGTGTGATGATTCTCAGTTTGTGTGCATTCTTTTTCAGTATATTATTATCTATCAATGATTTATCTGTATGCAGAATTTAATATTATGATTCATGGATTGATCTCTATACAGTAATAAATAATATTTGAACTGATTAGTCATCTGGAATTATCACAGGGTTAATTCTTCCTGGAAGTTATATTATTGAGTGAACATTTATATGTATATATTAATATTCAACAGGAACGATATATTAACTGCAACAAAACAATATTATTAATCAGAAACTCTCGTCCATACTGAGAGAATACGGGTGCATATATTCATACCGGAATTGGGTGAATGCCTGGCGTGTTTGCTGGAGCATAGATTCCACTTCTCTAACCTTTTTCCCCTTTTCTTGATTCATCATGAGCCTTGTATTTATCTCCTTCTACGGCTGCAATAGGAGACGTATCTGTTGGGAAGAGTTTGGAAGGTGGCGACTCCTTGGAAAGTCACCGCTTTCCACCATTTGGTGCCAAAACAGAAGCGCTGCTTTAATAGCGCTAACTTAATAGCCGGATGATATTCATCAATATTATTCTTAATATTATTTTGCTAATATTCTTTTACAAATATTTAATGATTAATGCAATGAATAATATTTCATTATTATTTGTAAATCAATGATAATCTGCTAATGAAAGATATTTGATGATCAATGTATTTTAGGGAAAAATATTTTATTATTATTGGTAAGTTAATAATCAGTGAATAATTAATAAATATTATTATTAATTCCTTTGAGGATACATTAATATACAAAATTGAGGGAACATGACATTAAACAACATATCAAGTGAAGCGAATCATCCACAAACTAGGTTGAAAATGAGATATACATTGCATACATGGATAGAGAAGAAGTGAAACAACATTTTCATTAATTCTAAGGGATTGAGCCAGTTTACAATATCGGAAGATTACAAGAGGGCTCTTCTTTGGTCTTTTTGTTTGAAAGTGAGAAGGAACCTATTGAGAATGAGGGTTGTAGAGTTTTTATTATCTTCAAGGGAGATGCCAAAATTGTTAGAATTAAATTCGTGGATGGTTGCAAAGACACAACCCAAGCCGCCATACTAATCAATGATGTACATATAGATGTCCTTTCAAATCATGTCCGATCAATTGAGACATGAAGGAACATTCCTTCCATTAATGACTCACGGGGTTGAGTGTTGAAGATCAAATCCGCCTAAAAAATCTGCTGAGAATAACGTCATGGGCAATGGTGCATCAAAAGAAGTGGTTTGCAACAATAATTGAGGAATGGTTGAGCATAAGAAAATTGATTTTGTGCACTTGTTGGATTTGGTGGTAGGTGAATGTTGCAGGTGTATTATGGTGTTACAGGTGGGATAAAGTAAAGCCTTTGTGTTAAAATCAGATGTTTATTTTTGTGCTTGGAGCTTTGTTGATAGTTGGATGTAATGCCCCCTATTTGTAGGCTGTCAGTTCCCAAAGGGAAACATACATTACTACCCACCATGTTACAGTAATTACGAATTAATGACTAGGGTTGCTCATAGTACAGTTAGGCATTGTCCCTATTCAGGCCTTATTTTAATCCCCTTCTAATTTCTAATCCTGGATGGGAGACTTGCTTGTCTAGGGCACAATGATACCATCTCCCTAATGCAGCCCAGATTACCGGAACCTCAGTCCATTCACCCTTGGGGCCCGCAGTCCTGATTTCAGGATCATGAGTTCTTTCACACTTGGGGCTCATCTATCATGAGATGGTTTTACTCCGCCTCTCCCTAACAGCATCACACCACTCCTCAAGAAAAAGGAATTAGAACTGGTTAAGAGCTTGGGACTGTAAATATGTCAATATCTTGTTGTACTATGAATGTATATGAAATTAAGTATGACTTTTATACATGTTGCAGTCTTTATTAATATTACTAATAAATTCTGCATAAGAACATTATTAGGCTTCACATATTAAGCACATCCCCATGGATACCACCAAGAACAAGGATGTTACTGCCTGTAACTTAATAACAGTTCTGATCTGATCTGATCCATGGTGATGTCACTGGTTGCTTTTGATTCCTTTCCTTTATATCTCTCAATGTGAGGGAGAGGTTACACCTCTTCATCATGTATACCCTTTGGCAAGAGACACCCTTTCACCATTAGCACCCTTTGAAAGAGTGCAACTCTTCATTATTTTTGCCCTTTGAAAGGGACACAACCTTTCACAATCGGATCTGCACTTCTGATTCCCAATCTTTCAAATGAGTTCTCTTCTCCCTTTTATACCTCATATTTGGGCGAGTTGCAACTTATCATTTCAAGCCTTTTGACCATTCATTAATTTTAATTAAATTTAATTATATTTTTGATATTTTAATTTAATTTTTATTGTTATTCTTTAATTTTAATTTAATTATATCTTTGATATTTTAATTGTATTGGCTCTTGAAACCTTATCAGAAGTCGACAAAGGTTTCAAAACCTACTTGCTTTTCCCTAAAGAAATGAAAAGGTTAAAAAATGGTTGTTGGGCTCCAACATGGTTATGAAAACCTTGTTTGGAGCCGACGAAGTTTCTAGAACCCCTTACAACTCATGACGATTTAACACTTAGCCCCTTTTGTATTTCTTTTCCTTTGACGTCGGTGAGCTTTGCCAACTCTTAAATTTGTTTCGGCAACCTTGAGTGGTTTTGGAACCTCCCCAAACCTCCGACGTGCCTTTCTCTTCATCTCATTAAGAAGTTATAAAAAATTTGTCAAATTTTGATGAGAATTTGATAATCTTGTTGGAACTTGACAAAGGTTATACCGTTATAGAACCTTTCCTTTTTGGAGATTCACCCTACTTCGCCAAATCTTTCTCTTCTTTTTGCTAATCCTTGTTTGTCTTTTGTTGACGTTTTGAGAATTTTGTTGGGACTTGACAAAGGTTATAGAACCTCTTTCGCAACCTCGTTGGGCTTTGAGAAGGCTGTGAGAAACTTGTTGGGAGCTGATAGAGGTTATGATATCTTTGTAAAGCTTCAACAACATGGCCGCAAGAATTCCTATGTTCTTGCTTAACAGGTCCCTTTGAGTTTCCAGCACTTAAGTGAGTAAAATAATCTTGTTGGCACTTGGTGTTGGCACTTGAGCCACTTTTGGCAACCTTGTCGGCAAGAGAACCACTTAAGATTTTTGCTTGCTTTATCAAAGGTTGGGAAAGTGATGTTGGGTTTCGTCAAGGTTGTGAGAACCTTGTTGAGAGCTGACACTAGTTTTCAATCCCATAGAATATGCTGACAACTTTGACATACCATAACAAGAAACATCTTTTGAGCATAAGGGCCCATTTGGGATTCCTCAAATTAGTTACAACAATGAGGAAAAAAGAAGCATGAATTACAACATTTTGGTGACTGTTACTGGATGATTTCCCATTAACCATGGTTCCAATAGCCTTATTGGTCCGTTGGACATGGAGTGACTGCAAGCTTCTCAAACAACAATGCATGATTGCCTCACAACAAACTAGAAAATGCCTCAGAGCACAAGTAAAAAGGGAAAACAACATGTGCAGGCTGCGCTTGGAGGAAAACAAGACAACGAAAAAATGAGAATGAAAAGTGTGCAATAGCAGTTCTTTGCAAAATACAACTAATTTGATATGTAAACGATTTGTAAATCCTGATTGCCAAACCGTCAACAACTTGCCTCCCAAAGTTGAGTCTTCTGAAGGAGCTGATCTCCCTCAGGTCATAGCTACATTCATTTCTTAGTTGCAATATATGGTGCCCTCTGTCTGCATGCATCAAACAAGAATTACTTCCCATGTAGTGAAGATTCATTCCATCATCAAAATTTTCGTTGTAAGTGCTAGATCTCTCTAACGATGCATCAGGTGTGCACATAGCAGCATTGGTAATATTTTTTGGAAGAAGGTCAACATCAAAAGAACCTGTTGATGACCATAGTTCACAGTCTTGGACTTGGAGGGTACTCAGCAAGCTCAAAACCTTCAACTCAGCAAAAACTTGACAAATACTTGGCAATAACTTGTCAAAAAACTCGACAAAAATTGGACAACTTAGAAAGTACTAAAAATTAAATTCTTAAAAAACATTATTTTTTTGCAAAATTCAATTATAGAATGTATTAAATAAAAAATTGACATCTCACAAGAGAAAATGTATGGTTTTATAGCCAAAAAAAGGTTTGAAAGATGCATTTTAACCAGTGTTTTTCCCATGTTTGAATTTTGACCGACGTTTTTCCTGCATTTGTAAAAACTCGCGAGTTAAACTTGTAAAAACTCGCATCAACCTTGTCGTTGTAGGGAAGCCATAAAAAATAAGTGCCAGATCTCTCTAACGATGCATCATGTGTGCACATAGCAGCATGGATAAAGTTTTTTGGAAGAAGGTCAACATCAAAAGAACTAGAACCTATGGAGGACCATAGCTTGCAGTGGACTTGGAGGGTACTCAGCAAGCCCAAATTTTTTGACTCAGCAAAAACTTGACAAATACTTGGCTAAAATTTGACAAAAAGCTCGACAACTTAGAAAGTACTAAAAATTAAATTTCTTAAGAAACATTTTTTTTGCAAAATTCAATTACAGAATGTATTAAATTATAAATTGACACCTCAAAAGAGAAAATGCATGGTTTAATAGCCAAAAAACTTCCTCGCACAAGGACATATTGCTGTTGCAACAACTGACCTTATGGCATAAGCTGAAACAAAAAGAACATGCTTCTAGCTCACGTTGCAATTGAATATATGCCACACCAACCTGTTGATTTGCACAGGGAAGCTCTTCCTCATTCGCATCAAATAGAGAGCTTTGAAGCTCTTCCATACTATAAAGTTGAGCAACAAGTTGATTATCCTCTTGACCTATGTTTTGTTGTTCAACATCTTCTCAAGCACAATAAGCAACCAACGTACTTTACTAATATGTGTAGTGATGTACATGCCATGAGCACAAATTTTAGAGCCACAAGACACTTAAGATGATGAACTAAATTCTTCAAGTTGTCTCACTGTTTCAATTTTTTCTTGGCAACTGATTGACATATTTGTTGCAAAAATCAGACCCATGGCACAATTTGTCCTCCACATCCACTGCTGCAACAATGCCATTTTTTGTGGTTTTATTTTCATGTACAGTTGTGTTGATGCCATCCTTGTGTACACAATCACCATTGGCAGCCTCAAAATCAGAAAAGCAAACAAAGGAAAGTAGATATCAAACAAGGTTTTTTTTTTTCTTGTTCATCACTTTCATCACAAACTAGTGTAGGTTCCGTATAATCAGCTACATGAGTTGATTCATCTAAATTTTCTGTGCTATATACGTACTCTTCCTTATCCATATTGTTTTAACAGTAGGGGCAGACTTCTCATCACCAGATTGGAAATCCTCATTGGTCTCATCAAGGAACACAAATGCTTGCTGATTGGCATCACAGAAAACATCCTCATCTTACACCTGCTCATTACCAGCAACCTCCCTTTCATCCCAATTCGTTTGGATGGAATCACTGTGAACTTGTTCTTGCTTTAGCACCCCTTTTTGACATGATTCAACTTGCTTTTCTGGGAGTGTTGCTTCATTTTGAACCATCAAAGCTTGGGCTTGAACCAAATTGTTCTATACTCTAACAATAGCTTTTGAAGAACTTGCAGCAGTTGGATATAAGGAACTTAAAGGACTAACATAGCTCAACTGATTTTGAGCTTGGAAATTTCCTTGATAGGGCTGCCTATTAGATTGGTAAGCTTGGTTATAAGGCTCATAATGTCTGTTATTTTGGGCCTGTCGCACCTTTAGATTCAGTAACTCATTCCAAAATTTTGTAACAAAGTTCTGGCCTAATGCAACTCATTGAAAGAAGCAACATAAGTAGTTGGTCAACTAGTTGTTGCCATATGAATAAGTGCCAAGATTGGCTGGGTAGGTGGAATCTTTAGGAATAGAGGCATTGGGAGCCTTGGGGCATTTTTTCTCGCTTGGATCAAACAATTTTCCAATCTTATAGCAATATCATAGGCATCCGGTATTACAGTTCCTCCCATAGATTGAATCATAACAACAATGTCATTCCTTAGAGGCCTAAGATAATATAAAAATGCATGATTTGGGAAAGGCTTGACCAAAGTAGGAATTCTATCCCAAGCATTCTGGAACCTAAGTTGAAGTCTCCCATGAACTCATGAGGAGCTCTTTTAGTAGTGGTCAGTTTTTCTACTAGGGATAGGTGGTCACTCTTATCCTTGAATTGCTGGCAAAGCTTCTCTCTTAATTCATCCCAATTATGAATTGAATTTGGCTGTAACCCTCTATACCATTACAGTGCCTTTGCCTTTAAGGAGGTGGCAAGCAGTGTAATAGCTACGGTATATGATATTATGAATGTAATGTATATTTGCAACATCTTGGATGTGTTCTATAGGAGTGGTAGCATTTTCACCAGTGAAATAGGGTATACATTTTAAAGCTGCTACTGGAATATTATCCCTGTGAGCTAGGACAAGAGGGTTGCCTACATTGGAGGTGACAAAGACGTAGTTTGTTGGAACAGCTATAGGAGTATGAAATAGTGTTTTGTTTGGCTAGGAGGAAACACTAGTAGTAGGTGTAGAACCCTTGATTGGACTCTTAAATATGGTGAAGGTTGTTTGCTAGATTTTTTCCTTGCCGAAGATAAAGGTAAGATTCATAATGCTTAGCTTTACAGAATGCTTTGGTTTATTCATTTGGCATGATGATCAACATGATTTGAAGCCAAGAGACTGGAATAGCTAGGTGCTTGTATGATGTATTCAATGGCTACAACGACTAAGCATAACTCCAGTCTTTTTAGCAGAATGATGCAAGACTCATTAAACTGGTTCTGCGGGGCGTGATAATAACTATTGTCACCTGAACAACATTAAACAGAATAGAAAGGGAAGCCAATCATATACAAACTAGTTTGAAAATGAGATATACACAACATACAAGGATAGAGAAGAGCTGAAACAACAATTTTCATTAATTTCTAAGGCATTGAGCTAGTTTACAATATGAGAAAATTACAAGAGAATCACTCTTCTTTGTTCCTTTGGTTTGAAATTGAGAAAGAACCTCCTGCAAATGAGGGTTGTAGAGTTTTTACTCTATTGAAGGGAGACGACAAAACTGTCAGAATTAAATTTGTGGTAGGTTGCAGAGACCCAACTCCTAGCCGCCATCCCAACCAATGATTTGCAGATAGATGTCCTTTCAAATTAGATTTGATCAATTGAGACATGAACATTTCTTTCATTGCTTTGATCAAGTCCGCTGACCATAATGGCCTAGGGAATGACACGTAAAAAAAGCGATCTGCAATTGATGAGCCATGGTTTAGCATAAGACAATTGATTTTGGCCACCCATCGGATTTGGTGGTTGGTGAATGTTGTAGGTGTATTATGGTGCTATGGAATGGTAGGTGGGAGAAAGTAATGCCCTAGCATCAAAGTAAGCCAATAGAGGTTTTGGAACCTTTATAGATCTTTGACACACATAACACTTATTTTTCTTCGAAGAAATGATAAGGTTCAAAAAATGACTGTTAGGCCTCAACATGGTTATGAAAACCTGGGCCGAAGTTGATGGAGGTTCTACAACCTCTTACAACTCTTGATGACTTAACACTTTACTCCTTTTGGATTTCTCTTCCTTTGATGTCGGTGAACTTTGCTAGCTTTTAAACTTGTTTCAAATCTTGAGTGGTTTTAAACCACCCCAAACCTTCAACACACTTTGCTCTTTGTCTCTATAATAAGTAATAAGAAACGTGTTGGATTCCAATGAGTGTCTGAGAGTCTTGTCGGGTCCCTGCAGAGGTGTGGAATCTTTACCTTTTGTCAATGCCCCTTAGCCAAATCTTTCTTTTCTTTTTGCTAATCATTTTTCGTCCTTTTGTGTCGGAACTTGGTTTTGGCAATAGAACCACTTTTGGCAACCTCATCGGGCTTTGACAAACTTGTGAGAACCTTGCTAGGAGCTAATAGATGTTATGAAACCTTATAAACCTTGGCCAAGATGGTCACAAGCTTTCTTTTGTTCCTACTTAACATGTCCCTTTGAGTTTCCAGCACTTTGGTGAGAAAAATAAAACTGTCGACCACTCGAACCACTTTCGGCAACCTTGTTGGCAATAGAATTGCTTAGAATTTTTCCTCAGTTTTCAAAGATTAGGAAAATGATGTTGGGTTCTGTTATCACAAAAGCTTGCAACCTTGTGAAACATGGAAACAACCCCGAAGTGTGGGACCTTGCCCAAGGGGGTTGAATGTTTGGAGAAGGCCGACTTCTTTCTCAATCCAGGTGCAATTATTGAACGAACTCAACACTTCAAAACTTACTCCTAAGCCTATCCTAACAAATTGCAGAGGTAAAGGGAAGAGAGAAATGCTTAAAACAAAAGGAGGTGATGCACCAAGAAGAGATTGTTTCTCTCCCTACTTGAAATGACACAAAGAATCAATTGAAACACCCAGATGATGCTCAAACTTCAGTTGCATGAGTGACCCAAATGCATGTATGGAGGTTAGAATTTGCCAAGTGTCAAGAGGGGAGAAGGATTCCCACAAGTCACACTCAAAAAACAAGTTAACACAACATATATGAGAGAAGAACCACAAAACATACACCTATGATGAAGGTAAGGAAGCATACACATCATACATAAGTTGAAAGAAGGCAAGAATGTTGATTTCAATTAATTATAAGGCCAAGGGCCAACTTACAGTTGCATAAATGCAAGATAAATACAAGAGAAGTGGGAGAGCATGGAATAGCTCAAGCCAGTAGGGAGAGAATCCCTTACAACGAGGCTTAACAACCTTTATATACTTTTCCAAATAGTTGCATCCAAGTGGGGAACACCAACCATCCTGGTCAAATTTCCCCAAAAAACCCTACTTTTAGGGGTCAAATCATGTCTAGAAGGGGATGGCTTGAGCCAAAAGTCAAGCCAGCCCATACCTTGTCATAAAAAGCTCTCAAATCCACATTTATGACCCCTAGAATATTCTCGGACGGGCCTGCAAACCTCAATAAATGCGCCTCTGTAGCTCATGAATAGAAGGTAAATAGGTTGTAACAGTCGACAGAGCATTTAGGGCCTTGAGTGTTGATCACGCTGTCTGAAATGTCGCAAGCCGGAAGTTTGGGGAATAGAAAG
The DNA here is from genome assembly GCF_030272615.1 of Cryptomeria japonica. NCBI lineage: Eukaryota > Viridiplantae > Streptophyta > Pinopsida > Cupressales > Cupressaceae > Cryptomeria > Cryptomeria japonica. The sequence continues at coordinate 90,366,015 of NC_081412.1, forward strand.
CCTACTAAGGAAAGGAACTTCGGAACCCCGAGGTTTTGGAGAGAAGTAGAAAAGGAAAGGCAAAGGGACCTCGGAACCTCGGGGTTCCGGAGAGAAGCAGAAAAGGAAAGGCAAAGGGACCTCGAAACCTCGGGGTTCGGGAGTTCTGGGAAAAGAAAGGGAAAGGGCTAAAGAGAGAAGGGGAACTTCGGAACCTTGGGGTTCCGAGGTTTCGGGCAAGGATAGAAGAAAGGCTACAGAGAGGAAAGGAATTTCGGAACCTCAGGGTTCCGGAGTTCCGGGGAAAGGAAGGAAAACAAGGGAAAGAACTTCGGAACCTCGGGGTTCCAGAGTTCCGAATGTTAATTTTAACACTTTCAGATTGATATAAACGCAGAATTTATATTTAGTTTCTAAATAGTTTGATTAGCTGAAAGAATTTAGAAATTAGTGACAACATAGAAATGAACAAAATGAGAACAAGACACAGTTACCCTGGGAAAACCTCCAAGGAGGAAAAACCCAGCCAGAAAAGATCCTCAGTTCTGATTATGGATTATAGTCATGTAATCATTACAACACTTATCTCAAGTATTTGAAGATGCAGACGTTGCTGTCACAAGAAGGATGGCAGATTGAGGTAGCTGCCTTCAAGATTAGCTTGCTGTCACATGAATGATGGTTGCTGTCACTTCGTTGATGTTTGCTGCCCCTTTAACCTAGATTGCAGAACTTCAAGAAGGGTTTGCTGTGCTTTCAAGGAATTTGCTGTGCATCCACAAAGGTTTGCTGACTCCTAATGATGATTCACAGATTTTTGAATGTGCTTCGCCAAACCTAGAGGTGCTCTGCTGTAGTGTACCGAAGTATGGATATGTTAGCTTCTTTAACCTTCGCAGTCAATAGAGGTATATTTCGCATGGAAAAAAATGAGTGAATAACAATAAGGTTTGACAATTACTTATATGTGGAGCGAAGCCTTTAGATAGGTCGGCTTTCCTTATAATTATCTTTAATTATATTTTTCCCTTTTAGCAATTGCCTTGTGAATAGGGTCGGCCCTATTTTATCAACACATTGAGTATGTGGCGTGGGGTTTAAGTTGTGTGGTGTGAGGTTTAATGTTGCCGTGAGGTATAGGGCCCTGCCCTACACATTTGAGGAGAGGGGCCAGCCCTTTGGGCGGATTCCAATGTTGCCCAAGGCAATTGGAATCCGCCATTCCCTAATTAAAATCAACACTCCCTCTTAATTAGGGAGGAGAAACATAACTATAATCTTCCATCTTGCACACAAGCAAAGAATGGATTACATAATCAGAATATTGTAGTCTTCCATCTTGCACACATGCATACAATGGAACTACATAATATAATCTGCCAGCTCGCACACAAGCATAGACTGGATCCACCTTACATTGCCCGCAGAGGATGGTTAACAATTACTCTTCTCCCTGAGAAGATTACAATACCATCTTACATTGCCCACAGAAGATGGTTAACAGTTACTCATCTCCTTGAGAAGATTACAATATCATCTTACATTGCCCGCAAAGGATGGTTAACAATTACTCTTCTCCTTGAGAAGATTACAATACCACCTTACATTGCCCGCAGAGGGTGGTTTGATACAACACAATGTATCACTGAGATTGAGACTCCCTCTCAATCAGGGTTTCATTTTCCACAATACCGAGTCTGTCCTTGAAGTACACAAACTTCACTTTGGACAGAGGCTTGGTAAGAATATCTGCAACCTGCTCGTCAGTGCTGACATACTTCAGCTGAATGGCGCCTCTTTGCACCATATCTCGAATGAAGTGATAATGAGTTTCCACATCTTTTGACCTGTCATGAAACACTGGATTGATAGACATTTTGATACAACTGTGATTAGCACAATGAATAACTATAGAATCCCAAGGCTGACCAAACAACCCAACAAGAAGCTTACGAAGCCATACTGCTTCTATAGAAGCTACGCTTGCTGCAATATACTCAGCTTCAGCAGTGTTTAGTGCCACTGAGGATTGTTTTTTGCAAGCCCAAGAGATCACTGCGGATCCTAAGCTGAAACAAATGCTAGAAGTGCTTTTCCTGTCTTTGACGCTTCTAGCCCAATCTGCATCTGAATAACCTTCCAAGGTTATTGGGGTGTTAAGTGGATACTTCAGCCCATAACTAACAGTGCCTCGCAAGTATCTTAGAATGTGCTTGGCTGCAACAAGATGAACATGTTTGGGCATGCTCATGAACTGGCTGAGAGCATTCACTGCAAAGCATATGTTTGGTCTAGTGTTAACTAGATACATCATTGATCCAATCAACTGCCTGTACTCCGATGGATCTGCAAAATTAGAGTTAGCTGCAGAAACACTTAACTTCTTTAAGTTAGATTCCATAGGAGTAGACATAGGTTTACAATCCATCATTCTAAATCTTTTCAAAATATCAATAGTATACTTTCCTTGACTTAGAAAAATTTCGTTAGATCTTTGCCATACTTCTAGACCTAGAAAATAATGCATTAGACCTAAGTCTTTCATTTCAAATTTCTGAAGCTAGTTCTTTCTTGCATCTAATGATAAGTTCATCTTTACCAGTAAGAAATAAATCACCCACATACAGAACTAGAATTAGCATTTCATCATTGGATAACTTAAAGTGGATGTTAGAGTCAGCATCATTTTTACAAAAAACCTGGACTTAACAAGTATTTATCAATTCTTTCATACCAAGCACGAGGAGCTTGTTTAAGGCCATACAAAGCTTTCTTCAACCTGCACACATGAGTTATTCTATCCTGAATCTCATAACCCTCAGGTTGTTCAATATAGACCTCTTCCTCAATGACACCATTAAGGAAGGCAGTTTTAACATCCATTTGATGTAGCTTCCAACTTCTAGCAGCAACAATAGCTATTATAGTTCTAATAGAAGTATATCTAGCAACAAGAGCAAATGTTTCTTCATAGTCTATGCCTTCCTTTTGAGAAAAACCACGAGCTACAAATCTAGCCTTATATTTTTCAATGCTACCATCAACATTATGTTTAATGTTAAATAACCATTTAGAGGAAACAACAGATTTACCTTTGGGTCTGGGCACAATATCCCAAACATCATTCTTGATGATTGACTGATACTCTTCATCCATAGCAAGCTTCCAGGCATGATGGTTCAAGGCTTCTTCAACATTGCAAGGTTCAGTTTCAATGAGATTGCACATCAATGCAACGTAGTTGGAGAATACTTGAGGTCTCTTGGTTTCACGGAAGGTGCCACTGGGGGCAGCAAATCTTTCGGCTTCTTGAATGGTGTTTCTTACCCAAAGAGGCCTCTTTTTGGTAACAACAATGTTACTAGGAATATCAGTGGGATTCATGGGTTGTGGAGGATCATTATGTTCTTCTTGAGGTGGAGGTTCAACAGGCTCCCTCTGAATCTCAGGGTTAGTATCAACATTCATATCTTGATTGTCATTAGCTTCATCAATAACACAAGAACCTTTTGATTTCTTAAAAGCATTATCTTCTTCAAATGTAACATCCTTACTTACCTCGACATATCGTTGACCAGGGATATAGATCCTGAAGGCCTTGTCGGATTCATTGTATCCGACTAGCATGCCTTTCTTCCTAGAGGGGTCCAACTTGGTTCTCTTTTCTTTGGGCACATAAACATAAACATGACTTCCAAAAATTCTGAGGTGACTGATGTCTGATTTGGATGCTGTGAAAGCTTCTTCAGGGGTCGTGTTCTTTAGAACACGGTTAGGACATCTATTTTGGATATATACAGCTGTTCTAGAAGCTTCAGCCCATAGAAAGGTATGCAAATCTTGACCATGAATCATAGCCTTTGCAGCCTCAACAATAGTCCTATTCTTTCTTTCAGCAATTCCATTTTGCTGAGGATTGTATGGAACACAAAACTCCCTCTTAATTCCTGACTCAACACAAAAATCATAAAAGCTACCCGAGGTGTACTCACCTCCATTGTCAGATCTTAAGCATTTAATTCTTCTACCAGAGGAGTTTTCAGTTAATGCCTTAAAACTCTTTAATTTTACTTAAGACTTCATCAAATTCTTTAGATTTCAAGAAGTAGATCCAAGTTTTCCTAGAGAAATTATCTATGAAGATTACGTAATAAAGAAATCCACTAGGAGATGCTATAGACATAGGACCACATAAATCAGAGTGAACAAGTTCTAGCTTATCTTTGGCTCTATTTTCACTTTTATGAAAATGACTTTACATTTTTCCCTATAGCACAACCTTTGTGAGTATTATCATGAATTTGACTGAGTTTAGGCATACCTTTGACTAATTTTTCAAGAGAGGGAAGAGTTTGATAGTGTAAGTGTCCAACTCTTCTATGCCATAGCTCACAGGATTCGGGAGCCTCATTAATGAGGGCTTGAACAGGGTTAGTAGAGAGCTTATAAAGACTATCATATCTATTACCGATTACATGAGCAGATTTAAAACTAGATCTCTTAGGCCAAGCAAGAACTTTTTCCTTAGAAAATGCAATTTGATAACCTTTATCTTCTAGAGCAGAAATGGAAATTAAGTTTCTTTAAATTCCAGGAACAAACAAGATGTCACTAAGGTGCAGTGAAATATCAGAGTCTAAATTTAAAGAAGTGGTGCCAGAACCTCTTACCGAATATCGAGCATCATCACCAATTACCACGTGGAGGCTGGAATATTTTTCTACTAAGTCTGAAAGATGATCACGGTAGCTTGTGATGTGTCTGGAAGCACCACTGTCAATCAGCCACGTATTACAGTCTGTAGGTATGTTGCTTGACAGGGAAGAGATGAATAAGAAGTCATCATTTTGTTCTGAGACTTCATTTAGGTTGGCTTCTCTTTGAGTAGGATCATTCTGACATTCTTTAGCATAGTGACCAAATTTGTCACATCTGAAACATCGGACACGAGATAAATCTCTAGGTTTCTTCCAAGGGTGTTGAGAGCTAGATGGGCTGAATTCCCTATTTCTCTTTGGATAATGCTTCTTCCAATTTCCTCCTTTCTTGCATTGGGCAGCAAGCATGTGATGGTCATCTACATGAGGACTTTTGGTTTGCTCTCTTGTGATTAGGCGAGACTCTTCTTGAATGCAATCATTCTTAAGGCGATAAAGGGTGGGTAGCTCAGTTCTACCACTTATGGTTTGAATAAAGGACTCCCATGAGTGGGGTAAACCATTTAGAGCAATCATGACAAGGTCTTTGTCTTCCATGTTATGGCCAATTAAACCTAGCTGATTCTTTAGTTCTGAAATTCTCATAAAGTAGGAAATAACAGAATCTTCTTTTGCCATTTTGATATTAAGTAGTTGCTATCTTAAAGTGATTGCCCTACTGAGATTGTTAATTTCATATGTACCTTATAGATGGCTGAACATTTCCCTTGCAATAGCGAATGAGGCAATAGAGGTGACTAAGTGGTCTTTAACTGAATCAATGAGAATCTTTTTGGCTTTGACAACATCCTTTTTGAATTGTTTTAGCTTAGTTGCATCCGTAGGTTCAGTTAGCTCTTTCGCTTCTATGAATTGAAGAAGATCTTCTTCTTCTAGAGCCAACCTGATTCGAACCTTCCATGCAGTGAAATTGAGATTCCCATCAAGCCTATCTTCAACTTTCAGCCCCATTGACCTGACCTATGAATGAGACAACAATCTGGAAATAAAGGAGCACTAAATTCTGAAATCTGAAAGTTGGTCTATCCTATAGCTCTGATACCATGTTAATTTTAACACTTTCAGATTGATATAAACTCAAAATTTATATTTAGTTTCTAATTAGTTTGATTCGCTGAAAGAATTTAGAAATTAGTGACAACATAGAAATGAACAAAATGAGAACAAAACATAGTTACCCTGGGAAAACCTCCAAGGAGGAAAAACCCAGCCAGAAAAGATCCTCAGATCTGATTATGGATTATAGTCATGTAATCATTACAACACTTATCTCAAGTATTTGAAGATGCAGACGTTGCTGTCACAAGAAGGATGGCAGATTGAGGTAGCTGCCTTCAAGATTAGCTTGCTGTCACTTCGTTGATGTTTGCTGCCCCTTTAACCTAGATTGCAGAACTTCAAGAAGGGTTTGTTGTGCTTTCAAGGAATTCGCTGTGCATCCACAAAGGTTTTCTGACTCCTAATGATGATTCACAGATTTCTGAATGTGCTTCGCCAAACCTAGAGGTGCTCTGCTGTAGTGTACCGAAGTATGGATATGTTAGCTTCTTTAACCTTCGTAGTCAATAGAGATATATTTCGCATGGAAAAAAATGAGTGAATAACAATAAGGTTTGACAATTACTTATATGTGGAGCGAAGCCTTTAGATAGGCCGGCTTTCCTTATAATTATCTTTAATTATATTCTCCCTTTTAGCAATTGCCTTGTGAATAGAGTCGGCCCTATTTTATCAACATGTTGAGTATGTGGCGTGGGGTTTAAGTTGTGTGGCGTGAGGTTTAATGTTGCTGTGAGGTATAGTGCCATGCCCTACACGTTTGAGGAAAGGGGCCAACCCTTTGGGTGGATTCAAATGTTGCCCAAGGCAATTGGAATCCGCCATTACCTAATTAAAATCAACACCGAAGAGGGAAGAAAAAAAGGACAAGGAACTTCGGAACCTTGGGGTTTCGGAGTTCCGGGGAAAGGAAGGAAAACAAGGGAAAGAACCTTGGGGTTCCGGAGTTTCGAAGAGGGAAGAAAAATAAAGGACAAGGAACTTCGGAACCTCGGGGTTTCGGAGGAGGAGGGGGAGAAAGGCTAGGGAAGGAACTTCGGAACCTCGGGGTTTCGGAGTTCCGGAGGAGGAGGGAGAAAGGCTAGGGAAGGAACTTTGGAACCTCGGGGTTCCGGAGTTCCGAAGAAGGGAAGGGGAAGGGAGAAGAACTTCGGAACCTTGGGGTTCCAGAGTTCTAGAGAAACTGGAGAAAAGCTAAGGGAAGGAAGGGAACTTCGAAACCTCGGGGTTCTGGAGTAGGAAAGAAAGCGGCTAAGGCAAAGAACTTCAGAACCTCAGGGTTCCGGAAAAGGAAGAAGGAAGGAGGCAAGGGCAAAGAACTTCGGAACTTTGGGTTCCGGAGTTCCGGGGGAAGAGAAAAAGAGGGCCTAGGAATTTCTGACAAGACAACACTTCATACTTTATGATTCCATCGTCATCGCTTGGATCAAATTGGGGCTGCGCTGGTCCATGGAACATATCTCTGATCGGTCCATGGAACATATCTTTGATTGGTTCTCACTGATGGACCAAGGGTGTCATAAAATGACAACATTTTTGGCGACCTTTGCGGGATGCTTGCCTGCTAAGCATATAGATCAGTAGCTTGTGTAATCCATTGGGCGCAAAGTCACAACTACAAGAAAAAAGAAAACTCTCTCCTCTGTAACCTGCAAAGGATCAAGATCAACCATTCTGAAGGGGAACAACTTGTGCTCGTGCACTTCTTGGAAAACAAGAAACCTAACTAATATTTACATTGTTACAATAAGAGGCAACTAATGCTTTTGCTTCTGTCAAAGAGGAACCTTTTGAAGGTGTGGATCCCCCTCGTACCATTGTTACTTTCACCATCTAGCTGTAATGGTTGAAATCTCTTGTATGCATGCATTAGATCACACATACTACTCATGTGGTGAAAGAACACTTCGCCATTCACCTTGCCACCGTAGGGAAGCCATAGAAAATAGCCACCTGAGACATCCGAGGATGCATGAAGCATACACATAGTAGTAAGGGGGGAGTTTTTTAGTAGTTGGCTAGCATCAAAAGAACCACTCCTTCCAAAAGAGAAGGCCTCTCTATTATACAAGGGGGCATCATTTTTTTCACAATAGCTGACCTCTTCTTGTTGTGAGTTGAAACCAAAGGAAAAGGCCTCGAACTCACATGGTGATGAAAAGTATACCATATCTCTGTCTTGGCCTGCACAAGGGGGCTCTTCAGACACATCAAATTAGAAACTTTGAAGCTCAGGCGTAGTCAAGTTGAGCAACCAAAAGACTATCGGCATGACCAACATGTTGTTGCTCAACGCCATCAAACTTGGTATGTTGGTCCCAAGTGAGACATTCAAGCTTAGACACATAATCCCTAATGCCAATAGAAACATCTTCACCTTGAATGAAGACTTCATATTCAACATCATCACTTTAAAGGACAGGGGAGAACCAGCATACATCATAATCACATGTGCTGATAACCAACTTATCAACACAAATCTCAAGTTTATGAGACATCTCACAAGATCTAATATCTTCAGATTGTCTCTTTGTTTTTGTTTCCTCCTCCCGGCAACAGAATGCAACAACCTCAGGTTCATGGCACGATCCATCCGCCATGCAATCTGTAGTAAAAACATTACCCCTTGTGCCCTCCTCAAGGCTAGCATGTTGCTCCATAGCCACCACCGGGGGAGGTGTAGACATATCCTTCTCCTCATGATCAATGATCTGCTGCTGCAATTGATTGTTCTCAATATCTTCTTGCAGCATTGCGGATTCCTCTTCCTTTAAAGCATATGAAGACTCACCAATGGCTGATTGAACCCCTTCGTCATGATGAGGATGGGAACCATCCGTCCTCCATACAACAGGTTCGCCCTTAAAAAGGGAGATAGCATCAGGAAAGGGCCTAGATGGTGGGGTGTTTTGCAAAAGGCACCGAGGAGAAGGCTTTTGTATAACAACCACTGGAGCTCCCTTGAAACCAGGAACCTTAAAAATAGGGGGGTTAGTTGAAGTCTTGGGAGGTCTCCCCTGCCTGAAGCTTGGGATTTAAAACTTAGGAACCCTAGGAGTAGAAACCTCCTCCTGTATGAGCCGCATCTTTATGGCTGCTAGGTACTCAATTTCTTTCTTCCTAGCAGAGGCAAGCTGCCTTGCAAGGAACTCCTCATGTTGTCTTTGGGCTCCCATCTGTTGTTGCTGAAGCTGAGCCTGATAAGCAAGCTGATCTTGCTGCAAATCCCATTCCTGTTGCCTCTTCAACTCCTCCAACTGCTTAGTGAAATCAAGCAACACACTTTTGATTTCTGCAATTTGCCTTTTTCGTCATCTTGGGGCTGGTTGGGCTGCCAAGAAGGTTAAGCAGGGGCAGGTGGGTGGCAAGCATTAGGAAAGTACCCACTTGCTGCTGAAGTAAAGTTGTTTGGCATGAAATTAGGAGCAGTCCTAGTTTGGCCCTGTTCGTAAGGAGGGGAAAAATGGTTGGCATTCTCATAGAATGGGGGTAAATAGAAGTTACACCCATGATATGAACTCATTTTAAAGCATTTGAAAGAGACGGAGCTTGTTTATCAAAATGCCTAAAGAGAGCCGACGAACCCTCTCAACCAGAGACTGATAACATACCATAGATCCACCAATTGATTGCAAAGTCGCCAGGTTCTTGAAAGATGTTTCCTCTAAAGGCTTGATGAACTGAAGAACACACCAAATCTTCAGTTGGCTTGGGCTTAGGACTACATGACTTCCGAACCTCGGGGTTCCAGAGTTGAGGACTTAGGCACTTCAGAACTTGGGGTTCCAGGGTTCCGGACTTGGGAACTTCGGAACCTGGAGGTTCCGGAGTTGATGACTTGGGAACCTGGGGGTTTCGGGGTCCCAGAGTTAGGAACTTCGTATGAACAAGAACTGGACTTGTTGAGTAGAGTCGCCAAGTGCTTGAGAGATGTTGCCTCCAAAGGTTGAGACACTAAGAACAACATTGAATCCTTAGCATGTATGTCGAAATTGAGTCCCACCGGGCATGCCAAAAACTGTTATCACAAAAGTTCGCACCCTTGCTGAGCTATCAACTCAGCAACCTTGGGAAACATGGAAACAACCCTGAAGTGTGGGACCTTGCGCAAGGGGGTTGAATCTTCGGAGAAGGTCGACTCTCTTCTCAATCCAGGTGCAGGTGTTTTAACCAACCCAACACTTCAAAACTTACTCCTAAGCCTATCCTAACAAATTGCAGAGGTAAAGGGAAGAGAGAAATGCTTAAAACAAAAGGAGGTGATGCACCAAGAAGAGATTGTTTCTCTCCCTACCCGAAATGACACAAAGAATCAATTGAAACACCCAGATAATGCACAAACTTCAGTTGCATGAGTGACCCAAACGCATGTATGGAGGTTAGAATTTGCTAAGTGTCAAGAGGGGAGAAGGATTCCCACAAGTCACACTCAAAAAATAAGTTAACATAGCATATATGAGAGAACAACCACAAAACATACATCTATGATGAAGGTAAGGAAACATACACAACATACATAAGTCGAAAGAAGGCAAGAATTGTGATTTCAATTAATTATAAGGCCAAGGGCCAACTTACAGTTGCATAAATGCAAGATAAATACAAGAGAAGTGGGAGAGCATGGAATAGCTCAAGCCAGTAGGGAGAGAACCCCCTACAATGAGGCTTAACAACCTTTATATACTTTTCCAAATAGTTGCATCCAAGTGGGGAACTCCAACCATCTTGGTCGAATTTCCCCCAAAAAACCCTACTTGTAAGGGTCAAATCATGTCTAGAAGGGGATGGCTTGAACCAAAAGTCAAGCCAGCTCATACCTTGTCATAAAAAGCCAAAAAATTCGCATTTATGAACCCTAGAATATTCTCAGACGGGCCTACAATCCTCAATAAATGCGCCCTTGTAGCTCATGAAAAGAAGGTAAACAAATCGTAACAGTCGGTAGAGCATTTAGGGCCTTGAGTGTTGATCATGCCGTCTGAAATGTCGCAAGCCGGAAGTTTGGGGAATAGAAAGCCTACTAAGGAAACAAACTATGGAACCTCGGGGTTCCGGAGAGAAGCAGAAAAGGAAAGGCAAAGGGACCTCGGAACCTCAGGGTTCCGGAGTGAAGCAGAAAAGGAAAGGCAAAGGGACCTCGGAACCTCGGGGTTCCGGAGTGAAGCAGAAAAGGAAAGGCAAAGGGACCTCAGAACCTCGGGGTTCCGGGAAAAGAAAGGGAAAGGGATAAAGAGAGAAGGGGAACTTTGGAACCTCGGGGTTTCAGGCAAGGATAAAAGAAAGGCTACGGAGAGGAAAGGAACTTCGGAACCTTGGGGTTCCGAAGTTCCGGGGAAAGGAAGGAAAACAAGGGAAAGAACTTCGGAACCTCGGGGTTCCGGGAAAAGGAGAAGCTGAAGAGAAGAGGTGAAGAAAAGGAAGGCTAGGAACTTCAGAACCTTGAGGTTCCAGAGATCCGTAGAGAGAAGAAAAAAAGGACAAGGAACTTCGGAACCTCGGGGTTCCGGAGTTCCGGAGGAGGAGGGAGAAAGGCTAAGGAAAAGAAACTTCGGAACCTCGGGGTTCTGGAGTTCTGAAGAAGGGAAGGGGAAGGGAGAAGAACTTCGGAACCTCAGGGTTCCGGAGAAACTGGAGAAAAGCTAAGGGAAGGAAGGGAATTTCGGAACCTCGGAGTTCTGGAGTAGGAAAGAAAGTGGCTAAAGCGAAGAACTTCGAAACCTCGGGGTTCCGGAGTTCCAGAAGAGGAAGAAGGAAGGAGACAAGGGCAAAGAACTTTGGAACCTCGGGGTTCCAGATTTCTGGGGGAAGAGAAAATGAGGGCCTAGGATCTTCTGACAAGACAACACTTCATACTTTATGATTCCATCGTCATCTCTTGGATCAAACTGGGGCTGCGCTGGTCCATGGAACATATCTCTGATCGGTTCTCACTGATGGACCAAGCGTGTCATAAAATGACAACAGGCTCCAATAAGGTTATGAGAACCTTGTGAGGGGCCGACATTCGTTTTGAAACTCATAGAATATGCTGAGACAATTTTAGGTTTTTGCAAATTGGGTAACTACTGAAGCGTTAAAAGGGGAAAAACAACATAACAAGAAGAGGCATGCAACATTCTGTTTGTTCCACCCTGCAATGTTTGCTAAATATTATCTGCCAGATTTACAGTTTTCTAGGGGTTCTCCATGTTATGGTCCTTTTATTTTTGTCATGTCCCCACCTTGAAATAGAATTTAATAATAAATAATAATAATAATAAAGTTTAAATATTAAAAATTAAATTAAAATATAAAAGAATATAATTAAATATAATTAATTAAAATTTAATCAAGTTAATGAATGGTCAAAAGACATTGAAGGAAAAGTTGCGACTCCCTCAACAATGAAATATAAAAGGGAGAAGAGGGCCTCATTTGAGAGGGGGATAATTTGGGAATCAGAAGTGCAGATCTGGTTTAAATAAGAAGGCAGATCTGATTGTGAAAGGCTGTGTCCGTTTCAAAGGGCAGAAATAATGAAGAGTTGCACTCTTTCAAAGGGCTGCTAATGGTGATAGGGTGTTAATGGTGTGTCTCTTGTCAAAGGTGTTAGTTTTTGTTTCTCAGACCAGCGATCAGACTTTCAGTATTTAATTTCAGATTAACATTAAGTAAATGATAAGCAAGTAAATGAAAGAGAGAAAACAAGTGCACAAGAGACCAACTCAAATTACCCTGGGAAAACCTCCAAGGAGGAAAAAAACCCAGCACTAAAGACCCACAGGTCAGATTATGTATTCAATTCTGAATTGTAACAATACAATACCTAGCTCAAGTCATGTGACTCAGATCTGGGATCTTCAAACTACACACTTGAATGAATCAGATCTGCCCTTTTAATACACCAGGTCTGCACTTCTATATTCACCAAGTCTGCTCTTTAATGCACCATCTAACATTAATAAGGAGTGAAATATGTACATAACTTTACATGATTTCTCAGGTTGTGCAACAGGAGCATGGCAAACGTGATGGTTCTCAGTCGGGCAAATTCATCCTTAAACATAGAAAAGCAAGCTCTCACCATGCATCTCTCATACTCAGGCAAATTTTTCACTTGAAATGATCAACTGGGGTAATTCGTTAGGACCATGATCAATCCTGATGCAAGTTGTTTTCCCAAAATCCCCATAATCAAAATCATAATAACTTTCAAGGCTTGGATTAAGGAAAGAGACAACCTGACACATTTCTAGCTCAGACGGAACTGTATTGTCGGAAGCGAGGTCACCAGCTGCTTTAGGAGGTCGCCATTGATGATGAACTATTCCACGAGCATTCACAGTGTGTTGATCTTGATTAGGAAGTTCCTCTTGAAACAAGCTCAGCGCCCCTTCGAATAGATCAACATTCTTTGTTTTTATTGAGGCATCTTGCATAAACCAGGCATCTTTATGAAATTCCAGTAGCATATCTTCAAAAATCAAGCACTCCCTGATGGATTGAGCCTCAAACATTTCCTCTAGTTGATCAAAGATAATCTCAGCTGATGTCTCATCTTCAAGCATAGTTTCAGGAGGTCGGAGTTGATGATGGATCATATCACTCACAGTAACTTGCCTATCTTGAAAAAAATTGAGCAGTGATTCCACTTGTGTTTCCTCTACAAGATCTTTCAATGCTTCCTCAAATAGCATAATGGTGATGAAATCTTTAAGCGCCCCTTTGAATTGTTCTTCATATCTGAGCTCACTTACGATAATTTGTAGCTCTTTGTTCGATATGTCAACTTGATTGTCTTCTTTAAGAATGCCATTTGAGACCTCTTGCAATTCACTCTCAAGGATCTCCCTTTGTAGCATAAGTGAGAATTCCTCAAGGAATGAGTCATCTTCTTCTTTGATTGCTTGTTCAACTCTCGGATCTTCCTTTATCACTGCTTGAGTATTCTCAACTGCTTCTTCAACTTTTGTCTCATGGTATTCTTTTTCAGGTGCAAGGCATGACGATCTATCCATTGTAATACATTGTTCATCAAGTGCATTTGTATCGTCAACGTACAATTGATCCTTCTCACAATCAGATGCTGGAGCAATGTCTTGTTCCTAGGTTTTCCTGAATTCGGCTGCGAGATGTGCACCCCAAGATCTGTTCACAATACATTCTTCCTCGGACAAAGTTGGCATCCCAAACTGGTTTCTGACTTGATTGATAGCCATTTCACATACTGAGCAAGTAAATTCAGAGTGCGGTGAGTTGTGAATTCTACACCACAATGGTAGTAATGTGTTCTTTAAACGCATTTCACCATTCAAAATGAGTTGACTCTCGATCATCCACAAGAAGCTTAGAAGAGGATCCTTGCTCTCCGGGACACTAAAGCTGCCTTCTTCTGTTTTTGGCCTCGGGACATCCCGAAAGAAGATTTTTCCCTGCGCTGCCGATTCCATCCTTGATAAGTACTTCAAGCAATGCATTTCATCATGTTCTTCTGTCTCATGGACTCGACACTGCCTTGGTCTTGCAAACTCGGACAATCTGCGGGGATAAAGCTGTGTATCTAATCTCCACCAAAGTTGAGGAAAATCAATTTGTTGCTCCTTGTGAAACTGTTGCCGCTCCATTGAGAAATCTTTTCTTTTTTGATTTTTTTGATTTTTTGATTTTTTGGCTTTTCGGATTTTCTGGAATAAGAGAGATCTTGAATATCTCAGATTCAACTCGAAAGCTCAATTGGTTCCAGCTTGCTTCCTTCTTTTGTAAGTCCAATCGACGATCCAGCGATCACCTTCCTTCTCTGTATCACTTTCGTTGAGTGTTGAAGATGGCTTTCCACTGATCTTCCTTGGATTCAAGAGTTCACATTAGCTGTCAGGCACTGCTAATTTTGTTGAGTTGTTCAAGCGTTTACCGCGATTAGGGCCTCCTTCTAGCGCCAATTTTGTTGAGCACGGGAGGAGGGTAAAAAGCCTCAAGATGATTTCTTCAAATGCGATGTGGCTTGTCAAGACCCGACGTTCAAATGCTCGGCCCTCCTTCTAGCGCCAATTTTGTTGATGTGTCTTTTGTACACGACCAAACATAGAATAAAATACCTAAAGGTACCTTATCCTCTCTTGAACAAAGTTCCCGATTGTTGAAGATCTCGCCGAAGGATCAGTCAGAGTAACTCCAAGGTTCTGTTATGTAGGATCTCTATGTGGGTAAGCTCTCTGTGGTATGATGTGATTTTGTGGGAATCACAAGGGGACTTACACTTGATGACTGAACGTCTGATTCACTTTGAATATTACTGGAACATAGGATTTCACTAGTCTAGATTTTGAAAAAAGAGGAAAAGGATGAGGGTGAGGAAAGGATCTAATTCTGACACTAAGAATGTAGGAGCAATGAATAACCTTTGATGAAATTCTAACTAAGTCTCGTTTTGACATCCCAAGACCATCTCCACAAGGTTAGTGCTTCGGAGGAAAACTTTATGATGTTCAGATCATCGCTACAAGCATAGACACCATCAGGCTGATGCATATCAGTGAAGAAGCGACAATTGAAGTTAAGCTTAAACTGAATGATTCCAGTTGACTACACAAGGCAAGTCTGCAATCAACAAACTGCTAGTAGTATGGATATACGAATTTCACCATCAATCAAACACATTTCTTCCACTCATCTAATAACATGAAATCAAATCTGAGAAGTATAGAGACCATGCAAATTGTTGAATCGACCCATAGATTTCACCATTTCTTCAATGAAGTTTTACAAGTCTTTTACAACAACATCTTGGCAACAATCTTTGCCATCTCTTTCTATTCTACTCTAATTGCTATTCTATCAACTGACTATTCACTATTTCTAACTATTCACCTTCTAACTACTGACTCACTATTATTAGCCTTTACAAAATGAGGAGCTAGGGCTTATATAGCGCCCTTAATACAATTTGATGGCTCAGATCAACTTGAGATCAATGGCCGAGATTTAACAATGAAAACCCTAATTAGGGTTTGTTACAACAAACTCAATTCTGGCCAATGAAATAATTGCATTATTTGGACACATGTCTTCTCTGAAATATTTGACCAATGGATAACCGGGGTAGGTACATCGAAGTTGGTGTCATCTTTGATGAGTCAGGTACATTGAATTTGGACACGCTGAGGTGGACCAATCCGACTGGAGGAGTGATGACTGGGACGCCACCTTGTCTGACACTTGCAACTTGGTTGATGTTCAATTTGATGATGCTGAGAAGCTAACTTTAATTAACTCTTCTGAGACTATCTGCTTCTCCAATGGACCTTTGCTTTAACCTCCTTTGTCTTTGATGTGCAGGATGGATGGTGTACCTTTCCTTCAAATGTTGGACTAGAAGAGGTCGTCCTTGATGATGCTGGACTGGAGGAGGTCGTCCCTGCTGATGTTGGACTGGAGGAGGTCGTCCCTGCTGATGTTGGACTGGAGGAGGCCGTCCTTGCCTGGCCTGGTCTTCTTTCACCTGCAAGACAAACCATAAAATGATTAAGGACACATAATATATTTATTCTAACATAGCATTTTATACCTTAAATCATTAACAAAAGATATTCAAATGAAGCTTGCTCAAGATTCTCCCCAGGGACAGGCTCCATAAGAATTTCGCCCTGGACCCTCTGGAAGGGTCAGGAGCGAATTTTGCATTCTTGGCCAATTTAGACCTCTTTTCAACATTACCTCACAATTAGCTCCTCGCCGGACCCCAAACAAGGTGAAAAATAGAAGTTTCAAAGGATTTCGCCTTGGACCCTCTGGAAGGGTCAGGAGCGAATTTTGCATCTTTGGACAAATTCCATCATGTCCTACTCCAAAATGCCTTCCAAGGCAAGCATACGCTATCCTTCTCCTCACCAAAGGCTGGGAATCCACAACTTGACCTTCCTCATGGGCAAACTAGGTGAATTAGGGAATTTCGCTCTGGACCCTTTGGAATGGTCAAGAGCGAAATTCCTTCTTTAGGCTTCATTTTACACTTCCTTCACTTCAATTCATCTTGCAAGGCTTAAATAACCTCTCTAGCCTTTTCATGCCTTGGGAATCAAAATCTTGTCTTGACACGAAGAGGAAATAGTGACTTTGATGAATTTCGCTCTGGACCCTTTGGAAGGGTCAGGAGCGAAATTCACCTTTTGCTTGCCTATTCACACTAAATTTCACTTTCTTCACTTCACTTCATCTAGACTCCCCCATATTGAATCCACTTCCCAACTTGGCAACATTGGTTTGATCTTCACAAGGCCTAAAAGGTCAAATTCGCTCAAAAACCTAGCTAGGGACATTCCAATTTTAGCTCAAAATTCACACTTTTGATGGTCAAACATCTTTCCAAGGCATTCCAAATAGTTTTTCTCACCCTAGTCTAGGCCTGACTTAGCACAAAATTTGGAGAAAAGGATGGTTTTAGTGTTTTTCGCTCTGGACCCTTTGGAAGGGTCAGGAGTGAATTTCTTGTTTTGAGCTCATTTCTTCATATTTGGAGACCAAAATCCATTCAAGGGCAATCTCAAGGGCTTCTATCATCTTTGTCCAGGCCTGGCTTGGTCTAAATGTGAAAGGAATAGGTGGATTTTAGAATTTTGCTCTGGACCCTTTGGAAGGGTCTAGAGCAAAATTCTTGATTTGGCTCAATTCCTTCAATTTCAATGTTTCCTAGCAACTTGAAGTTACTCCTAAAGACTTCTTCCATCCCAATTCACTTTGGTTTGCAATTGTCTTGTCACAAATTTGGAAAAAAGGTGGTTTTGGTGAAATTTCGCCCTGGACCCTTTGGAAGGGTCAAGAGCGAATTTCTTAATATAGGTTTACTCCATCGTTTCAAGTTGAATTCACCTCAAAAGGCTAGAAAACACTTCTCCTCTCACATCCAACCCAAGTTTGACTTGATTTTGCAAGGGAAAATAGGTGGTAGAAGAATTTTCGTGCGATTTTCATCATTTGGCTCAATTCCTTCAATCTTGATAATAATTGGCAATTTGGAGTCATTCCTAAGGCCTTCTTTAATCATGATCCACACTAGATTTGGCATGAAACTAAGGGAAAAGATAGGTTTTGCACAATTTCGCGCTGGACACTTTGGAAGGGTCAGGAGCGAATTTCCCTTTCTAGCCCAAAATCATAATTTTTTGAGACAACAATCAATTCAAGGACAATCTCAAGGGCATCCTTCACCTTGGTCTAGGCATGGCTTGGTACAAATTTTGGAGAAAATGATGGGTTTTAGGATTTTCCCTCTGGACCCTTTGGAAGGGTCTGAAGCGAAAATCTTGTTTTAGGCTTATTCCTCCATCATTTCAACTTGAATCCACCTTAAAAGGCAAGAAAACACTTCTCCTCACCCATCTAAGCTACAAAAACCCAAGTTTGACTTGACTTTGCTAGGAAAATAAGGGATTTTAGGAATTTCGCTCTGGACGCTTTGGAAGGGTCAGAAGCGAATTTCCTATTTTGAGCTTGTTTCGACTACTCCATTACCTCAATCCAATATTCAAAGGCAAGAACACATCAAAGTCCTAACCACGCCATAAAACTCAAGAATTTGACCACCTCCGAGAAGAAAATATGAGTTTCCAAGAATTTTGCTCTAGACCCTTTGGAAGGGTCAGGAGCGAAATTCACCCTCTTGGCTAAAATCCTTCATTTTTCAATGCTTTCAAACATTTCCAAAGGCCAAACATGTCCATTCTTCCTTTCAAGATACCTTGCAAATCAAAATTTGGTCAAACAAGGAAGGGAATAAGGTCTAAGAAGATTTTCGCTCTGGACCCTTTGGAAGGGTCAAGAGCGAAAATCATGATTTGGGCTTGTTTGTTCAATTTTCAAACTTTCAATCTCATTTGGGAGCAAACATAGATCATTCTTCACCTAAGGAACAAGGATTGATGCCAAAATCAAGTAGCAAATGAGGTTTATAGTGAATTTCGCTTTGGACCCTTTGGAAGGGTCAGGAGCGAAATTCTCTTTTAGGCTAAAATCTTGATCTTCCAAAGCATCCCACTCCCTCTCAGGGCCAAAACATACTAATTCCTTCTCCATCATGCCAAAGCTTAGCCAAAATAAGGAGGAAAATAAGAGCTACAAAGATTTTCGCTTTGGACCCTTTGGAAGGGTCAGGAGCGAAAATCATGTTTTGGGTTTGATCCTTGACTTTTCCAACTCCAATCCTCTTTGAGAGGCAAACATAGATCCTTTCTCTTGCATCTCCACCAAGATCCTGACTTTGGCTAGAGGGAAAATGAGTGCTTTCAAGAATTTCGCTCTGGACCCTTTGGAAGGGTCAGGAGCGAAATTCACTTTTTAGGCTAGAATCCTTCATTTCTCCACCTCCAATCCTCTCTAGAAGGTAGCTAAACATCATTCTCCACCCAAGGGACAAGGTTTGTGGTCTAAGCAAGGTCAAAAAATAGGTGTGTAAGGTATTTTGCTCTAGACCCTTTGGAAGGGTCAGGAGCGAAATTCACCCTCCTGGACAAAATCCTCACTCTTCAACGCTTCAAACATTCTCAAAGGCAAAAAACATGTCCAATCTCCCTTTCATCATGTCTTGAATGTCAAAATTTGGTCAAACAAGGAAGGGAATGAGGTCTAGGAAGATTTTCGCTCTGGACCCTTTGGAAGGGTCAGGAGCGAAAATCTTAGTTTAGGCTTGATCACTCACTTTTCCAACTTCAAACTACCTCAAGAAGCAAACTTAGATCATTTTCCACCTAAGGAACAAGGATTTGATCCTAAACAAGGTAGCAAAAGAGGTTTATAGTGAATTTCGCTCTGGACCCTCTGGAAGGGTTCGGAGCGAAATTCGCTTTGGACCCTTTGGAAGGGTCAGGAGCGAAATTTGACATTTTGGTCTCTCCGTCAGGACCATTTTATGGAATATAGCATTTAAGTATAAATTTCTTATACTTTAAGTTATATTCCATATATACTGTCAGGATGTTTGAGAGTGGTTTCGGACCTCCAAGAGTTATATTGCAAAATCTAGTTTTTGGAGGATTCTTCAGTTTTCCAGACTTAGTCAAATTTCAGGATCAAGACATTCCAGACAACCAAATTTCAGGATTAGGACATTCCAAACTTAGCCAAATTTCAGGGCATTTGAAGATCAGGATGACATTCCAGACTTCATCACTCACTAACTTGACCTAGCTCGGACCTTCAAGAATGATACTTACTCACCAAGCAAGACACAATTAGCAACAAGAGCAAAACCAGGCCCTAAGGAAGACTTTCAAAGAAACCCTAACCTGGAGCATCTACTGACTCAACCTAGCTCAAGCAGAGCCTGCTATCCAGCGATCCCCCTGACAACACTCATCATGCAAAGGCTAATAGACAAAACCCTAAAAGACCTAGAAAACAAACCCTAGAAAGCAAAAAGTAGGGGTCCCCATTTGCAATGGGGCGATGTGTGAATACATCACAACAATACTGTTACAGAAAATTCTAACAATTACCTTCCTCTCATATGCTTCTAGTCCCTTAACATTCTGGCCGACACATTTGATACTCGTTTAAATATTGGTGAGGGGGAATTTAAGGCCTTTATACAACCTCTCAAAACATAGAGGCATTTTTTTCTCTTGGTTATTCTTAATCCTAGCCACACATTGGAATGGTTACTAGGTTTCCTTTTTTTGTTTTGGCTATTCAACAGTCTCCTCACCTTGCATGGATTTCTTTTTAGCATAGTTGTAAAACTATGGAATGAATATAAACCTGCTGAATGGCAACATATGTTTGTTACCTTTTTCATCAATATGCAATTCTATGACTGCATACAGTGTAGGAGAGCAGACAATTATAAAATAAGAGTATATACGTGTAGAATGATAAAAAGCATCACTGCATACAGTTATAAAGTGAAATCATTCACATGTCAAAGAAGACTATACAATTGTAAGAAATGCATGTTGTCATTACAATTTCTTTTACATTTTTGTATCCTTTGGGACTTCTGTCACAATGAAATAATTGAACAATAACATCAGAAATTTCTATAATTTATAGCTGTTATACTTGAATCAATGACCATATTAACTTGAATTTCAAATTTTATACGTTATATGATTGTGTAAACTTGAATTTTGATGTTATTTATAGCTAGATTTGTAAAATTTGAATATTCACACACTCACACACACTCACTCACACTCACACTCACACTCACACTCTCACTCACAGGCGTCCTGTACTACCCCACCCAAAAATGACCCTTTGGATAGCTGCCCCTGAGATACATTCCCTGATGTCTGCACCCAAAAAATGCTGCAGAACATAGTGTACACTGTAGGCCTCTCGCTTTGCCATTCTGACGCAAGATATTACAAAGGCACTTGCTGGCCCTGGTGGTTGGATCTACAAAATGGATCATGGAATAAATGCCATTATATCTCCAGAGAGCTGTGGAGCTGTTGGCATTATTAAACTATTTTGTTGTGCAGTATTTATGTGCTCAGTCTTGTTTTCTTGCTCAGTAACTATTTGTGCTACTGTGCACTTCAAAACCTGGTTACGGTCTGCATTTTTAGCCTGATAGCTTTACTTTAAACTGGCTTTACATTTGCAGGTCAGAGAGTTGACTGAAGTAGCTGTGATAATCATTTGTTCGTATTTAGCTGAGAACAATCTCTTGCAGGCAGAAGCAGACTCTTCAACAAGTTGGAGCCTTAATGTTATTGATAATTGCTGCCCTGCTTCTTAGCATTGGAGAACACTCTGGTCATGGTTCAAAAATAGATCGTGAACAAGCATTTTTAATGGGTATTATTCCTGTAATAGTCGCATCTGTGCTCTCAGGTGTAGCATCATCACTATGCCAGTGGGCATCACAGGTGAGATTGTATATCTCATTGTATTTTGACTAAGTTTTCAAATGCATTTTTAGTTTCATTTCATCTGAGAATCTATTAAAATTTCCCTTGTGCTTTGTTTTAGGTGAAGAAAAGAAGTTCATATTTAATGACCATAGAAATGTCAGCTATTGGAAGTCTATGTTTGCTGGCAAGTACTTTGAAATCACCTGATGGGGAAGCCATCAGGCAGCGGGGTTTTTTCTCTGGGTGGACTATATCAACTCTGGTACGGTTGTTCTTTTGACTGACCTATATATTTGACCAGGGCTGATCATGGAAGTCAAAATTTAAAGGTTCTCAATTTTAGTTGCTTTTCTCTATCTAAAATGTGTGGCAATTAATAATATTTAAAATATGCATGCTGATTAATGGCTCAGAAGTATGGTTAATTAAACACAGAATCTTAGGCTTCATCTCAAATATTTGCTTTATTATTTTATTTGTGAGTCCAGTCTGAGGATTTCCCTTCTGATTCAGTGGCGTAAGCATCCTATCCAATTCTGAAACATAAGAGAATACCATGAATGATTGTCCACTGCATACAGTCCTGACAATTAACCGTCTTATGTCCAGGTATTGTTCATAAGCCACTTTGAGTCGGTAACTTATTCACTATTTGCAACTACCTATGGTCAGTATCCTTTTGTACACTGATGTGAGGTTCATTATCTTATAGCTTACATTAGATTCTCTTTACCCATGCCAATCAAAACCATCTACATGCATTTCTGCCAAAATACAACTCACATATCCAATTAGAAACAAGTCTGACCTACTTATTGGTTGTATCCTTGTCTATTTTCTGATGCTTGATTCTCGTGGCGCATATGTTTTAACTTAAGAAAAGATTAATGCCAGATTAATTAGTGCAGACAAACAAGCAATCACAAACCTATGCAATATAATGGAACACACTTATAGATGCATTGTCATTGCTCAAGTATGGACAGTAAATGGAAGATTTCCAGATAAGAATGAAGATCTATGAAAAATAAACTCAAAAAGCATCATTAAAGGTGTTGAAAAATCTTAAAATGCTGCAAGTTACATACAATGAGATATGCCTCTGCACGCTATTTTCACAACACAATCTAGAGCATAGCTATTTCTGTGAAGTTTGTTGGCATATCCATAGAAAATTGATCATTCTCATTCAGTTCCATTTCTTATTGGTAGTGACTTTACATTTGTACATTTTTGAAGAAATTGGGTTTGGAACAACTAGTTGACTATTTTGTTAAAGAATATCAAATTGTAATCTTGCATACCGGTAGAGAGTTGAATTAGAGGAATTGTTTAAAAATTTATATATGTAGTAATAATATGATTAGATTGAGAGCATTTGACAGTATGCTGATTTGTAGTTTGACTAAACCTGTTTCATAAATCAACTTTGGAGCTGCAAGTATGTTCACTTTCTTATATAATTCAGTTTGGAGCTTATGCTGATTTGCAGATCCCAATTTTCACCAATGCAGTTGGTGGAATCTTAGTTGGACTCGTTACAACACAGGCTGGTGGTGTCCGAAAGGTGACTTTGCAGTCCATGTATACATTTTTTTAATTCATCGTATGGAATATTTGATGCTTATGCTTCTTCTTTATCTTCTTTCTATACAGGGATTTGTTATTGTATCTGCTTTAATGGTGACCGCTCTTCTCCAATTCATATTTGATGGCATACCACCATCTTCATATGTTCTGTTTGCTCTACCTTTGGTGGTCACCAGCATAGTGGTATATCAGAAATATCAATTTCAGGCTAAAGCAAAGACATCATGAGGTGATTGTCTTCTAAAGGCTAGATAAATTTGGGACTTGAATGCTCTCTGTGGTCAAATTGAACATGGATGGCTTTGTAATTCCCACGCATAACCCATGACAATATATTTTTTTCATTTGAGCATGAAAGGTTATGCAATATATATACATGTGTTTGCCAGCTGTAAGAGAATTGTTGAAATGCTTCAAAGAAATTAAGCTTAGAAAACTCTCTTGCAGACTGCATTATCATCCCTTGTAATTAAACTCCTCAGTTATTGGGAGAACTATTAGAGAGGAGAAAGGATATGATAGTGTGTAAAGTTGTTTAGGGGTTGTTACAGAAAATGCAGGGCAGGTTTGTGAAGCATTTTCATGAGGACATTTGCATGACTACCTATTTTTAAATAGATACATACTTACAGATATTAATGCATTGAAAGGCTTAAATAATTTGACGTGGTTGTAAAATTCTTCTTACCTATATAAGGTCATATTTGAAGTAAACAAGTTTTACAGAGAATCATTTCTGTAAATAAATTCTGCCATTTGAATCATTTACCTTAAAAATTCCTTGATTCTAAATTGCAGTCATATGATTTACATTCCAAGTAATCTTAAGCTTAGAGAATGCAAAGACTACAGGTCATTGAATATGATTGAACATCTTTGCACCTTAAACCCCATAAAGAGATGTTTACATGAGCTAGACATCGAAACAGAAAAGTTCAATGCATATCTCTTTTTGATAATCACATTTATTAATTTTAAAAAAGAAATTTGCAGGTTTTTGATAAATAGAGCTTTTGAAAACATCCAAAATACAATTGATAAATTTTGAACAGGTATAAATATAAACATACTTCCAGCATCTTGCATTGCCTATCTAATCAATTTAGTTGTTTCAAGCACGCCACTGATTGGTTCTGCCTGCACTAGTTGTACCACAAATATACCATAAAAAATGAGTAAATGATGATGACCGAACTTTTGTAAAAGAGTTATCGCGTTCCAATCTATTTTTTAGGTGCTTCATTTCTCATTTGGAATTGTTTGCTCATTCTAAAAATGTGCATCTTTTTTAACCAGATTAGAAAACAACTTTTAATGATAATTAATTCCTCAATTCCCTGACATCACGAGTATTTTTTATGGTATTTTTCTGATGGGGTGACTTTCAAAAGCATTAAATGATTCAGAGTACAGTTATTGCAAATTACACAGATTTACCAAGTACAGTCATTTGCATCTCTAACGGTAGAATTTTTGACCTTTTTATTTGGAATGGTAATAGTCTGTAAATTTTAGGAAATACATTTTATGTTAAAATTGTGTGTTATTGGGGAACGTACACACAAAGGATAAGATCCTTGATGCAGATTTTGATTGGGGAGTTATCTATAGTTATTTAATAAAATGCATTTTCAATTGACAGTCATGCTAGCCGTTTCTTCAAATTGATTTCAGGCAGCAATTGGAAGGGGAAAGTATACTGAGTTCGAATGCAGGTGATAACGCCAACTGGTATGAAGAGCACTTAAGGCAATCAATAACTCACTGTGGGGAGTGCAGTGAAACTTTGATGGGTAAAATGGTGATGACACCAACTGGTATGAAGAGTACTTAAAGGCAATCTATAATTCACTGTGGGGAGTGCAGTGAAACTTTGATGGGTAAATAGTGATAACACCCGCTGGTATGAAGAGCACTTGAAGGCAATCAATAATTCACTGTGGGGAGTGCAATGAAAGCTCAAAACAAAAACAAGTATATCGAACAACAACAAATTACACTTACTATAATTAGCAATGTAGGAGGACAATCTTCATTATCATTGATTCAGTTATAAAAGGTATAGTGGCTAGCGTTTTTACAAAGCAAATATTCAAGAAATTCTGTCCAGTAGAGCCATGCAAGATGTCTGTTCAGGGGAAATTACCCCATTATTGAAAAGTTGAGAGCTATAAATGAAGCCATGATTATGATTTTATTTTATGGACAGTCATCAATTGCTTGCAAGGGTGCTCTTAGCTGTTTTGATGATGACTGTTCATATGCTTGCAGAGCCCTCGACAGTGGAAAATATTCAAGGATAGCAATGATAATTAATTACAGTAATTTGTTTTCTTTCCGTTAATGCTGGCCATTGCTATTTGTGGGTAAGGGTAAAGGTTTTTTTATAAATATTATTTATCCTGCGAACTCCCTTGATTTAAAGCTGTAAAACAGGTTTTCTGGTTTATTAACCAATAGCCTTCATTTTATTTTGTATGCCTTCATCTAGGACCGGAGTCTTTCTTGGCCAGGCATAATTGGATGGGATCAATACATAACAAGGGGATTTAATCGTGTCTTGTTGATAAAGGATTAGAAACAACATGGGGCAGAGAGAGGGGCTATCTGCCATACAGAGAAACATTTCCAACGGAAAGGAATTCATAAGCTTTATGTGCATATCAGGAGCTTTGGGCGAGTAGCACATGAAATCATGAATATTCCACTTGACAGTTTTGGAGAACAAGTATTAGAGGTTAGTGATAAACTTGTAAGGCACTGAGAGGGGGGTGGGGAGGTGAATCAGTGCAAGCAAAAACAATATGAATCTGATCAACAACTTAAACAACTTAAAATTTAACAAGCATAAGAAGAATATCACCACATAAGCTAATGCACACTAAACAAATTCCACAACAAATTCCACATAACACGATATTTATACGTGAAAACCCAAAAGAGAAAAACCACAGTGGGAGTTAATACCCACAAGATTCACTATTTGCAAATTATAAATCTTGATCGGTTAAGGTCTTACAAAGATGCCCTGTTAGGAGTAGACCCGGTTAAGGGATTTAAATGATGAGCCCTGTTAGGTGCTTTGACCTGTTAGGATCAACCTTGCAAGAGGATTTAACACTCTGATATAGAGCTACCTTGTTAGGGGATTTAAAATTAAGGCCTGTTAGGATCTACCCGGTTAAGGGATTTTGTTGTTGTAATTGTTAGGATAACAACAATTCAAATGATCTTCATGTAACACCTCTGTTTGATAAGATCCGCTTCAAATCCTCAAAACTTCAACAACACATCAATACAGAGCTTCACTAATCACCGCACAATCAGAATCACAATATTCACCTTCGATCTCATCAACACACTCATGTCTATCTCATAACTTATCACATAACAAATTAAAATCTATGCCGCTTTAGTGATTTAAGTGACTCTATCACTATCGGTTAAGTGTTCATCAGAATATCTGCTCTATACGTCAAATCTCGCTTGTCTGTTTGAATCTGCCAATGTGGTCAAGAACATAGCTCCAAAAACCTAGCTCCATCATTGTTGTAAAACCACACCATTCAACTCTTCACCAATCGCTTGTACCGGTTGCATGAATGCAACTCTGTCTTTGTTTACCGGTTAAGAACCTATTTGTCGGTTCACTGGTAAACTATCATCTGTACCGGTTATACCTTACCGGTTGGCTTCCAAGACTTAGATGACCACATAAGCATTGTTGCCATCAATGACAACACAAGACTTAGTCATCAAACATGAAGCTCAATCTCTTCATCACATTTACCAATGAATCAATAACCGGTTGCAAATCACCAACAGTCTTTATCGGTTCAGTCAAATGCCAACATTTTCCCCCTTTGGCATTGATGGCAACACTTAGGAAAAAAATTGTCAACTAAGTGTGCAAAACAAAAATTGACTTCATGACAAACACTCCCCTTTAGCAATTGCGTGCTATTGCAAAAATTTGACTCTACTAATTCTCCCTTTACTTTTACATACAAAATTTTGACCGACTCTTCAACTATTACTCCCCCTTTGACAACAATGCCAAACAAAGAAGTAAATACATGAGATATAAATACATTTCATCAAAATTGCATTAAAAGTTGCATAGCATTCCAAAATAGTGCCGGTTATCTCCACGTGTCCTCATCTATACAACAAACTCCTCCATGGCATCTAGAGTGCTTATCTCCGGTGTAGTAAGAATAGCTTTAGACTCTTTATAAGCTCTCTGCAAGATTTCCACCTTCGGTATCAGCTGTGTCTGTAATTCCTGTAGTGATTTGATCCTCTTAACCTGTTCAATTTCATAAGCTTTCAGCTTATGCTGAAGTTCTACAACTAATCTTCCATAATTGATAGCAGATTCATTAAGGGGCTTGAATGACTCACTAAAAACTTCGAGTTCTTGCTCAACTTCCTCCTCCTTTATCAATTTTAGTCAGCAATTGCTCAGTTCTTTTCTTCTTGTAATCCTTCTCAACACTAACATAAGCTGCATCCTCAAAAGATTTCATTTGTTTGCAATCTCCATCAACTTAGTTGAGCACAAATTGTCCATGTCTAGGGGTCCTTTGATGCTTATAGCATCATCACCTTCATCATCAACGATTTTCTTTTTAGAATCAAGTGACAAAGGTGTCACTTTAGGTTCAGTCTTCTTCTCTGACTTCTTCTCCTCTATTTCCTCTTTGTCTTCAATTTTCTCCTCTTCCTCTTCCTTTTTTGTTTCCTGTACCGGTGGGGGTTGTGTACCAACAGTTTGAGTAACTACCGGTGGCTCCTCATCTTTATTTTCTTTCTGTCTCTGTTCTTGTTCATGTTGCTCAGACCTATCAACAACTTGTACATTTACATTGTCAGTAGCATTATCAATGTTACCAGTATCATCATCAGAGATATTCATCGGTTGATCATCCAACACAATTTCATCAGGCTTAAAATCAGTTATTTTAACACCTTTCGGAAGATCTTCAGCTTCAAACCTCTCCGGTTCATTTTCCTTAAAAATATCCCCATGCAATTTTGCCAAAATCATTACCAAGCATTCTAATCCTGTATTTCATCTGCTTCAATGCAGGTGTGCCATCTATCCACTGGATATCACCAATACTGGGGAAACATTTATGAAAATAAAAGAATAAGAATTAATTGACCAAATTTAAACCTTAACCTCTTATCCTTCTTGATGGATTCCAGGTTCAACACAAGTTGACTCCTCAACGCCTCTGACAAGTCATAGTCAACATCTTTTTTTATCATCTGGTAAGTTGTATGAATAGCTGCAGCAGGGATGCTGTTCATCCTGCTAGAATAATAGATCCGGTAACCGATCACCATATAAGCATACTTAACGGCCGGATCATTGATATTATTCACCGTCATTGCTCTTCCATCCCATTTAGATCCCGTTAACTTTTTTACATCATTCTTAGGAATGGATCTCAAAACTGGAACCTCACCAGTGGCACAAAATCCGGTGACTGCATGAATAGCTTCCTTAGAAATTTTATGTGGTCGGTCGAGCCACATAAACTGGTCATGAATCCTGCTAGGCACATATCTCACAAGTTCATCAAAATCATTAATGAAATTCAAGGCATGGTGAAACCCTTTCTCGGTAACCCTTTTGAACTGGTCCTTCAAAATAGCATTCTTATCACACAATGCTTTATACTGATAAAAAATAGTAGCAACACCAAGATCCTCTAGTTTGCAATGATAGAAAGATCTAACATTTTCAACATGTAAGACACCATAAGGAACTCCGGATAGAGCTCTGAGCGGGATCAATTTCCTTAGACTTAAACGAGTGTCTCTTAAATCTAGGACGTGGTCTATCGGTAACATCAACTAGATGTGGGGTGTCCATCTTCAATGATTTAGAAAGATAAGTAGATAACAAGATTTTTGGATAAATACCTTTTACTGTTTCTACACTAGGGTTCCAAACACCGTCAAAATCTATCTCACCTATTCTCGATCGCAAATCACACCAGATCACTTCAAATGCTGCAAACACAAACTCTGCTTTGCTCTATTCGCTCTCAGTGTGCTCGCAAGAATACAATGTGACAAATAACATTCAAAAAGTTCCTTTTATTGACCCAAAATCAGTGCAAGCAAAAACAATATGAATCTGTAGACACCTAAAATTGTCCAGTCTAATTAAATAAATTATTTATTTAATTATTTTAGCCTAATTCATCTATTAATTAAATAAATCTTTATTTATTTAATTAATTCATTTATCCTCTTCTAGCCTTATTTCTCATTTAAATAAATAACTTTATTTATTTAAATTATCCTTTTCCTAAATTAAATAAATATCTTATTTATTTAATTATCCCACTTCCTCTATTAATTAAATAAATTTTTATTTATTTAATTAATTCATTAACCTTTTCGACCCATGACACATGTCATTCATCTCTTATTTCATACACTACCTACCCTTTCATTATTTTATTATTTTCTTTACCTACACTATAATCATAGCCAACCATTTATCTTTTACACCTCTCAATCTTATCCCTCCATTTCATATAGTGTCTTCTATATAAGAGGATACTTTCTTCATTATCAAACCCTGACAAAAAGCCCACTATGCATTCAGCCCCGACTACGCTTTCAAACTTGCATATGCAATCAAGCCTACTTGCAATCACATTTCCGTTCTTTGTTGAGCTCTTGTGCACATAAAATCTGAGAGCAAATATATCAAGCAAGATCAATGGAGATAGGAAGAATGAAGATCCAAACCCTATTGGACATGTGATGGTATAATCTTTGTGATTTCATTTGATTTGCATTGTGTTAGGTAATCTCCATATGTTATGGTAGATCTTTGTTGTTGTTAGGCTAGGGTTTTGTGGTTGAATCTATTTAGTCTTTCAATATTGTTGTTATCCATTTTCGCCATATACAGAATCTGATCATCAACTTAAACAATTTAAAACTTAACAAGCATAAGAGGAATATCACCACATAAGCTAATGCCCAATAAAACAAATTCCACATAACACGAGATTTCACTATCTGCAGAAAAAAAATCTTGACCGGTTAAGGTCTTACAAACATGCCCTGTTAGGAGCAGACCCAGTAAGTAGTCACCCAGTTAAGGGATTTAAATGATGAGCCCTCTTAGGAGCTTTGACCTGTTAGGACCAACCTCGCAAGAGGATTTAACACTCTGATATAGAGCTACCCTGTTAGGGGATTTACAAAATAAGACTTGTTAGGACCTAACCTGTTAAGGGATTTTGCTGCTGTAACTATTAGGATAACAATAGTTCAAATGATTTTCATGTAACACCTATGTGTCTGATAAGATCTGCTTCAAATCCTCAAAACTTCAACAAAACATCAATACAGAGCTTCACTAATCACCGCACAATCATAATCACAATATTCGCCTTCAATCTCATCAACATAGTCATGTCTATCTCATAATTTATCACACTTTTTATAGACATCAACTTAGTCGGCTACAACCTTGGAACAATTTCCTAGGTTCAATGAATCTAGACAAAATAACATTGCACGCTGAACTTAGGTCGGCCACCGACATAACAAATTAAAATCTATGCCGTTTTAGCGATTTAAATGACTTTATCACTGCCGGTTAAGTGTTCATCAAAATATCTCTTCTATACATCAAATCTCGTTTGTTGGTTGAATCTACCAATGCGATAAAATGTACCGGTTGCATGCATGCAACTCTGTCTTTGTTTACCGGTTAAGAACCTATTTGCCGATTCACTGATAAACTGTCATCTGTACCGGTTATACCTCACCGGTTGGCTTCCAAGACTTAGATGACCAAAAAAACATTGTTGCCATCAATGACAACACAAGACTTAGTCATCAAACACAAATCTTAATCTCTTCATCACATTTATCAATCAATTATTTACCGGTTGCAAATCACCAACAATCTTTACCGGTTCAGTCAAATGCCAACAGTTAGGCTAGTTGGTATGCCATTTTATTGCAATAAAGTAATTGACAACTTGCTAGAGAGAACCATAGATCATCATCAGAGACCACGAGGAGGCTATTAGAAGAATTGAAATTGGACAGGAACAACCAGGAGGCTATCAGAAGAATTGAAAATCACTTTATCAATCTGCACATGAAGCATTAACGCCCCTAGAACATGACAGAGAACCAGTAGGCTATCAGAACTGAAAACCCCCTCATCAGTATACAGGTGAAGCGTAAGCTCCCTAAAATGGAGGAACTCTGTTAATACCAAGAAATTATTATTAGGGGAAGGGCCCTGGTAGCTGAGCACCTCATGTGCAGATCTAGCAAGTACGCGATATGACTTCCAATCATGTAAATAAGGTACAACCAATAAGATTATTATATGATTAAAATTACATTTGAATCAATATACTACACTGAAAACTCACGTGGTTGGGAAGAAATTATCTAATTGTTATAAACCATATTTAACATCTTGTGAGGGCTGTTGTGCATTATTATGGAGTACAAGTTGAGCTATAACAGAAGACTACTAGAACAGCATTTAAAAAATATGGTACTAATAACATGTCCTATGACAACTATTAGTCTACCTTCAAGTATCAAGTCATTTCCCTGTTGAGGTTCGATGCTTTACGATTGACCTCATCAGTGCTCTTGACGTATATGATATGGGTATATAAGTGGAACAAGTCGTGTCAAGATGTATCAAATGAACTTTTCCCATGAATGATTTATTATTTGAGTTTATCATTGCAGAGAATATCTGCACAGCCAATAACAATAGGAGTGATTGGATAGAAAAGTAGGCACATGCGATGATTTGATTTACAAAGTGCTTACATGATCCAAAGGATCTTGCTTAGTGCCTACAGAAAATACTTGGAGTGATGTTTGGTGGTACTTTTTGTGACAGACGCCCCGTGTCACAACTTTTTCTGTGTCTTTCCTGCTTATATAACAAGCATTTGCACCCAAACATGCAGATGGAAAGTTGACAGTTTTGTTAAGTGGGCAACTCATCAGATTGCATCGCAAGAAGTGTACAGGGTTGAAGGAGGTAAACGGAAAGATGGTCAAACATCTGTGCATATATTGTGCTGATGCGAATGATATGTGCATAAATTTGGACAGAGACAGTAGGAATGACATATTGCATTGAATGAGGTGGTGAGTGAAACAAGCTGGAGTGCGCCAAATAATAAATCAATCAAAGGCGTGACATTTTTGTTTTGTATAAAGATGTTCTTCCTACTCCTTAATCGTCACATATGCTTTATACTTCTTAAAGCTTTGGCACGTGGAGGTACGGGAAATGTGAATGCTGGTACACCATCTAACCCTTGAAATCACAGTAAATATCAAATTTTTTGTGGAGTTTTCCCCTTGTCAACCATTACATAATATATTCTTCAAGGACTATAATGCTTTTCAATCAATCAGTTTATGGTACAATTTTATTTACTTATAGTGACACGCATTTCATTACATCATATGATGTGTTTTTATTAATATAATATGAGATAATATTTGTATATTTTAATATAGGGGAAACGACCTAATAATTAAGTGCGGACCAAAATTTGTGAGTATTGTCATTAAAGATATTATTTAAAAGAAAATAATTATCAGATATGATTTTATTATTAGTATTCAAATTAAAATAATTTCTAGTATGAGTCATAAACAATATCGATTCATGTGATGGTATGTTGGTATAGCTAAGAATTTATAGACCGACTATTTTCTTTATATTTTATGACATCTCAACCCAAAAAAATGATGATGTTACTCTATCTTGGGTAAGGTGGACTTTTAGTCTTTTAAGTTCAATAACTATGTTGTCATTTACATTGGGGAAGAAGTTTAAGAGTAATTTGAATCTCCACACATACCTTCTATAATAGTTGTTCCTATTTTCCTCTTAATTTTCTCCCATCTTCCAATATAAATAACAATCATTTTGAAATTCTATTTCTTTACTTTTCAAACCAATCAGTTGGGTCAAACATTATGTGAATCCCACTATTCAAGCTTGTAGTAGTGATAGTCACTCTTGGAACAATATTAATTTGCTATCCTAAAAGTAGCTCATAAAACAAAAAAGAATTGTGCAAATGTGCCATCTTTTGTCAATTTAATCATTTAGATTTCATATGATTTTTTTGATCTTTTGCGAATATTCATATAGACTATAGTTAAACAATGGGGTATTCATGTGTTTCTATAAGTTCTTTTGTATGAAAAATCATATTTGATGGCGGTGGTTAGTACTTTTGATGTCTATAAATTATGTAGAAAACATCTTTTTTTGTTTAGTAATTTTACACATTGTGATTTTGTGGTTCTACTTGCAAAATATTTTTTCCACTAACTTGGAACGTCTAGTCATACCACCTTTTATGTCATAAAACAAACAAATTAAATTAATATCTTTTCACAATATATATTTTAGAAAATTTTAGCATTGCCATTCCACATCTCTTTATATAACTTTTTATTTCTTTATGAACAAGACATAATTGTTCACTATTATAATCAAATGATTCATAAATAATTTACTAAAATTTTATTTTTGTTTAGTGCAAAAGTCAACACTATTGAAAATGTTTTACTAACAAGATATTAAAAATATTCAATAAAAAATTGTAGAGTTCTTAATCTATATTTATAAAATACTCAAATTCATATTTGTCTTTATTATTGAGTTTGTTGTACAAATGATTATCATCCTGTGTATTGAATTGAACCATGCTAAATTATGAAAGATGATCATGTAAATGATATGACAAAACAAAAGCGAACTAAAATCAACATTATTTTTATCTAGAATAAATTATTATATTTATGAAATCAAATATTATATAAATAAAGATCATGTTGCGATAAACTAATAGAATAAAACATTGGAGATCCACATAAAAAATAATAATTTTGGAAATAAAGTTCCAACTTTGAGAAACATGCACAAATAATCATTTTATTTTTATCAATAATAATAATAAAAAATTACTATATAATGCGTTCCATGGCTAGATTTCAAAAAGGCTTTTTTAAAGTTAAGTATACAAATAAATTTCTAATTGATTCTTCAATATTTGAAAATATATTTATTGTTTGTCTTATTAGTCTTCTCTTTAAACAAATTTTATCGGGTGTAATAAAATTGGTATCTTACTCATTAAATCTCTTTATTTATGAGACAAATGCTCCATGGTAATATTGGTAACCTTATGGGCTCATTTAGTAACAACAAATCCATAGTCATGTTGGCATCTATAAATCTAACGTATTGGCACTAACTTCAATCTATATATATCCTATATATGTAGTTCAATTTTTGGTTTCTTTTTATCTTTTTGAGAGCACGGTAGACAAATAAAAATACAATGCAAATGTAAAAATAATGCATAAATTTAAGTAATCGATTTATATTAAAAGTTGTAATCAATAGATTTGAAATAAACATAGAGAAACACATAATATAGCAAATTAAATCAACACTAGCAAAACACTAGATGTATGTGGATTAACCCTTTTAAAAAAAATTCCACCAACAATCTAAAAGAATTAGTAATCCTCTCTAGTCTAGCAACATTCTAATAACATAAGATACATCATTTGCATAACACTATGAAATCTCTAAGTTATAAAGGGAAATAGGAAAACACAAATGATTTTAGAAATTAGTGACTCCCAAAACCAAAGTCCACAAGCAAAAATCTATACCCCATTATGAATTTACTAATGCACTCAAGCTAGACATAAATTAATATAACATCTTTAACCAATAACTCTTGGTAGGCACATATTACCAAGCTTAGAACCTTTAATGAAGAGGACTACTAATGTGGCCCCACTATTATGACAAGATGCTCCACAATCACAAAGGTAACTCCCCGACATTCCATAAGAGAGATGCTCAAATACTCTTATAATCATGATGATTGTAACTCCTATTTTTGATGTTTTAGTGTAACCTTATTTAATTCAATTACAACTATATCCCAAATGCCCTAGAGAATAATAATAATTAAACAATGGCTACTAAGCTCACATGGGCATCCACGTTCCCATGTATCTCATTCCAAAAATGTTGGTCACATAAACATTATACACATGAATTGAAAGTGAGTAGCACATTAATCTTACCATTCTCCCATTTGATATTTACAATATTATGACATAATATAAAATTATTAAATAAGCTAAATATATGATGAGGCAATGCCCATAGCTTCCCTACACCAACATAACTTATTTGCGCTCACCAATTTTACAAGAGAATTTGAAACATTATCCAAAGTATTGAGCCTCTGAATCTTTATCTCACCATCCTCAATCATTTTGTGAAACAATGATACTAAACATATATATTCTTAGTATGAGCATGACACATGAGCTTCTTCACCACACATATAACACTCTGATTGTCACAATTTATTCCTACAATATTGTAACCAAAATCGATGCTTGAACACAATCTTTGTAACCAAACAACCTCCTTATAAGAATGTGTAGCAACCCCACAATATACTTTTGTTATAGATAAAGCAATTATGGGTTATCTCATATTCATCAAATTGGTATCTCTTCCAAACAAAGTGAACTTATAATCAATTGTGGACCTTTTGTTATCCAAATCACTTGTCCAATGTAAATCAACAAAGCCTTGTATCCAACATCTCACCTATATCACTTGTCCCATTGAAACATAAACAATAATAAGAATTTCCTTGTAGATATCTAAATACAATATAATTTCAATGCTCTTTGCTAGGGCTAAACATAAACCTACTTAAAAATATCATTGCTTTGGAAATATTTAGTTTGTAGGTTTTCAAAACTGTATGTCCATATCCCTAGAGTGTAAACCAATCTACATGGCCATGAAACTTGTCTTTAAGAGGAAAAGGTAGAGATTAATCAACAAAATATGATCAACTATAGGTTAATGCTTGAGACTGAGTAATATCTCCTTCATTTTATGCTCAACTAAACCCAAGAGGGCGCTCCTAAATGCATCCTTAACATGAAAATTCAAGATAAATGATATAACAAGACTAACTAACCAACAACTGTATATAATTTTTGATAGATCCAAAGTTTTTTCAATACACTAGTTTCTTGCAAGACTTGTTATTAGTTAAAAAATCCTTATAAAGACACCAAAAGATAAAAACAATATATATTCCTATGAATAAATTTCTTTTTGCAATGCTACACATGTATAAGAATGAAAACATACTCATATGCTCCTCTAATGTCTTGCAAATTCTAGATTGCATGAGATATAAGTTATATCAATGGAACATGTGAACATGGAAAAACCTAACCTATTTATAAGAGCTTAGAGAAGTGATTAAAAAGAAAGTTTAGTTCCTCAATAATCAAACTGGTGCCTACTCCATTAGGATGTAATAATAACATTCAATTTAAGGCTCACATGCATTGAACATTCAATGAACTAGATCATGTTAGATTTCAAACATTGTCATAGTTAACATACAATTACAAAAAAAAAAGAAGAGAAAAAAAAACTTGAATTTCATGTAAATACACCTTGATCCATGCTTAGCCTACACATTGCAAGGAATAAATGGACTAGCCGTGAGGTCAATTGTGCAATGTGAAATCCCTTGCTCATTCTCTAAACATGGATCAAGGAATAATAATGAACATCATATGTGGCTCCATTGATCACTGCCAAGCTTTCCCATGTCATCAAGAACTAAGTAAATACACGCATAGCCCACAAACTCTAATTGCTGCTTGCACAAATAAGTACATATTGATTTTAGAATGCACAAAGTTGGCCAAGGCATGACTAAAATGATGCTAATAGATACTAACCAATACAATAAATATTGGATATTGTTGGTCATTGTTGCTGCTAGGATATGTTGTTGTCATTGATGTCAACATATTCCTGTGTATTGCTCCGGTGATTGCAGATTGGGAAGATCTTATGATCTAGTTTGTAGCTTGGTTTTGCTGATCACTATTTTGCAGACTTTGGTATATCCTCCGGGATATTCTTTTGGATGGTCTTGTGTATCTTCATTTCAAATGGATCGTGATTTGGTGCTCCACAAGTTATCTTTCTTTGTGACAGTTGTTGATTGGTTGTGTTCTTGAGATTTCAGACGTTTCCTGATGAAGATTTGATATGTGGTGTTGATGCAGTTGTTCCTGATGAATCTAACATGCTTGCTGGTGTTTTCTAGTCGTTTCCTTTTTGTTTTGGTGATCCGCATTGATCGTTGTGCAAGTTTTTGGTGGTTTCTATCAATTGGTGATGATTTTTCGTTTTATGCGATTTTCCTGATGGTGTAGCATGTTGCGGTTAATCTTGGTGTGATTTCCGGTGGATTTGAGCATTTGGGAATTTGATTTAGGTCCATGTTATGCTATGCAAATCATTATATTGGTCCAATGATCGATCTTCATATCGTGTTATGTAATTTTGTAATTAAGGGTTGAGGGTTTAGCCGACCTTGTTATCAAGGTTGATGATTTGTATATAAGTGATATATTCATGTAATTTAGGTGTCGATGTCATGTCTGCATTATTAGAGAGAGGTTTATGTGCAAACAAGTGATTCACCCTACGGTGTTGTGATTGAGGAGAGATTGGGTAGACATAACTGAAACTATAATCAAGCATTTGGAGATGCTATTATTTCAGTTCATTTTTTTTGGATTGTAGTCCAAATCTTGTTATAAGTCAATGAGACTTCCCTGAGGGTTGTAGCCTTCCGGGTCATTATATTTGAGCAGTGAGCTCTAGGCAATGTGCCTGAATGCATGTGCATTCCCCATTGTAATCTTTTCACATACTACTGTAGAGTATCATCTTATTGTGGGCAGGTTCCCACTATGGTTTTTCCCTTAACCAAGCTTTCCACGTCAAAATCCTGGTGTTGTGTGTTGTGCTTTCAATTTGCATATCTGTCTTATTACTGTAGTTTATTAGATCTATGTTTTGTGATTAAGTTTGGTATTTTGGTGAAGACTGATTCACCCCCCCTCTCAGTCTTCCTTCTTGGTTGCTGCTAACAATTGGTATCATAGCTAGATCCTCCAGTAGAAGCTTAATCACTTGAAGAGATTCAGGATGTCAGCTCAAGGTGTTATCTTTAAGAAGGATAGTTTGAGATTTGATGGAAGTAACTATGCTATATGAAAGGACCGGATGAAAGTGTACTTGTACTGTCTTGGTGAGGATTATTGGAAGATTACAAAGAATGCCTATACTATTCCTCCGAATGGATCATCTACTCCTGATGAGATCAAGGAAGTTGGACATAATATTAGAGTGAAGGAAGCATTTCTTAGTGCCCTAACTGATTAAAAAATGACAAATGTAAAGGGACTTTAGACTGCACATGAGATCTGGGTGAAGCTTGAGATTCTGTTTGAAGGTGATAAACAGGTGAAAGTTACTAAGTTGCAAAGTTTGAAAGGAACATATGAGACATTGAAGATGGGAGATGATGAGAACATACACTCTTTCATGGATAAGGTGAATGATCTTGTCCTAGGTATCAGATGTGCCGGTGGAACCATTGAGGAAGATGAAATTTTTGCTAAGGTGCTGAGATCTTTGCCTCCTACTTATAAACATAAGGTGGTTGCTATTGATGAGATCCGAAGTGTGACTACAGTGACAAGAGATATGGTGGTTGGAAAGATTGTTGCATTTGAGCTGAGTGAGTTTGGAGAATCACATGGAAAGTTTAAGATTGCATTTAGAGCATTTGCATCTATATCCGGTAAGGAGAAATATGATCCCGATGAGTGTAGAATATCTAGATATGAGAGAGAGAAGAGATATGAAAGAGAAAGAGAGAGATGGATGAACTTGAAGCACTGATTGCCCATAGATTGCCTAAAGGTACCGGTAAGTATGATGGAAAGTTGCCTTTGAAATGTTTCTCTTGTAATAAGATAGGACATTTTGCTTCTAGATGCCTGGAGAGAATGGCTAAGTATGACAGACACAATAAGTTTAACAAGCATGATAAGAATGATAGATATGACAAACATGAGAAGTATGATAAGCCCTACAAGCCTAATTAGAAGTATAGGAATCAGAAGAACTGTTATTATACCGTTGATGAAGGTATTACAAATGAAGAATCAGAAGGAGATGAAGTTGTATTGCTTGCCATTAAAGAAGATGGACCTATACCTGTTGATTGCCACTAGCTGTACTATTAAGGAGACAGCTTTAGCTGCTAAATTTGAAGAGAAAGATGAATGGGTAATTGACAGTGGTTGTTCACATCATATGACCAGTGATAAAAGTAAATTTGTGAGTATGGAAGATATGATGGTCGAATAGTTAGATTTAGAGATGACAAAGCTTGTGTAATCTGTGGGAGAGGTTATAATTCTTTTGATGGTAAGCATAACACTGATGATGTCTTGTATGTTGAAGGTTGGAAGCATAATATTTTGAATGTTGGACATATGGTTGATAAAGGTTATGATCTGCAATTCAAGGATGGAAAATGCAAGATCTTAACTACCTCCGGTATAGAGATTGCATCTAGAACTAAGAATGAAGGTAACATTTTTCATTTGGTTGCTGGTGAGAAAAGCTATTTGATTGCTTAGATAGATGAGAGTTGGTTGTGGCATAAGACAATGTGTCACGTAAATTTTGATTCAATGATCAAGATTAGTTCTACACATGCTGTTATAAATCTGCCTAATATTGTTAAGCCTGCTAATCTGGTATGTAAGGAATATCAGTTTGGTAAGCAAACAATGATTTCTTTCAAAAGCAAACAATATACATCATATGGATTGCTAGATCTTGTGCATATTGACCTATGTGGACCTACTAATGTTAGAAGTGTGCAGGGTGATAGATATTTTATGCTACTAATTGATGATTATTCTAGGATGATGTGGGTTGTCTTTTTGAAGGAGAAATCAAAAGTGCTGGACAAATTCAAGGTATTCAAAGCTAAAGTTGAGACTAAGTTTGGATTGAAGGTGAAGTGCCTGAGATCTAATATACGTGGATAATTCTATTCTGGTGAGTTTAATTCATTCTATGAGAAGTATGGGATTAGAATAAAATTATCTACTCCTAGAACCCCTCGACGGAATGGAGTTGTTGAGAGGAAAAACAAAACTGTCTGGGATGCTACAAGGACTATGTTGATTGAAGGAAATGTTCCGAAGATCTACATGAGAGAAGCAATTAAAACTGATGTCTACACATTCAACAGAGTTCACGTCAAAGGTGATACTGATAAGACTCCTTATGAGCTATGGTTTGGTCATGTTCCCACTCTGAGATATTTCAGAGTATTTGATAGCAAATTTAATATCGAGAGAGATGAGGATATAGGAAAGTTTGATGGTAGAAGTGATGAAGGAATCTTCTTGGGATATTCTAAAAAGAGCAAAGCCTACGAGTGCTACAACAAGAGACTGAGAAAGATAGTGGAGAGTGCAAATGTAAAGGTGGATGAGAACATTAGAAAAGAGATCAGAGCATGTGGTTATGATGATGGACAACATATTGTTTTAGCTCCTATTTAGATTGAAGAACCTAAGAAGAATGATCCGGTAGAGATAGTTAATCCAGATGTTGCTGCTGCTGGTGTAGAGGTGCATGAACCTGATAATCAAAACAATCAGAAAAATCTGAGGGATGTTAGACTCAATCATTCTGAAAATCAGATTATTGGTGATAAAAATAAAGGTATAATGACTAGAAGAAGGTTAGCTGTTGAATAAGTATGTTTGATTTCTAAAGTTGAACCTAAAGATGTTGCTGAAGCTTGCAAAGATGAAAATTGGATGAGAGCTATGGAAGAAGAACTAGATTAGAATGAAAAGAATAATACTTGGGAACTTGTGCCTAGACCTAAGGATAAGAATGTTATTGATACTAAATGGGTGTTCAAGAATAAATTGAAAGAAGCCGATGAAGTTGTCAGAAATAAAGCTAGACTGGTTTACAAAGGATATTATCAACAAGAAGGAATTGATTATGAGGAGAATTTTGCTCTAGTGGTCAGACTTGAAGCTGTTAGACTATTGCTTTCTTATGCTCCTTATAAAGATGGTATATCAGATGGATGTCAAATCTGCCTTTTTGAATGGTGATCTTGAGGAAGAAGTATACATTGAGAAACCTGATGGGTTTTCACTGTTTGGAGACATGGTATGTAAGCTGAAGAAATCTCTTTATGGATTGAAACAAGCCCCTAGAGCCTGGTATGCTAGATTAGATAATTATTTGTTGAAGTTGGGATTTAGTAAAGGTGCTGCTGATAGTACTTTATAGTTTAAGATAGAAAATGATAATATCCTGATTGTTGAAGTCTTTGTTGATGATATTATCTTTGGAGGTGATGATGACCTGAGCAAGAAGTTTGCTGGTGATATGCAAAAAGAATTTGAGATGTTTATGATTGGTGAGATGAAAATTTTCTTAGGTTT
This sequence comes from Cryptomeria japonica, assembly GCF_030272615.1. Taxonomy (NCBI): domain Eukaryota; kingdom Viridiplantae; phylum Streptophyta; class Pinopsida; order Cupressales; family Cupressaceae; genus Cryptomeria; species Cryptomeria japonica. Next base: position 90,407,656 of record NC_081412.1, read on the forward strand.
GCAGATTTCACAAATTGGAAAATGTATATTCATATCTCAAACTAAGTATGTGAAGGAATTTCTGAAGAAGTTTGGATTAGATGACTCCAAACCCATTGGAACTCCTATGGTGATTGGTTGTAAATTGTCTAAGAATGATGAATCTCTTAAATCTAATCAAATTTATTACAAATATATGGTTGGTGGACTGCCTGACATTATGCATGCTATGTGCATGGCTGCTAGATATCAAGCTGATCCGAAAGAGAGTCATGTCACTACTGTGAAGAGAATACTTAGATACCTGAAGGAAACTGTGGAATATGGTTTATGGTATTTAAGGAATGATGATTTTATGCTATTTGCCTATACTGATGCTGATTGGAATGGTGATGTTGATGATCAGAAGAGAACTACCGATGGAACATTCTTTTTGGGTAAGAAGTTGGTTTTATGGGCTAGTAAGAAACAAGATTCAATGTCCTTATCTATTGCTGAAGCTGAGTACATTGCTGCTGCTAGTAATTGCACTCAAGTAGTTTGGATGAAACAAATGTTGAAAGATATCAAAGTTATTTATGATGAGCCTAATGTTATATATTGTGATAATTCCAGTGCTATTAACATGTCAAAGAATTGGGTGCAACATTCAAAGAGTAAGCATGTGTCAATCAAATATCATTACTTGAGAGAGCGAGTCAGTGAAGAGAAGGTGAAGCTAGAGTATGTATCTACAAAGGAACAAATAGCTAATATTTTCACTAAGCCTTTTCCTACAGATACATTTGTCTATTTGAGAGACAAGTTAGAGGTATCCACCCCTCTTGATGAGAACTAGATGCATTGAGTTTCATCAATCTGGTGGACTTCAGAGTCTTATCCTTTTATCCGGATTGGTGAGTTTCTACTGCTCCTCTGTAGGAGTAGTCTGTGTTTTGGGGAGAGAGATTTATGTTTATGTTTTGGGGGAGAGTTAGTTTGGTTTTCTATTTTGAGATCTTTGGCATTTCTATCAAAGGGGGAGAGAGATCATGCGAAAAACTGCATTATATGTCCTGATCTTAGGGGGAGTTTGTTGGAGATATCTTCTTTTCTTTGCATTAATTGTTTTTCACATTCATATGTTGCCATCAATGCCAAAGGGGGACATTGTTGGATATTGTTGGTCATTGCTTCTACTAGGATATGTTGTTATCATTTATGTCAACATATTCCGGTGTATTTCTCCAGTGATTGTAGATTGGGAAGATCTTATGATCCGACTTGTAGCTTGGTTTTGCTGATCACTATTTTGTAGAGTTTGGTATATCCTTCGGTATATTCTAGTGTGATCAGATCTTGTGTTGAGATTTTGGGATATTATTTTGGATGGTCTTGTGTATCTTCATTTTAGATGGTGACAGTTGCTAATTGGTTGTGTTCTTGAGCTTTCAAACATTGACCGATGAAGATTTGATATGTGGTGTTGATGAAGCTATTCCTGATGATTCTAAAGTGCTTTCTGGTGTTCCTAGTCGTGTCCTATTTGTTTTGGTTATCCACATTGATCATTGTGCAATTTTTTGGTGGTTTCTATCAACCGGTGATGATTTTCATGTTATGCAGTTTTCCTGATGGTGTAGCGTGTTGTGGTTGATCTTGGCGTGACTTTTGATGGAGTTGAGCATTTGAGAATTTGATTTAGGTCCATGTTATGCTATGTAAATAATTATATTGGTCCCGTGGTTGATCTTCATATCGTGTGATGTAATTTTGTAATTAAGGGTTGAGGGTTTAGCTGAGCTTGTTATCAAGGTTGATGATTTGTAAATAGGTGATATATTCATGTAATTTAGGTGTTGATGTTATATCTGCATTATCAGAGAGAGGTTTATGTGCGAACAAGTGATTCATCCTTCAATATTGTGATCGAGGAGAGATTAGTGTTGCAGGGTAGACACCTGTGGTTAACCGTAACTGTAATCAGGCATTTGGAAATGCTATTCTTTTAGTTCATTTTTCCAGATTATAGTCTGAACCTTGTTGTAAGTCAATGAGACTTCCCTAAGGGTTGTATCCTTCTGGGCCATTATATTTGAGCAGTGAGCTCTAGGAAATGTGCTTGAATGCATGTGCATTCCCCATTGTAATAGTTTCACATACTACTGCAGAGTATCATCTTATTGTGGGTAGTTTCCCACCGTGGCTTTTCCCTTAACCGGGTTTTCCACATCAAAATCTCGGTGTTGTGTGTTGTGCTTTCAATTTGATTATCTATCTTATTACTGCAGTTTATCAGATCTATGCTTTGTGATTAAGTTTGATATTCTAGTGAAGACTAATTCACCCCCCCTCTCAGTCTTCCTTCTTGGCTACTGCTAACAATAAAAACCACCAACAAACTTAAATCTATTGGTCGTAGGATCCATGCTATCACATTTGAATTCATGGAAGAAATCTATGGGTATAGTTGAGTTGGAGGAAAACATCTAAGGTACATAGTCAAGCTATATGTATGTAGGCAAAAGAAGCATTCTATTATTTACATTGGATGCTTTGACCAATATGAATTTGAGAGACACATAGAGCAACAAGATAAGAATTTTGAAGCAAATGAATACACCACTATAAGAATAAAATATGAATATTTGCATGATGAATAATTTTTCAATCCAGTTAGGCCTTTACATTAGACATTAATGTCACATGTATCCACAATAAAAAATAAACAAGACCACCATTTTTATTAGGAGGGGTGAGAAGTAACACAATGTAAGTGTCTAAACACTCTATTATTGTGGTATTCATCCTCATGAAATCAAAACTTTTAAATATAGCAAAAATGAGGTACCAATGTTATTGTTGCAAGGTGTACACCCTTGGTCTCCTTGTGTTGTGCAACACAGTGCTCGAGTTTGTGACATGGCTTAACTGCCTACTATGGATTCTATAAGTCTAGGGGTTGTATCAAGAATTAACAGGTCGATCTATTGGTGCAATGACAACCACACTTGTAACAAGTGGTATCAGAGCTTGGCTACAAGTTCAGTCCCCTCGGTTGTGCTAGGGGGATTGTTACAAAATGTGTGCACCCTTGGTCTCCTTGTGTTGTGCAGTGCAACACTTGGGTTTGTGACATGGCTTATCCGCCTCTTGTGGATTCTATAAGTCTAGTGGTTGTATCAGGCATTACCAGGTGGATCTTTTGGTGCAATGACAACCACACTTGTAACATTTATGAGCAATTAAGCCAACCTAGTGAAAACTGTTAGATTGGCTAGCCATCAAATTATATAGTAGAGCGACACACATTGATTTGTCAAATCCTAATGTAAGTTATCTTAGTTTTGTTGTCTCCACAAGGTTATGCAAGCAAGATTGCACAAATTTGTGGGAATAAAAGATAGTGCCATAGTAAGCTCTAGTCAAGGATAGGTATCCTCAATTAATATAACTATTTTGGACATATCCAATAGTAGACCAAAACAAAAGGGAAAAGAATAAACCACATGGAATAAAGAAACACATATAAAAGGAAATGAAAAAAATATGCATAAACCTAAATATTTTGGCTAAATGAAAAATAAAATTATATATAAATCAATATTCTCTCTCTTTGACATGCTAGAGAACTCAAGACAAAAAATAATCCTTCAAATGCAATTGCATAGATCACCACAATGAGTAAGGAAAAAAATAATTTTCCTATATACCTATAGCCCAAGGTCACAAGATAAAATTCCCCACCATGCTTGCCTCTATGAAAGGTTATTCTCTTTAAGAGTTGAACATCCTTGAAATGATAATGAGAATCCTACTTGGATGTATCGTAGAAAACCTTAATATCTTACACATGAATATGCCATTGATCTCATAAGAACCAAATATAAACTACCACAAGATTTATCATGATAATTTATTGTCTAAACAAAAAGGAAAGTAAACAATGCCCATCATATACTAAACACATCATGAACATTTAGGCCTACATGTGAATTGAAACCCATAGGATCACAATACACATCGAAGAATAGGGAATAGTGAAGAGTTTGATGATCCATGCTTGTACTTCAATACTAAGTGCCAATGCCTTCACATGTGTCAAGGATGAAAGACAAATGTCACACTCAGGTAGCAAATAAAGGTGAGCTTGATTATGATTTTGACATGCATACATGTCCTATTCAAGTACATTGAAAACTATTTTTTTTGAGCATATGCATACACACAATAAAGGTTGCAAAATAAGACCCTCAAGTTCATCTAAGCTAGACAACTCTCATCTTTAAGATAATATTTTATATCCCAAACATAGGCTTCAATTTAGATGCAACAAGACCATCTCCAACAATTTAAGCATTACCCTTTGTTGGCATCCCATTCTATCGTGTCTAATTTTTTTTATATCCCAAATAGATTCTTCAATTTAGATACAACAAGACCATCTCCAACAATGTATGCATTACCCTATTTTGTCATCCCATTTTATTGTGTCTAATTTTTCTTGAGTAATAGGCCCCTTTATACATATTGAGTTATTTATCCCATCATTTCTAACCAATTTCAGAAATATTTCTAATGGGCATTTCTTGGTCAAAGTTTGCATAAGTATTGCTCTTTTCCATTCTTGATGTTCCCTTTAGCTAATGAACTTGCCAAAAATAAAAAAGTTCTATGTTTGGGGTGGTTTTGGTCATTTTTCTGAACGATTTTGGATTTCAAAATTTTCCATCTAGGCATCTTTCCTTTGAGCCCACCTTTTCCCCTTTGTCTTTTCACATTTTTGGACTTTCTCATCTAGGTATACTTTTCTTTCGATCTTCAATTTTTTTCATCTTATAGTTAAAGATGCAAGCATACTTGTATCTTGTTACTTTTGGGCATGAGGTATGGTGTTACTTTGGTCCCCAATACCCAATCTTTTTGATTGTTCTATTATTTAGATACACATTTTTTTATCATCCTCTTATCTGCTTACCTTATGGCCAATGATCCTTTTAGTGGTAATTCCATGCCAATTAGCGAATAGTTTATATCTCGAAATTTGAATTTGGCAAATATTTTGCAATTGGTGGGAGGGTGAATTTGCTGAATATTATAAATTATCACTCTAAAGAATTTCAATTCAACATCAATTTATTTTATGAGGCATTGGTAAATAAATATTTTCTCCATTGTAAACTACGCCTTGTAACAATGATTCATCCAGAAATATGCATGCATGTATTAATTCACCCACATTTTCACCAATACCATTAAAATTTCATTATGTATGAGGACCAATTTTCACCAATACCATTAAAATTTCAGCGTATATGAGGACCCATTTCACCAATGCCTTTATAACTCCATGAAAATCCTAAGACCATAATCAACTTGAAAATTTACAACATATGTGTTTTATTGAGGTCCGATTCTCTCAATGTTTATATGCACCAATTTATAGTCATATAGGTTTCACTAGATTATTACTAACCATTTAAAAATCCCTCAAAATATAAGAAATCAACCCAACTAATATGATAAAAAAATTATTTCAAATTTAAATTTTAAATTTTTCTATTAAGCGTCTTCATGTAGAATGTTGTGTCTTATGATGCTTAATCCCATGCTCATATTCACAACTCTCTTGTTGTGCCTCACCCAACATGAGGGATAAAGAACTAAAATGACAAAATAAATTTGCTCCAAATGGTGGACAAAAAAAGGGAATGGGAACAACTAAGGCAAATGCATAACAAAAAGGGAAGGGGGCTGTGGGCCCGTCCACCTTAGCAGTCATTGCATAGAGCGTGTCGGTTAAGCCTGACCATGTTCCCTATCTTTCTCTCACTTTCTTCAAGGACCTATTCATGTTCTTTCTCCCATAGCCTTTAAATCATATTTTAAATTGAGTGCTCCAATTATTAGTTTATGTGTTCATTATTTACCACTTTAATAGTTGTTTTGGCTAAGGTTATGAATTGCCCTCTTTGTGATTGCTAGTAATTAGACCAAATGAACATATAAATGGTGTTACATGACTTAAACACAAGTACACACATAACTTATCAATAAAAACATCTTTTTTTTATATAACAAAACTTTCTCAAAATGGATCCAAGTAGTTGTGAGAAAATGGACAATATTGCAACCTTTATAATATGAGGAAATCCAAAAAATGGACAAGACAATTGTCAATCTCAATGTTGGGAATCTACCAACCCACTTTCACAAATATGTATTTTTTAGAAAAATATAGTGAATATTTTCTTCAAGTATAATATACATTAATTACTAAAATGTATTTTTAGAATTTTTAGAACTTAACTAATTGTTTGTATTTCACTTATAGAATTTTAACTAAAAAATGATTCTTTTATAAAGCTAAGCAATATACTACTTCTTCCTTAGGAAGGGGGTGCCTTTGGTGATCAACAGTTATCATCAAGTACATATTCCCAATAATCAAATGTTTCACACAAGCTCATGATTAGAATAATTTATATAATGATTCAAGAGGTATGTCAATGATAATATACATAACACTTAACATTAAGTAAATGTTCCCAATAATCAAGTGTTTCACACAAGCTCATGATTAGAATAATTTATATGATGATTCAAGAGATATGTTAATGATAATATATATAATAGTTATCATCAAGTACATGTTCCAAATTAGCACGTGTTTCACACAAGCTCATGACTAGAATAATTTATATAATGATTCAAGAGATATGTCAATGATAATATATATAACACTTATCATTAAGTACATGTTCCCAATAATCAACTGTTTCACACAAGAACATGATTAACATAATTTATATAATGATTCAAGAGATATGTTAATGATAATATACATAATAATTATCATCATGTACATGTTCCCAATAATCAAGTGTTTCACACAAGCTCTTGATTAGAATAATTTATATAATGATTCAAGAGATATGTCAATGATAATATAAATAACCTTTTGAACATCACGGTCCAAACTCAAAACACATTTCAAAATCATAAAGAAAAATCAATTCGAACTATCAACAATGTCCCTTCTTGTCATTTTTGAAGAAAGAATCAATATTTAGAGTTGAATAGGAAACTCAATCAATATGAAAATTCAATTTGAAGTGTGATGCTAAAAATGTGGTAAATAGGAAAGGCATACACATATAATGAGACAATAAAACATAATGGAAAGATTAATTGAAAACTAAATTAAAGATGTGTTGGCAAACATATTTGTCTCCCTTTATTTGTTTAATCTTTATGCATTATGGGTCGAGAAAAGAAAGACAAATTTTCTACCAAACAGTTGGAAAATCATTATATTGATTAACCTCTAAATTAAGGTACAACTCCCTCTAATAAATATTCAATCAGTGCCAAATTACACAAAATCAATAGAATGCTTTTCACCAGAAAGCACTAAAAGGTAATTGCATCCACCAGTCAATACAAAATGAATGCAAGCACTGATTCATATATAACTCTTTACATAAAGCCGACAAACTTCACATGTACACTAAAACAAAATGAAAAGCTCTTAAAGATGAAATTTGCCAATAGTTTTCTGCACATATAGAAAGTATAACAACCCCCTTCTTTGAAACAAATTTTCACAGAAACCAAACTTCAAATATCAAACACATAGATTTGAAATCAGAGATAATTGTTAACAAGATTTTCATTCATTGATGATCATCCACTTTCTACATACACAAAGTGTTTAGCCAATTTTAAAGATAGTCTTTTCCAAAAACTTAGTGAGCCCATATAAAGTCAATGCGAAACATATATATAGGTCGCCAGACCAATAGTTTTTAAACCAGAGTAAAATTAGCTCGAATGAGTTAATAGAGAACTACCCTAACTGCATAACCAAAATTTAAATGGACTAGACTCGCTGGCAAACAACTGCCAGCAGTGCTAGTCATGCTATCTGCTCCATCTCGGTATGATCGCTTGGGTTGGTGTTTTGGACAGACACCATCACCGCCTTTGCCGCACTCCACTCTCGATGCACCTTCAAAAATTCCTAAATTACAGTTATGTGTGGCAAACTGATGTGAATTACTCTCTACTTCCAGAGCTCCTTCTTTCTCTTTACCATCTGCACTTTGTCCCTATGTGAGTCTAGGTGATCAAGACAAATTGTGAGCATTGATTCTACTTTGGAAATCCTCGTAAAATCACCCACGGCCAAGGATTTTTCCACCTTGATTTGTTTAATGTGGCTGCTAAATTGGTTAATCATCTTTGTAGGATCTTCCAGAGTTTGGCCATCTTCTTTAAGCAATTGGACATCCACACAACGAAGATCCTTCTGCATGGTCGTCCTTAAGGCTGTTAATTCACCACACAAACTAGCTGATTCACTATGGCCCTATTCAATAATCTGATTACGCCACTCAATGCTCTCTTTGCAAATAAACATTATGTCTTCATTTAACCCTTGCACTTCCCTTTCAGCAAGAAAATTCATCAGGCCATAAGATTGAATGTCGCGCATCTGTTTTGAAATCACTGCCCATTTAGCCTTCTCTTTCTGCCACGAGATTAAATTAGAATCCAATTCTTTAGTGACTGCATTAACATCTTTAAAAATTTGGACTAAATCTGTTATGTAATTGGTCCCTTGATGCATGATCGAGGTGAGCCATTTTGAGAAGACCTCAGCGATCATCCTATTTCGCTGAACTTCATAAAAGAATTTCTGATTACCGGGTGATTTTGGGGTAAATGGCCCTGAACTTTGGGACAACGGTAATGGGCTGTTCTGCAGTGCATGAATATACTAAGCCATTTGCATTAAATTCTGCTTTAACTTAGCCTTGTCTCTTTCATCCTTCCAAGTATGAGAGATAATTCGTTTGGTTGAAGTCTCCAAGTGTTTCACATCTATGGCTCTGGTTCCGACTCCCAAATCAACTCGTTCAATAGCATAGTCTGCTTTTGGAATAGTAACAACATCATTGTCGGCCGCAGGTTTAGCAATGTCTGCAGTCCAATGCTTCATATTTTCATCAAAACCAATCATAGCATCCATTTTTAGCTTTTTGGGCTTCGTGGACTTTCCCAGACATTTACTCACAACATCCTCCATTGATATCGAAATAGGGACCACGTTCCTTTTCCTGGTAATTGATTCACTTAACCACTTGGGTGCTAGAGTCAGTTTCTTAGATGGCATGGGTGGAGATCCTACTGAGGGTGGCAATGTGGCACTGGCTACATGAGATCGGATATCAAGCGTCACTAAATCTTGAAAGGTAGTATCTATGCTAGTTGAAACCTTATTTGTATCAGAAATAGGGGATGCCATATTGCACAATGTTTCCTCTGCATCCAAATCAAGAATGAGATGAGGAGTCAGCAGCTGAAAACTCTTCTTGGACTTTGACCTGGTAACCCGACCCCCAATAGAAAGTTCAGCCTCAGTGTCAATTTTCTCTTCTTTAATCTTTGCCTGGATTTTTCCTACAATAGAAATGGGAGTGCTAGTTAAAATAGAAGTTTTGCTTGTGGTATTCCTCTTCCCACTTTTTCTTCTTGAATTGGTTGCTCATGTCAGATGAAATTGGCAACTCCTAAGACAATTTTCTATCTTGCGAATTATGTTGAAGGTGCGTGTCTGAATACTATCCTCCATCTTTTTGCTCCAATCCACCTCTGGAAGAGGTTCCTTATGTACCCACTTCATAAACTCAGAATCAAGTATATCTTCATCATCAGTGGTGACACTTGAAGTATCCAATGGCAATTTCATGTCATGAATTTGTTTCAAGGTTAACCTAGACCAACTCCTTTTCCTTACTTCAAATTCATACTGGCAACCATCCCAATAATCCTCCAACTGAGGAACATGCTAATCAGGCACCATCTTCTTCACATATTGAGCAATGAAACCTTTACTATCAAAATTATCTATTTTCACAAAGGTTTTCAAATGAAACCTTTTAAATTCTAGCTCAAGATTCAGCGCATCAGAGATAGACCTGCAACTGTAATGGCCTAAATCAATGGGGAAAATCCCACTTGTGTTGGAGTCCTCACCATGATCCTTTGCGACATAGGCAAGCTGCCTAGAAATTTTGATCAAAATATAGGAGTCTGAAACATACGTGGGTAGCCTAAAGGGTTCACCTTTAAATCCTCCAACCCTTAGGTAAGTGAAGTGACTAAACTGTGTAAAGAAACTACTGTAGATGTTAAGAAGTTCAACAACTTTTGCAGACATCCTTCTATGCAAGTTACCTTGCAATTCAAAGGTCAACCTCCCAGTGAAAATATCATTCCAACGGAGATAATCATCAACATGCCCTTTCAAAGTCAAATTAGGATGATACTCATAAATTCTTATGCCTTGAACCCATTTTGCATGGGACAATCCAGACGATTCTTTCACACAGGCAAGCATATATAATAGCTAGGAAGACATATAAAAGTTAGGCAATCCAAGATAATTACTCAAACCTTCGTGTAACCTTTCCGCGATAACAGTTCCCCAGTCGATGAACCGATTTTTATCCATAGTGACTTGGATGAAGAAATACATCCAGTCCTCCCAAAATAAAGAGTGGGAATTACCCTTTACTTTGCTTAACAATATTACCAAGTATCGGATTGCGGGAATTAAATGTTTGTGGGTTAGAGGTCTTGGTAGCTTTCAACCTCCTTTTTGGAATCTTAGAAGCCAATTCCGTGCAATAACAGTTCTGTAATACTGCTTTTTATCAGAGAAAATTCCATAGGATTTCCAAACCGTCCAATCTTCATAGGGTTCCCAGTGTGGGATACTCATGGCTGCCATTACTGTCTGTCTATCAATGGATAACAAAACCTCACCATTGTTTTTCCTTATGCATCTATTACCCTTGTCATAATGATTCATACATTCTAAAACTAATTCAGGGCAAGGAGCAGCTGTGGGAAATGCGGCTGCTTCTAATAATCCACTCTGTGCAATATCTCTCATCATAGGATCTGTGGCTGGGTTCCTTACTCTTTCTAGAAAAACATCTAAATCCAATTGAACTAATGCTGTGTCACCTAGTTCTGGTAAAGAGCTTACAAGGGAAGATAAGTTCACTAATTTGGGCAAAGTAGGCCTCATGCTTAGCTCGTGATTTTTCCCAATTACCCCAGGCAAAGAAGGAAAGGGAAAATAGAAACAAATAGCTAACAAAATACCCAGATCTTTTAAAGCAAACTGTAACAATTGAGAAAGTTGTTGAACATACCTTCCTCTGACATCTGCAAATCCCTATCATAGTCTATTTCTCCCGCTCCAAAAACTTCTTCTCAAAACTTTCCAAAGAAAATGATAATCTTGACGTGACAACTACTTAGTTTTAAAGCCGAGGAAATCTTACCCATCATTACCAAAAAACTGTCTTCATTACTCTTCGTTCGTGTGACCTTACTTTGAAATAATTGCGTTGGAGCATGTTTTAAATGCTAAGTCACTTCACTTATGACACTACAAATCTTCACACATACTTGCTATAAATGACAGATTTCAAATAATTGAAGAAGGAATATTCCTCCCCTCTGCGGCCGTTTATCATATCTTAAAAGTCCGCACCATCACCTCGTGGCAAGTCACATGTCTTCCAAGAAGCCTATACATCAAACTCTGAACTTTGCGAATCAATCCTGACACAACATTAACATGAAAAATCTTGAACCTTGAACCTTGAACCTAAAAGGTTCAAGTTCAAGGTTCAAAGAATGCAAAATGCCAACAAGGACTAGTAAGACTTAAAACTGCACGGAAGAACGAGACATTCAAAACAATGCTCGTTGAACTTTGAACCTTGAAGAAAATGGTTCAAGTTCAAGGTTCAATTTCAATGTAGTAAAACTTAAACAACATAACAATGGCCGAGTTACATGAGGAAGGTTAAGGAAATGACTTGACCATCGGATTAGACGAGCAATTGTAAAGTACCAAGCAATGAATCTCAAAATCTCTAGTTTTGCAAAACAATTTACTCCAAGGTTCGACTCACAACAAAAAGCCGACACACCTAGACTAACACAACAAAAATATATGTACAAATTGACAGGGGATGCCTGTTTACAATTGATACAATTTTAAGTCATGTCCATTATAAGACAGGGGTATTTCAAAACCATCCTGGTAAGCAAGTTTAAAAGAATTGGGTCCCTTTACCTCGTGAATCACATAAGGCCCCTTCCACAGTGACTCAAATTTGCCATGAGCACCTTTCAGCTCTCTCCTTTTATCCCATAATAACACCAGGTCCCCTTTCATGAACTTTCTGGGCCTTGCTTTCTGATCAAAAATCTTTTTAACCCTCATCTGATGTTCTGTAATCTTGTCAACCAGCTTTTCCCTTTCTTCTTCAATCTTGGTTAAGTACATAATTCATTTTTCAAGAGAGCTCTGAAAAAATGCATCTTCTATCACTGTCTGCAGTTTAGAAGCTGCTAATTCTAAAGGAAGAGAGAGTTGTGCACCAATACCATATACCAGTTCAAATGGTGACATTCCTATGGCCCATTTTGGTGAAGTTCGATCTGCCCATAGTACTTCATGCAACTTGTTATGCCAATCCCTGAAATTCTCACTGACCAACTTTCTCATGATGTTGATCAAATTCTTGTTACTTGATTCTGCATGACCATTACCCTGCGGATAATAATCAGAGGCGTGTGCCAAAGAAATTTTGTGATCATAGCAAAATAAGCTTAACTCAGATGAAGATAAATTTGATGCATTATCTGTGACTACTTTATGAGGGACTCCAAACCTGACAAAAATATTATCCTTAGGGAATGTACACACAATCTCTGAAGTGGTTTTTTTTACAGGGCTAGCTTCCACCCACATAGTGAAATAATTCATTGTTGTTAATATGTGAGTGTGCCCCACACTAGAAATGGGGTTCAAAGGACAAATCAAATCTAATCACCACTGTTTAAACGGTTCTTCAATTACCACAGGTCTCAAAGGCAAGGCGGCTAACTGGGGTTTACCTATAAACAACTTGCACTTCTCACACCTCGCCACCCAGGCGTATGCATCCTTGAACATTCCCGGTCAGTAGTAACAATTCCTCAAGATTTTATATGCAGTAACCGTAGAAGAGAAATGACCCCCGCGTGCTTCATTATGAAAAGTTTTCAATAGAGCTTCTTGGTGCGGTTTATCCACACATCGGAGGAAAGTGCCATCTAATCCTTTCTTGTACAATATGTTATTAGAGATGACACACTTTGTAGCTTTCAACCTTAAATTTCTTTTTTCGCTAGGAGAAAGATGATCTGGGCAGTCTCCATATGTAAGATAATACGCCACATTGGTGAACCAAGAATCTTGATGATCGACAAACAAGGTTAAAGGTAAACTGTCCTCTTCTTTAAATTCATTCTCTGCCATCAATCTATAGAGGCCTTGTCCTCTAACCAGTTTAGTGGGCTTGATATCCAAATTGAATTCTTGAATCTTGGAGACCCAAGATGCTCTATTGTTGATGCCAACATCCTGTTGAGTTAAAAAAACTTTTACTGCAGAATTGGGAACAAAAACAATCGCATGTGAATGAAGTATGTAATACCTGAATTGCTTCACATCTTTTACCACCGCATAGGCCTGCTTCTCTATCTATGAGTATTTTAACTCATGCTTCTTCAGGGGAATACTCATGAAAGAAATTGGCACTTCTTCATTATCCTCACCCTTTTGTACCAAAATCTCAGACATGGTATGCTCAGATGCATAACAATAAATAATAAAGTCCTTATTAAAGTCTGGATTTACCAGGGTAGACACATGCACGATTGCCCTTTTAATCTCTTCGAAAGCCTTTCTGCCAGCTTCATTCCACTTAAAGGCTACCTTTTCACTCATCATATTCACAATGTATTTAGTAGTTTCAGCAAAATCAAGAATAAAACGCCTTAGGAAGTTCACCTATCCAAAGAAAGACCTTACTCCATTTCTATTTGAGGGGAGACTGAGCTGTTGTATTGCTTTTACCCTCTATGGATCAACCTTTACTCCCTCCTATGAAATGATATGTCCCAAAATTTTTCCTTCCGTGACACCAAAAACATACTTTTTAGGGTTTAATGATACCCCATGCTCTCTACATCTCACTAGAACTTTTCTCAAATCCCGCACATGATGCTTCCTTTTTCTCGAGAAAACAGTTAAATCATCTAAATACACCACAATAATCTTATCCCTCAAATGTCTAAAAGAAAGATCCATTGCCCTTTGAAATGTTGCCCCTACATTAGTCAGCCCAAAAGGCATTCTATTATATGCAAAGGTACCCCAGGGGGTTATAAAGGTTGTCTTGTGTTGATCGTGCTCCACCACACTAATTTGATTATACCCAGAGAAGCCGTCTGACATAGACATCATCTTGGACCCCGAAACAATTTGTAAAATATGACCCATTGCAGGCAGGGGGTAATTGTCTTTCAAACTTGCTTGCTTTAAGTTTTTGAAATCAACACAGATTCGTATCTCACCATTTTTCTTCCGAACAGGAACTATGTTTGCAATCCAGGTAGAGTGATGCAGAGGATAAATAATTCAGGCCTTCAACATTTTGTCAACCTCATGAAAAATTGCTTCTGCTACCTTTGGATTAAAATTTCTTAACTTCTGTCAAAAAGGATTGGCACCTGGTTTCAAAGGAATTTGATGTTGGAACTTACCATCCCTGAAATTCTTCAAATCATCATAACTCCATGCAAAAACATCTTTAAACTCAACTAACAAATTGACGAACTTGCTTTTCTCCTCTACAGAATAGCATTTTCCCAGATTAACAAATTTAGGATCTTCATTGGTACCAATGTTAATTTTCTCATACTCACTAGAGTTTTGAATTACAGGGGGTTATTTTTCCTTTTGTTTAACATATCCATCTTTCTTGTCGAAAAGGTGTTCAAGAGAAACTAAACCTTTTGGGATTTTATTTCCTTTTAACTACAACATTCCATCATGTACTTCTTCAAGTGTATTGAGAGAAAACTCTTTACAACTCGCCTCTTACCCCTCATAAAACAAGGATGTAAAAATGTCAGCACATTATAGAAAGTTCTGAATCTATTTATCATTTTCAAACACTTGCCAGGATTCATATATTATCAGGCACACTGGGTTTATAAACTAGTTCAACCCTATAAGTGTCGGTTGTGAAATCCGGGTGTGGTACCAACAAGGCTACAGATATAGCCAAAGAATCAGCCTTCGAGTTAAACTCCCTAGGAATGAACTCAATTGAAAAAGCATCGAAGGCTTTGATCTCATCCCAAACACGATTCCTATACTGTCTCAATCTCTCAATTTTGACAACAAATAGGCCCCTCACTTGTTTAACAATAAGTTCAGCGTCACCTCTCACCTTCAACTTTTTGATTTGCAATCTCCTCGCTTCATCTAGACCTAATAACAAGGCCTCATATTCGGCCGTATTATTCATGTTTTGGAATTCCAACTTGAAAGAATAAGGAATGACCTTTCCGTGGGGAGGTATCAATACGACCCCGTCCCCTGATCCAGAAGATGAACAAATCCCATCAAATTCCATAGACCAGATTTCATCAGACATACCTAGATCCGTTAACATACTCTCATCTTGAGGATCAGTCGATATCATTTAATTACCAAAGCCACAATCTTGGTACAAAATTTGAGCTTTCGGATCATCTGAGGGAAAAATTGTGTATTTGGCCTTTGTTTCTGGGTGCAAAAGGACTCTCTTTTGTCCAACTGTGATCATTGCTTGAGATCAATCCATCCTAATTTACCCCCCATGTCTTTACAGAAGGTGTGACTCAACAACATGCCATAGCTAGCAGGGATGTCAGCCACTAGGATTGTCAACTTGATTCTCTTGGCAGGGTGTGCCACTAAAGCGACCAGCGCATCCTTAATTTTCCCTAATAAAGGAACCTGCTTGGAGTCCATGGAATAACATTTGCCAAAGGTCTTTATTAGGGTTAAACCTAAAGCTTTTTCTATGGCTGAGGGCATGACATTGTCAGATGCTCCTGGATCTATGATACAATTACTCAACTTGTGCCCATTAATATATAAGGACACGTAGAAAGGTTCTGATTTATTTTTAAAATTGGGTTCAAGCAAATCGGCTTGTAGAGGGATAGTCTCTGATGAGCTTTCAGGGATTACTAAAGAAGGACTGACATTATCGTGTGCTTGAGAATCATTACTCATGGGTGTTTGGGTTTCACTTGCTAAAGCATGGGCATCATTCCCCTTGACAAATTCAACCAATCTATCTAGCTCCTTTGTGTTTAATTTCAAATACTCAATCAGAGTAATCTGAACACAAGATGTCTAGCAAAATTCAATGATATCAAAAGGGTTAGTAAAAGAATCAGAACTCGGAGAAGCAACCTCTTGAACAACTTTTGATATACCTCCATGACGGGTCAAAATTTCCTTTCCTTTCACAGTGGTGTGGACGGGTGTTACACCATCTTGAGATTTCAAATTCTGTTGAGTTCTTGTAAGAATTGCATATGAGGAATCTTCCAAAGAGACCAACATGTTTCCTCCCCTTTCTGAGTCGAAGACATATTCCATATAATGAATTTCAGAGTCGCCAGGCATACTTTGGGAACTTCCTTCATCAGCTTCTAAGATTGTTTCTCCTTTACTGATCATTTGGGAAAAATGAACCATCTCTGGACACGAAGAACCATCATGTTCATTAGTTAAATGAAACACACAAGAGTTTACCTTGAGGGGTGGTGCTTCAATAGCAAGTCTTTGCTGTACAAGGGGTAGTTGTAATTGTCTTCCTTCACCTCCTCCCTATTGATTAGGATATCTCCTAGGAAGGTCTTGATATGGTTGGATATAGGAAGTACTTGCTTTAGGAGTTTGCCTCTTTAGGGCAATTACATCATTCATTAACCGTTGGATAACATGATCTGAGGAAGTAGTTGGTTGGGCATTAGATGTTTGTACTTCTCTTTTCCATTTGCCTGCAGTGATCAAATCATCCTCTAATTCAACTGCGGGAGTTTTAGCGGCATTCAAATCTGCAACCCTTGTCTACAAATCAAGAAACTTATTTCAGAGAGCATAGAATTAATAAAAAAACATTTGAGATTATCATCTGAAGGTTTTTGGTTAACTAGAATCTTGTGTAAGATCTTGTCAAATCTCTCTACGAAGTCCCTCATGGATTTAGGAAGCTCCTTTTTCAACTGGGATAACTGAGCTAGGAGGGAGTGTTCATCTTCAGCTACCTTAAATCTAGCTTCAAATCTTGTCTTCAAATCCTACCAGGTCGTTATCACACTATTCGACAAGTGATAAAACCAATCAGCCGCCACTCCTGTCAATGTTTGGATAAATAGTTTGATAGCCACATCTTCATGTTGAACCGCTATTACTCCACAGGCTACACTGAAAGCATTCAGGTTCTAATCTACAGTGACTGTCCCATCCCTGCTAAATTTAGGTAAATGATCTCTAGTAGCTTTTGGTAAGGGATTAAGGTTCAAACCTAGATTCAATGGGCCTACGGCTGCCCCCCACGGGTTATTGGCTGCCATTGGGAGTATGATATTAAGAGGAGTAGGGTTAAATGAAATTGGTAAGGCAACACCGTGTAGGACCAAAGCTTGGAAAACTGGAGACGTAGGTGATGATGGCAATGAGGATGGAGGTCTACTTCTTGCCCTTCGTTGAGATGAGAAGTTAGGTTGGTAAGTTAAATTCTGCAGTTCTTCAAAGATGGGATCAGAAACCCCCCCTTCTTTGGGATCTAGTATATGACCAAGAGTCCAGTGTGGAACAATCAGGGTAACAAACACCTAGGATATTGCAATTGATTATCAGGGATGTGAATAAAGAAAAATCAAGGAACAACCACCCTTTCAAAGACCAACACAGGCTGATCCGCTTGTCTTTCTATTTCGCTAAGAAGAGCACTTATTCTGTCATATTCTGCTCGACTTCTTCTATGCCTCTAGGCTAGAGTATCCAACTTAGAGGTAATGTTACTTTTCTCTTCTTGTACCCAGTTTAAATTTGGTTGCAAAACAGGCAAAAACCCTTCAAGAGGCAATACCATTTATGAAGAACAAAGCATAACTGTAATGACGACCTTGTTTTAGAATCAATTGTTCTTATCCCTCCCCAGTAGAGTCGCCAAAAATCTGTTGGTAAACAGATTTGTCTCCCTTTATTTGTTTAATCTTTATGCATTATGGGTCGAGAAAAGAAAGACAAATTTTCTACCAAATAGTTGGAAAATCATTATATTGATTAACCTCTGAATTAAGGTACAACTCCCTCTAATAAATATTCAATCAGCTCCAAATTACACAAAATCAATAGAATGCTTTTCACCAGAAAGCACTAAAAGGTAATTGCATCCACCAGTCAATACAAAATGAATGCAAGCACTGATTCATATATAACTCTTTACATAAAGCCGACAAACTTCACATGTACACTAAAACAAAATGAAAAGCTCTTAAAGATGAAATTTTCCAATAGTTTTCTGCACATATAGAAAGTATAACAACCCCCTTCTTTGAAACAGATTTTCACAGAAACCAAACTTCAAATATAAAACACATAGATTTGAAATCAAAGATAATTGTTAACAAGATTTTCATTCATTGATGATCATCCACTTTCTACATACACAAAGTGTTTAGCCAATTTTAAAGATAGTCTTTTCCAAAAACTTCATGAGCCCATATAAAGTCAATGCGAAACATATATATAGGTCGCCAAACCAATAGTTTTAAACCAAAGTAAAATTAACTCGAATGAGTTAATAGAGAACTACCCTAACTACATATCCGAAATGTAAATGGACTAGACTCGTTGGCAAACAACTGCTAGCAGTGCTAGTCATGCCGTCTGCTCCATCTTGGCGTGATCACTCGGGTTGGTGTTTTAGAGGGACACCATTACCGCCTTTGCTGCACTCCACTCTTGATGCACCTTCAAAAATTCTTGAATTACAGTTACTTGTGGCAAACCGATGTGAATTACTCTATGCTTCCAGAGCTCCTTCTTTCTCTTTACCATCTACACTTTGTCCCTGTGTGAGTCCAGGTGATAAAGACAAACTATGAGCATTGATTCTACTTTGGAAATCCTCGTAAAATCACCCACGACCAAGGATTTTTCCATCTTGATTTGTTTAATGTGGCTGCTAAACTAGTTAATCATCTCTGCAGTATCTTCCAGAGTTTGGCTGTCTTCTTTAAGCAATTGGACATCCACACAACGAAGATCCTTTTGCACAGTTGTCCTTAAGGCTGTTAATTCACCACACAAACTAGCTGATTCACTATGGCCCTGTTCAATAATCTGATTATGCCACTCAATGCTCTCTTTGTAAATAAACATTACATCTTCATTTAACCCTGGCACTTGCCTTTCAGCAAGAAAATTCATCAGGCCATAACGCTAAATGTCGCGCATCTGTTTTGAAATCACTGCCCATTTAGCCTTCTCTTTCTACCACGAGATTAAATTAGAATCCAATTCTTTGGTGAGTACATTAGCATCTTAAAAAATTTGGACTAAATCCATTATGTAATTGGTCCCTTGATGCATGATCAAGGTGAGCCATTTTGAGAAGACCTCAACGATCATCCTGTTTCACTGAACTTCATCAAAGAATTTCTGATTACCAGGTGATTTCGGGGTAAATGGCCCTAAACTTTGGGACAATGGTAATGGGCTGTTTTGCAGTGCATGAATATACTAAGCCATTTGCATTAAATTCTGCTTTAACTCAGCCTTGTCTCTTTTATCCTTCCAAGTACGAGAGATAATTTGTTTGGTTGAAGTCTCCAGGTGTTTGACATCCACGACTCTGGTTCTGACTCCTAAATCAACTCATTCAATAGCACAATTTGCTTATGAAATAGTAACAACATCTTTGTCGACCATGGGTTTAGCAATGTGTGCAGTCCAATGCTTTGTATTTTCATCGAAACCAATCATAGCCTCCATTTTTAGCTTTTTGGGCTTCGTGGACTTTCCCAGACATTTACTCACAGCATCCTCCATTGATACTGAAATAGGGACCATGTTCTTTTTCCTAGTAATTGATTCACTTAGCCACTTGGGTGCCAGAGTCAGTTCCTTAGATGGCATGGGTGGAGATCCTGCTGAGGGTAGCGGTGTGGCACTATCTACATGAGATCGGATATCAAGTGTCCCTGAATCCTAGAAGGTGGTATCTACGCTAGTTGAAACCTTATTTGTATAAAAAACAGGGGATGCCATATTGCACAGTGTTTCCTCTGTGTCCAAATCAAGAATGAGATGAGAAGCCGATAGCTGAAAACTCTTCTTGGACTTTGACCTGGTAACCCGACCCCCAATAGAAAGTTCAACCTCAGTGTCAATTTTCTCTTCTTTAATCTTTGCCTGCCTTTTTTCTGCAACAGAAACGGGAGTGTTAGTTAAAATAGAAGTTTTGCTTGCGGTATTCCTCTTCCCACTTTTGCTTCTTAAATTGGTTGCTCGTGTTGGATGAAATCGACAAATCCTAAGCCAATTTTCTGTCCTGTGAATTATGTTGAAGGTGTGTGTCTGAATACTATCTTCCATCTTTTTGCTCCAATCCACCTCTGGAAGAGGTTCCTTATGTACCCGCTTCATAAACTCAGAATCAAGTATATCTTCATCATCAATGGTGACACTTGAAGTATCCAATGGCAATTTCATGTCATGAATTTGTTTCAAGGTTAACCTGGACCAACTCCTTTTCCTTACTTCAAATTCATCCTAGCAACCCTCCCAATAATCCTCCAAGTGAGGAAAATGCTGATCAGGCACCATCTTCTGCACATATTGAGCAATGAAACCTTTACTATCAAAATTATCTCTTTTCACAAAGGTCTTCAAATGAAACCTTTTAAATTCCAGCTCAAGATTCAGTGCATTAGAGATAGACCTGCAGTTGTAATGGCCTAAATCAATGGGGAAAATCCCACTTGTGTCGGAGTCCTCACCATAATCCTTTGCGACATAGGAAAGTTGTCTGGAAATTTTGATCAAAATACAAGAGTCTGAAACATACCTGGGTAGCCTAAAGGGTTCACCTTTAAATCCTCCAACCCTTAAGTGAAGTGACTAAACTGTGTAAAGAAACTGCAGTAGATGTTAAGAAGTTCAACAGCTTCTGTAGACATCCTTCTATGCAAGTTACCTTGCAATTCAAAGGTCAACTACCCAGCGAAAATATCACTCCAATGGAGGTAATCATCAACATGCCCTTTCAAAGTCAAATTAGGAAGATACTCATAAATTCTTATGCCTTGAACCCATTTTGAATGGGACAATCCAGACCATTCTCTCACATAGGCAAGCATATATAATAGGTAGGAAGACATATAAAAGTTAGGCATTCCAAGATAATTACTCAAACCTTCGTGTAACCTTTCCGCAATAACAGTTCCCCAGTCGATGAACTGATTTTTATCCAGAGTGAGCTGGATGAAGAAATACATCTAGTCCTCCCAAAAGAAAGAGTGGGAATTACCCTTTACTCTACTTAACAATATTACCAAGTCTCAGATTGCGGGAATTAAATGCTCGTGGGTTAGAGGTCTCGATAGCCTTGAGCCTCCTTCTTGGAATCTTAGAAGCCAATTCCGTGCAATAAAAGTTCTGTAATACTACTTTTTCTCAGAGAAAATTCCAAAGGATTTCCCAACCGTCCAATCTTCATAGGGTTCCCAGTGTGGGATACCCATGGCTGCCATTACTATCTGTCTATCAATGGATAACGAAACCTCACCATTGTTTTTCCTTATGCATCTATTACCCTTGTCATAATGATTCATACATTCTAAAACTAATTCAGGGTAAGGAGCAACTGTGGGAAATGTGGCTACTTCTAATAATCCGCTCTGTGCAATATCTCTCATCATAGGATCTACGGCTGGGTTCCTTACTGTTTCTAGAAAACATCTAAATCCAGTTGAACTAATGCTGTGTCACCTAGTTCTGGTAAAGAGCTTACAAGGGAAGATGAGTTCACTAATTTGGGCAAAGTAGGCCTCATGCTTAGCTTGTGATTTTTCCCAATTACCCTAGGCAAAGAAGGAAAGGGAAAATCGAAACAAACAGCTAACAAAATACCCAATTTTTTTAAAGAAAACTGCAACAATTGAGAAAGTTGTTGAACATACCTTCCTCTGACATCTGCAAATCCCTATCGCAGTCTATTTCTCTTGCTCCAAAAACTTCTTCTCAAAACTTTCCAAAGAAAATGATAATCTCGACATGACAACTACTTAGTTTTAAAGCCTAGAAAATCTTACCCATCATTACCAGAAAACTGTCTTCATTACTCTTCATTCGTGTGACCTTACTTTGAAATAATTGCGCTAGAGCATGCTTTAAATGCTAAGTCACTTCACTTCTGACACTACAGATCTTCACACATACTTGCTATAAATGACATATTTTAAATCATTGAAGAAGGAATATTCCTCCCTTCTGCGGCTGTTTATCATATCCTAAAAGTCTGCGCCGTCACCTTGTGGCAAGTCACATGTCTTCCAAGAAGCCTATACATCAAACTCTGAACTTTGCAAATCAATCACGACACAACATTAACATGAAAAATCTTGAACCTTGAACCTTGAACCTAAAAGGTTCAAGTTCAAGGTTCAAAGAATGCAAAATGCCGACAAGGACTAGTAAAGACTTAAAACTACGTGGAAGAACAAGACATTCAAAACAACGCTCGTTGAACTTTGAACCTTGAACCTTGAACCAAAAGGTTCAAGTTCAGGGTTCAAGTTCAATGCAATGAAACTTAAACAACGTAACAATGGCCGAGCTACATGAGGAAGGTTAAGGAAATGACTTGACCATCGGATTAGATGGACATTACTTTAAACAAGGACACATATGGAATGGAAATTTCTCTATGGGCCCAACAAGATGCAAACCATAAGGATCCTTTGAAATGTCCCATTTTCCTCTATTCTTGAGGACCTTGAGGGTGTTGGATTGTTTGGCTCTCAACGGAACAATGACCTCCAAGGTGGCAACTCAAGAGTTGAGTAGCTACTTCATGATTGATTGTGCAAATGATATGAAATGCATGATCTAAGAAACTAGATTAACATGCTATGATTACTCCAAAATGCTAATTAGTAGATAATTGAAATGAAAATTTCCTATAGTAATGATGCTAAAACTATGAATGCAAGAGATCCGTATTGCTCCAAAATGAGGGGATTTATAGGAACTCCAAGGCCAAAGCTGAGGTGGCATGAATCGATGGTCCAGATTTGATCTGAAGATATCAAGGGTCGAGATTGAGGAAGTTGGAGAAGAGGTTGGAAGAAGGGACACTTGTCATCTCTGTGGTGACAAGTGCCAAGGAGCCTTGCTCATGAGATGACAAGTGTCCAAGAGAGGAGACATGTGGCAAAAGTGCCATGTGTCTCAATGGGAGAATATCGACACCATATGAGGTTAGGGTAAGGAGGTTAGGATGTGCAAGATAGGATAGGGTTAGATAGACCCTAGGATTAGATAGAATGGGTTAGGTTAGGGGATGGTTAGGTGGTTAAAAGTTAGGAGCCATGTGCTCATTTGAATTTAGAAATTGAAATAATTGGAAAATGATAATTAATCTCAACAAACTTGAGTTTGCTAATCTTAATTAGGAATTAGAAGAATTGACTAAAATGAGGGGAATTAATTAATTTAGAATTAATTAATCAAAGGGGGATATGAAATGAACTATATAAATAAATCATGTAGATTTATTTACTAGTAGATGAATAGAGAAATTAATCAAATTGCTTGTGAATTCAATTAATTGGGAAGGGGGATTCATCAAATAACTGCGTATTTAATTAACTATCTTCAGACCAGTTTTAGGTGTATACATGAAGTCTCCAAGTAATGGAAAATTTGACCCATAACAATTATAAATACATACACTAAATAAAAAAGCACTCAATTAATCTTTAAATAGAGATGCTAAATTCACCTAAAAATAAAAGAAACAATATCAATTAAAAATAATATATCAATTTTTTTTTAATGGATATTATTTTATATTTACTTTTTTTGTAATGATTTATTTTCCATAAAATTATAATAAGAAGTATCCAACCTGCCGAAATCAAACCAGCAACCTAAGGATTTCTGGTAAGATTTATTGTCCCACTACATTCCTCCGCTGTACCAACTAAGCTAAGGTCGATTTGTGAAATTTTGTTGCCAACTGTAGACACCCAAAATTGTCCAGTCTAATTAAATAAATATTTTATTTATTTAATTATCTAAGCTTAATTCTTCTATTAATTAAATAAATATTTATTTATTTAATTAATTCATTTATCCTCTCTAACCTTATTTCTCATTTAAATAAATACATTTATTTATTTAAATTTTCCTTTTTTTAAATTAAATAAATATCTTATTTATTTAATTATCCCACTTCTTCTATTAATTAAATATATCTTTATCTATTTAATTCATTCATTAACCTTTTCTACCCATGACACATGTCATTCATCTCTTAATTCATACACTACCTACCCCTTTCATTATTTTATTATTTCTTTTACCTACCCTCTAATCATAGCCGACCTCCTTTTACACCTCTCAATCTTATCCCTCCATTTCATATAGTGTCTTCTATATAAGGAGATGCTTCCTTCATTATCAAACCCCCTGTTGACTACTTGACTACACTACGTTTTTCATATGCGATCCTACTTGCAACCACATTTTCGCTCTTTGTTGAGCTCTTGTGCACATAAAATCTGAGAGCAAATATATCAAGCAAGATCAATGGAGATAGGAAGAATGGAGATCCAAACCCTATTGGACATGTGATGGTATAATCTTTGTGATTTCATTTGATTTGCATTGTCTTAAGTAATCTTCATATGTTATGGTGGATCTTTGTTATTGTTAGGCTAGGGTTTTGTGGTTGAATTCATTTAGCCTTTCAATATCGTTATTATTGTTATCCATCTTCACCATATACATTTTGGCACGCTCGGTGGGACTCTTGTCCCTTTTGCTTTTAACATTTTTGTTGCAGATTTTGTGTTTGAAGTTGCAGATCTGACATTTTCGACAACATTTTTGACATTTTTCGTGTCTGTGCACTTTCGGGTAGCGTTTTTGATTTTCTGCCGCGTCTGTGACATCTGGAACTGCGTTTGCATCCTCAACAATATTTTATTTTATTTATTTTTTATTTTTTGCAGATTCTAAAAATCGCGTCTGTGTTCCTCAGTTGCGTCTGCGGCGTTTTTAGACACGTCTGTGTCAAAAATTCATGTCTGGGTTCTGCAATCGCGTCTGTGTTTCACAGAAGCGCGTCTGCGTCAGAGAGTTGCGTCTGTGTCTAGGGTAACCGCATCTGTGTGCATTGATTTCATTTTTGGAGTTTTATTGATTCAGTTTTTGGTCATTTAATATTTCAGATCCGGTTTATTTTGAGCTAACATCTTCAGATCTAGCTAACGAAATTGGTGCAACTTGTCTTGAAAGCAAAATCATTTGGTTGAAGGCCCCTATTTTCACAGTCTTTTGGATTTAAAATTTACCTAACTTGTGTGCTTGCAGGAAGGGATGATTATTTCAAACAATCCAAACTACTAATAAATCTTTGTTGCAGGTCCTTGGCAAGGGTTTTTGATTTTTTTTATGTGCTTTGTTTTCAATAGACTAGCAAACACTTCAATTGGTACACTAAAATTGAACCATTTTCTTTTGTGTCTAGAGCAATAGGCTCTTTTTGTTTAATCTTTAGAGGGCCTATCTTCCCATGTGGTCATTAGGACTACTAGTGAGAAGAGAATGATCCAAGTGGTAGCAAAAGAAAATCCATCTTCTTCCAAACCACTATAAATAACTGTATTCATGATGAAAACTATGAATAACGTGTGCTGATTAGTTCATATCGACACTATGTCTCCCCATAAACCCGTTTGATCAAATTTATTTGATCATTTGTAGGGCGTAACCCCTATCGACTGGGAGCCTTCTGTATTTACAGAGCTGAAAGTGCTGCATGTATGGCCACATGAGCGGATGCCCTTACTAGCACCTTTTTGTTTTAGAAGCCCAAATCCTTCTAGTTGTTGGGGTAGGAGGTCGGACCTCTGGTAGCGGCCCACACACATACGGTTCTTAGTAGAGATACAAAGTTCACCACAGGGAGTTTTCATGGGGACTGATGCTTGGCTGACCCGAGAAGTGAGTGCCGAGGGTGGAGCTAGTGAGGTCAAGCATCTAAGTATCCACTCTGAATAGCGTAGCCTCGAGGGTAAAACCCCATGTGGGATCAACAACTATTGTCTTGGCCAACCATAAAAATTATGCTTGACTTATTTTAAACATTCAAAACATTCAAGACCAAACAACAAAACATTGTGTCTTTTGTGTCTTCAAGTGTATGCAAAACATTTTTACATCAAACAACACACTTTTCTTGGAGTCATTTTGAGTCTAGACACTTGCAAACATTGAGTCTTCATCAACACTGTGTCCTCTTGTCATGAAAAATAGTCAAATAGTCAGATTTGGTCACAACAAAACAACTTCATAGACTGGAAAAAATTGCACAAATTTTGCAGAAACGTGTCTGTGTCTGACATAATAGCATCTGTGTTGTATAGCCGCGTCTGTGAAGGGCAGAAACATGTTTGTGTTTCTAGAATCAACATTGCAATTTACAAAAATAATCTCAGAAATGCGTCTGTGTTAAACAGAACCACATCCATGTCAGGAAATCATGTTTGTGCAGTATACAAGCGTGTCTGTGTTTAGAATTTAAAAACTTTTACAGTCCAGCAAACAAACACAGTCAGTTTCATAATTCTTGAGCTTCCTAGGTTATTTCTCTAGGTTTTCATCTAGCATTCAACCTGTCTTTGGGTCTCACACAGTCCATCATTGCTTTACACTTTACATTACATTCACATTTCTCTAAACTTGAGTCAAAAGGTCACTTGCTTGTCCTCATCTTGCTTTGTCAACACACTACATACAACAACATTTTGCTAAGTGGTCCCTCATCAAGGTCCATCACCTTTGGGTCTCATTTGGTCTTACTTAGAGTCAAGGTCAACTTACCTCATCAAGAGAAACTATCCTCTCTTTGGAAGTCACACCTACTCTACTACATACATACTCGGTCTTACACTTTGGACATTGCAAGTACACCTCAGATTCATTTACATTCCATCCAAGTCTTAGTCTTCCATACTCTTTCCATTTTCATCTAGTCTCACACATCTCGGTCAATACCTAGTTCATGGTTGAAACCCGTCTTCAAAAATCTAGGAGAGAAACTAGAGAGGCTCAAGAGTCTGCAAATATGAGTGTCTATGAGTATGACAATGATGTCTTTTTCAATATTGATCATAACACATTACCTGACATGGATGCCTATAGAAACATTCCAAATGTTGAGAACATGGACACTACAGACAACAATGATACACACAATGACAATATGGACAACTTTTCCGTACATTCAGTAGATGTGGAAGAATCCATTATGGACCCCCGCTTCAATTGATTGATTGAGGAAATAATGAGGAGAGATAGAAAATACTTCTTACAAATGATGGCACAAAGTGGAGCCAAGATACCTCATGATTTTGACATGTCTCAAATAATGGAACATAGGCCTTTGCAACAAACTCACTCCAACATGGATCAAAGGAGGTCTAATAGTGGAGGCAATAAAGGACCACATATGGTACCTGAATCACCATCATCTTTGCTTCAAAAACCTAAGGTCCCACATACACATGGTCAAGCATATGATACACACCTTCGCAGACCATTATGAAAGTCTTATGCAGAAAGATATGCTCAATCACATATCAATGCTAAGGATCAACCACCAAAGCAATGGGATATTCAAAGGCATGCTCAAAATTTGGACACAAGGAAACCCCGTGTCAAATTTGGGGGCAACACATTAGAACATGGCATGCCTGTAAAGTATGGTATACATGGACAAAACATATATCTTGTTCCTCAACAGGAATCTATACCAAGTGGTCCATATATGTAGCATCACTATAGACCTCCTCCATATGAACATGTGTATGATCAATATCATCCATATATGCAACATCCTCCTCCTCCAATTGGTGCCTCAAGCATGGGGTATGGTCTAAGAAGTCGATATCCACCTAAGAGAAATTTGGAGCAACAAATCAAGGACTTACAAAAGAAAATAGAGGACATAAATACACCGAAGCCAACATACACAATGAGAGACATATGTCCTTATCCATTTGACAAGAGCATTCCAATGCCTCCTTTTTCGACACACTTTGTGACACCTAAGTTTGATAAGTACAAAGGCAAAGGGGATCCTAAGACACACATAAGACAATTTTTCATAGCCTGCATTGAGGTAGCAGCAGAAGAGACGTATCTGATGAGATTATTCCCACAGAGCTTAGGTGATCAAGCTATGGAATGGTTCTCCCAACTTCCACCTGGAATTAAATCATGGGGTGACTTAGCAGAGGCATTTATTCAACATTTCTCTTACAATATAGAGACAGACATATCAGTCACTACTTTGTGCAACACCAAGCAAAAAGAGGGAGAGTCTTTTGCATCATTTTTACAAAGATGGAGGAATCTAGCCAGCAGATGCTCTTGTGAAATTCCACAAAAACAAATGGTAGAAATGTTCACCCAAAATGTTAACAAAGAGATTGGTTATGACTTAAGGAAAGCTTGTTTGTCCACCTTCAAGGACGTCATTGAAAAAGTCTTAGCGACAGAAAAGGTCCTAATTGAACAAGGAGTCATTAAGATATTCAAGGAAAACATAGAGGACTTTAAAGGAAAAGACAAGCCAAGATTTTGGAACAAAAACAAGAACACAGTCAATGATGGTGTTGTTGATGCCAATACAGTGCAACCCAAAATCATTTTTTCTGGATCAAGTGAATACTCAAACAACTTCTAGATCACAAAGGAAGTACACTCCATTGGGAGAACCACTTGAGTCAGTTTTCAAAAAGCTAGTGGCAAACAAGGTTATCACTATTCCAGATTTTCCTCCATATGAACCAAAGGTTAAACCAAATTGGTGGAATGATGATGAATATTGTGAATTTCATAAGAGCAAGGGTCATAAGACAAGAAATTTCCATTGACTGAAGAACATCATACAAAATCTCATTGATAGAGGTGACACTGAGATTGAAGGACATTCATCCAATCAAGAACATGAGATGTTTAAGGAACCATTCCCAAAGCATGACAAGGGAAAAGCTAAAGCCATAGATGAAGAAACCAACTATACCAGAGCAACCTATAACTATGATTCAACTATCAATCACATTTCGATGGACAATTACGTTTCTACCATTATCATCAAGGATAAAAACCTTGAGAATTCTACCCAGAGACCCAATATTGTCCTAAAAGGTGTTGGATCTTCTTCCGAACCTACCTCTGAATGTCATGTTACAACCTACCAAGGTAAATTCACTTTGCAAGGTGCTCTAGCTAAAAACACCACTTCTTCATCAACCAAACCTGAGTATGACCTTGTAGAACAGTTAGGTAAGACACCCGCGCTCATCTCCATCCTTGAGCTCTTATGCATATCCCCTGCACATAAAGCTATTCTTGACAAAATCTTGAGAGACACTGCCGTTCCTACTGATTTGATTGTGGACCAGTTTCAAGCCATGGTGGGATACCTTTCCATTCCACACTCCCTTACATTCACAAAGCCAATGATGCCTCCATAAGTCAGCCACATAATGCACCATTACACATTGAAGCCTTCATACACAAACATAGAATCAAACAAGTCTTGATAGATGGAGGAGCTAGTCTAAACATTTGTACATTGAGCACAATTAAACAATTGGGATATTCTGATAAAGCTGTGAATTCTACAAACAAAATTACCATCAAGGCATATGATGATGAAGAGCATTCATCCAAGGGCACAGTCACCTTACCTCTCAGAGTTGGGCCAGTTATGAAGGATGTGGTTTGTCAAGTCCTAGACCTCGATCTCACTTACAACATATTTCTAGGGCATCCTTGGATTCATGAAATGAGGGCAGTCCCATCTACATATCACCAATGCATTAAGTTTCCTCACAATGGGGTTGAGGTAATAGTTAATGGTGATCCTAATCCATTCATATACTGCAATAACCTGAGATCAAAAACTAAGACCATCATTCCCAGTAATCGCGAAGCTGTTCCTTCTTTGGCATATATTGATCCCGAGTCATTAAAACCTTCGACATCAAAACAAGGTGAGATTAAAGGCAAATTTCAAGACAAGGGCATGGGGGAATACACTTTAAATCAGACCATGTACTTACAAAAAGTCATGAGTTCACCAAAAGAATATGGAAGACCACATCCTAACAAGCAAGTATCCATCATTGTACTCAAATGGGACCCTACTACCTTTCAAAGATGGGGCGAATTGGAAGAGGAAGACTTATACAAAATGCTTTACAAAGACCTTGAAGATGATACACAAGATCACATCAGTATACCATGTGAGAAATATGGCAAAGGTTTCAAGGTCCTACAAAAATTCAGGTATGATGGAAAAAACCCTCTTGGGTTACGAAAGGAAGGCATCATTGAACCTTTAAAACCTAAATTGACATTCAAAAAGGAACGATCGAAGGGACTTGGTTTCCTGACTTCCAAGGTCCACACTCAAAGGACAGAAGAAGCCTTACAAATCAAAGCTGCCAAAATTCAACAAGAGGATCGCTATTCGACAGACTCCAATGAATGGGAATGGGGTTCAGACAAATCCTCTAGTGACTACGAGCTCACCGAGACATTCAGAGAGCTAGATGAACCCACAAAAGAAGAGGAATTTTATAAAAGATTCAAAGTTGGTCAAGAAACAACCCATGAGGATTCCACATAGTCCTTGTCTCAAGGTCCTAGGTTGAAATCACATAGGATGAGAACACCTGTCCCAGAATGTGCTACTAGAGATGATAATTTGGATTCATTTGTGATCGAGACTGATGAGGAGAGTGCCATCAATGACCTCAATAATTACCTTGACATACCCAAATATAACTGCATCTTCACTCTTAGCCCTGCTAACTTCGAAGACATTAAAGGCCTTCCCCTTGTTCACCACCAACTCATTGACTGGGATCATGAAGGACCTGCACAGTTTGACACATTCCAAAATGATGAAGCTTTTATTGACTATCTTGGCATACGAGATGATCTCCCCCCTGGGGACCATAAAGTGGGATACACTATTGAACTCAATAGTGTGGCATATTTTGGTGAGGGTGTCAGACCTTCCAGTCGCAAAAATGTGAAAATAAGAACAAACCAAGGGTCTTATGGCGAAAACCACACTGTGGCCCTGTTTGACCCCAAAAAAGTAAAAAGAAAGGACGTATCTAAGGGCGAAAACCTCTCTGAGGCACCCGAAGATGGAAGGCTCGACATTCTCCTAGCATCATATGAGAAAAAGTCATCCATGTTGGTAGAGGAGACTATCAAAACAAACATTGGTATAGAAGAGGTTCCACACAACATATTCCTGGCTCAATCGTTGACGGAGTCATAAAGGTCAAAATTCATAAGTTTCTTCAAAGAGCGACAAATCAACTTTGCATGGTCATACGCTGATATGCCTGGATTAGATCCAGATTTGGTAATGCATCATTTGACAGTTAAACCGGGGGAAAACCAGTGAAACAAAAATTAAGAAAGATGCATCCACAAGTGGCATTACTAGTCAAAGTAGAACTTGAGAAATTATTGGATGTCAGATTCATACGCCCAATTGATTATCCTAAATGGATCTCCAACTTAGTGTCTATCAGTAAACTAGATCGCAACATTAGAATATGTATAGATTTCAGAGACATCAACAAAGCTTTTCCTAAGGATGACTTCCCATTACCAAACATACATTTGATTTTAGATATCACAGCAGGTCACAAAATGTTATCGTTGATGGATGGATTCTTTGGTTATAATCAAATAAAGATCACGTCTGAGGATCAACACAAAACATCATTCACTTGTCCTTGGGGAACTTTTTGTTGGAATGTCATGCCCTTTGGGCTAAAAAATGCAGGCGCTACATATCAGAGAGCCATGACTACTATCTTTAATGATCTCATGCACGTAACTGTGGAAGACTATGTCGACGACCTCTTGGGCAAATCAATAGACAAAAATACACATTTGGACATACTTTCAGTCATCTTTGATTGGTTGGAAAAATACAAAGTAAGATTAAACCCCAAGAAATGTGTCTTTGGAGTAACCTCCGGGAAGCTCCTAGGATTCATTGTATCAAAAAGAGGAATCGAAGCTGATCCAGCAAAAGTCAAGGCCATCCTAGAGATGCAACCACCAAGAAATATCAGTCAACTTCGGTCTTTACAAGGGAGACTCCAGTCCATATAAAGATTCATAGCGCAACTTTTAGATAAGTGTAATCCTTTTCAGCACTTGCTACATAAAAACATCAAATTCAAATGGGATGATAACTGTCAACAGGCTTTCCAGACACTCAAAGATTATCTTCTGAATCTGCCAGTTTTTATGTCACCAATTCCAGATCAGCCTCTATTACTATACATATCAGCTACTCCAATAGCACCGGGGGCACTCTTAGCACAACAAATTACTGAGGGCAAAGAAAAAGTAGTATACTATATCAGTCGCACATTGGTGGGATATGAGCTAAACTACACACCAATTGAGCGTGCATGTCTTGCCGTGGTCTTTGCTTCGCAAAAATTATGACATTACATGCTAACTCATAAGACTAAGTTGGTTGCCAAGATCGATCCATTGAAATACCTTCTCAATAAAGCAACACTTACCGGGCGACTAGCCAAATGGGTAATGATCCTAAGTAAATTTGACATTGAGTATGTGGATAGAAAAGAAATAAAAGGACAAGCTATCACAGATCAGTTGGCAGATGCTCCCATGATTGATGATGTTCCTCTAAGTTCAGAATTTTTAGATGAATCCATTTTAACAGTGTCACATGCAAAGCCATGGCAACTGTACTTCGATGGCTCATACACACAGCATGGGGCAGGAGCTGGCATCCTCTTTATAAGTCCTCAAGGGCATTCTATACCAAAATCATACCGCTTATCATTTCCTTGCACTAATAATATAGCGGAATATGAGGAATTAACAGCTGGATTATGGATTGCAGTTCAGTGGAAGATCCAGGAACTTCGTGTTTTTGGGGACTCCCAACTTGTAATCTGTCAAGCCACTGATGATTACCAAACAAAGGATGAAAAATTAATGCCTTACAAAAAAATGGTGGATGACCTGAAACAACATTTCACAAAGATAGACTTTGAGCAGATACCAAGAGAGTAGAATTGAGCTGCAGATGCCATGGCTACAATTGCTTCACTGATCGATCTACCTCCGAATGAGACCCGCTATGAGTTCTTGGTGGATAACCTTTTGGTTCCTTCATATGAAATCACTCCTACTAAGATAATATGTGTTGTTGGTCTTGAGTCCCAGTTATATGGTTCCATTTTCACATACCTTCATGACAATACCCTACCTCCTGACCTATCTAATAACCAACATCGCACTTTCATTCACCAATCTTCTTGATACGTTATTTTAGCTGATATCCTATACTAGCAAGGTCTAGATTACACTCTTCTTAGATGTTTAGAAAGCGATGAGGCTCAGATTGCGTTTCATGAAGTACATGAAGGGATATGTGGTCCACATGTTAGTGGTCCTACCTTAGCCAAGAAACTCATTAGGACTGGATATTACTGGCCCAATATGGAAAAAGACTCATATCAGTTTGTCAAGAAATGTAAGCAATGTCAAATTCATGGAAACCTCATCCATGCGTCAGCACAAGAACTTCAACCAATTGCGTCTCCTTGGCCCTTTTGTCAGTGGGGACTCGATCTCATAAGCAAGATTCACCCTCCTTCTTCCAATGGTCATAAATTCATTATCACTGTCACAGAGTATTTTACAAAATGGATTGAAGCCATGCCTCTTACACAAGTCACTAGAAAACAGATTGCTACATTCATCCTCAACTATATCATTTGTCGATACGGTATTCCTATTTCCATTATCACTGATAATGGGCGTCCCTTCAAAAATCAGAATGTTCATGAACTCTATGACCGCTTCTATATTTCCCATCATTTCTCCACTCCATATTACCCCCAAGGTAACAGTCAAGCTGAGGCATCTAATAAAACAATCCTTAAAATCTTAAAAAAGACAGTCGATGACGCTGGCCGTAATTGGCATATCCAACTTAATCCGGCACTTTGGGCAT
This sequence comes from Cryptomeria japonica, assembly GCF_030272615.1. NCBI lineage: Eukaryota > Viridiplantae > Streptophyta > Pinopsida > Cupressales > Cupressaceae > Cryptomeria > Cryptomeria japonica. The sequence continues at coordinate 90,441,945 of NC_081412.1, forward strand.
ACCACACAAGTGCCCACATACCTACAGGAGCTACACCCTATTCACTTGTCTACAGCACTGAAGCCATCTTGCCTATTGATTTCAAGCTACCCTCTTTACGAGTCTCTTTGCAAAACATTATCAGTGATGAAGACTATAGGGTTTCTCGCTTACAAGAACTTGAACTATTGGATGAACAAAGAAAAATTGCTTTTAATCATCTCAAGGCTTACCAACAATGAATGAGTCACAATTGTAATCACAAGGTCAAGCCTCACACATTTGAGGTAGGTGATTTGGTTCTTAGAGAAAATCCCAAAAATCAGCAAGATAGAAAGAAGAAGGGCAAGTTCAAACCAAATTGGCTTGGTCCTTACATCATTACAACAACATATGGATTTGGGGCATATCAACTCTCAACTACAGAAGGTGAACCTTTGGAGGATCCTATCAACAGCATGCACCTTCGCAAGTTTTACACATAGCTCTTCAGAGTATCCCAATTCAAAAAAACAAAAAAATTCAAAAATTTCAAAAATACAAAAAAAATAAATTATAAAACAAAAAAATCGTTACTTGGTGAAAACCTGACAAACAGGCGCCTTATGACACAAAAAAAAAAATTTTGAAAAATCGAAAAAAGTAAAGAGAAATAATTTCGTCCAACGGTGAAAACCACTTCGGTGGCGCCCTGGGCAAGTACCATGGTAAAAATTGGGTCACCAGTGCCATGCGTAGAGACATTGCTCCTCCCTCCTTCAGGATTCACTTTCATCCTTTCACTTTGCACACACTCACAGCCTATCCATCCATAATAAACATACGCATTTCCATCATGGCTTGTTATTGATCTACCTAAGATTGGTTAGCCATTCATAATAACCCCCTTTTCACCCTTTCCATCCATAATAAATCAGCTCCTATCTGTGGCTAAGGCAGATCCTATGTCTAGTGATGGGTGTGGAACTAAGAACATCACATGTTTCGAGGAGTACAGTTTCTTCCAGCTTCCTTCAGTCTATTTGCGCACAATTCACAATAAAGCAACATTTGCATCACAGATCCGCAATAAAGTTCCGTCTTCTTCGCAATAAGGTATCACTTGCATGGATTCAGTCAGTTTTAGATGAGACACGACAGCAACAATGGGCTTCAACAAATCAAATCTTTCAACAGACTCAGACAACATTATGGTTCAGTGCTATCTATCCTTTTTGTGAAAGTAAACATTGTGACCACAATCAAATAAGACTTATACATGTGACAAGAGACACTAAACTTGAGGAATACCATGGATGTTGGTGTCGAGTCTTGGTTTTCTTTTGATTTTTATCTTTTTGGTGACATGTCTTTTAACTTTTCCAGGATGTCTCTGACTAGAGATTATATCTCCAGGATGTCTTTGACTAGAAAGGCAAGGATGGGGTATCATCACCTATTTTTCTTTGCTGTGTGTGGATTGTCTCTTAGTAATGCTATGACTTGTCCAAGGATATGAGGACACTATGAGTTTAGTGTGAACTGGGGCATTCCTTGTTTGTGATTGTCTTATCTCCATGCAAATAGGTACAATGACTTTCTGGGTCAAACATATGCCTCGATTGTCATAACCTACTTGCCATAATAAAGCTCAATGATGATAACACACAAGAAGCAGTTCAGTGGAAGATCCAGGAACTTCATGTTTTAGGGGACTCTCAACTTGTAATTCGTCAAGAAACTGATGACTACCAAACAAAGGATAAGAAATTAATACCTTACAAAAGAATGGTGGATGACCTGAAACAACATTTCATGAAGTTAGACTTTGAGCAGATACCAAGAGAGCAGAATTGAGCCGCACATGCCATGGCTACAATTGCTTCACTAATCGATCTACCACCGAATGAGACCCACTATGAGTTCTTGGTGGATAACCTTTTGGTTCCCTCATATGAAATCACTCCTATTGAGATGATATGTGTTGTTGGTCCTGAGTCCCAGTTATATGGTTCCATTTTCACATACCTTCATGATAATACCTTTCCTCCTGACCTATCCAATAACCAACGTCGCACTTTCATTCGCCAATCTTCTCGATACGTCATTTTAGCTTATATCCTATACCGTCGAGGTCTAGATGGCACTCTTCTTAGATGTTTAGAAAGAGATGAAGCTCAGATTGCGTTATGTGAAGTACATGAAGGGATATGTGGTCCACATTCAAGTGGTCCTACCTTAGCCAAGAAACTCATCAGGACTGGATATTACTGGCCCAATATGGAAAAAGACTCATATCAGTTTGTCAAGAAATGTAAGCAGTGTCAACTTCATGGAGACCTCATTCATGTGCCAGCACAAGAATTTCAACCAATTGCGACTCCTTGGCCCTTTTGTCAGTGGGGACTCGATCTCATAGGCAAGATTCACCCTCCTTCTTCCAACGGTCATAAATTCATTATCACTGCCACAGAGTATTTCACAAAATAGATCGAATTCATGCCTCTCATGCAAGTCACTAGAAAACAAATTGCTACATTCATTCTCAACTATATCATTTGTCGATACGGTATACCTGTTTCCATCATCACCGATAATGGGTGTCCCTTCAAAAATCAGGATGTTCGTGAACTCTGTGACCACTTCCATATTTCCCATCGTTTCTCCACACCATATTACCCCCAAGGTAATGGTCAAGCTGAGGCATCTAATAAAACAATCCTTAAAATCTTAAAAAAGATAGTCGATGATGCTGGCTGTAATTGGCATATCCAACTTAATCCCACACTTTGGGCCTACCGCACAAGCATCCACACACCTATAGGAGCTACACCCTATTCACTTGTCTACGGTGCTGAAGCTATCTTGCCTATTGAGGTCGAGTTACCCTCTTTACAAGTCTCTTTGCAAAACATTATCAGTGATGAAAACTACAGGGTCTCTCGCTTACAAGAACTTGAACTATTGGATGAACGAAGACAAACTACTTTTAATCATCTCAAGGCTTATCAACAATGAATGAGTCGTAGCTACAATCACAAAGTCAAGCCTCGCACATTTGAGGTAGGTGATTTGGTTCTTAGAGAAAATCCTAAAAATCAATAAGACAGAGAGAAGAAAGGCAAGTTTGAACCAAATAAGCTTGGCCCTTACATCATTACAACAACATATGGATCTGGTGCATATCAACTCTCAACTACAGAGGGTGAACCTTTAGAAGATCCTATCAACAACATGCACCTTCGCAGGTTTTACACATAGCTTTTCAGAGTACCCCAATTAAAAAATATAAAAAAATACAAAAATACAAAAAAAAATCATAAAAATACAAAATCGTTACTTGGTGAAAACCTAGCAAACAGGCGCCTTGTGACACACACAAAAAAAGAAAAACATTTTCATCCAACGGTGAAAACCACTCCAGTGGCGCCCTGGGCAAGTACCATGGTAAAAACTGGGTCACCAATGCCATGTGTAGGGACATTGCTCCTCCCTCCCTCAGGATTCCATTTTCATCCTTTCACTTTGCACACACTCACAACCTATCCATTCATAATAAACTTACACATTCCCATCATGGCTTGTTATTGATCTATCTAAGATTGGTTAGTCATTCATAATAAACCTTCCTTTTCACCCCTTTCCATCCATAATAAATCAGATGCTATCTGTGGCTAAGGCTAATCCTACGTCTAGTGATGAGTGTGGAACTGAGAATATCACATGTTTCGAGGAGTACAATTTCTTCCAATTTTCTTCAGTCTATTCGTGCACAATCCGCAATAAAGCAACACTTGCATCTCCAATCCGCAATAAAGTTCCATCTTCTCCGCAATAAAGTATTAGTTTCATGGATTCAGTCAGTTTCAGACGAGACACAGCAGCAACAATTGGCTTCAACAAATCAAATCTTTCAATAGACTCAGACAACATTATGGTTCAGTGCTATCTATCCTTTTGTGAAGAAAAACATTGTGACCACAATGAAATAAGACTTATACAAGTGACAAGAAACACTAAACTTGAGGAATATAGTGGATGTTGGTGTCGAGTCTTGGTTTTCTTTTGATTTTATCTTTTGGTGACATGTCTTTTAGCTTTTCTGGGATGTCTTTGACTAGAGATTTTATCTCTAGGATGTCTTTGACTAGAAAGGTGAGGATGGGGTATCGTCACCTATTTTTCTTTGCTGTCTGCGGATTGTCTTTTAGTAATGCTATGACTTGTCCAAGGATATGAGGACACTATGAGTCTAGTATGAACTGGGGCATTCCTTGTTTGCAACTGTCTTATCTCTATGCAAATGGGTACAATGACTTTCTGGGTCGAACATATGCCTTGATTGTCATAACCTATTTTGCCATAATAAAGTGCAATGATGATAACGCACAAGAAGCTCTTTTCACTTTCATATCTTCTATCTTCCATCCCCCTTTCTTGATTGACTTCCATCATCCTTCCTGAGTCCATGTAGCTCACTATCACATGACTGAGTATAATGACACACCAAAAACATTTGCATTTCATGTAGTTTGCACCTGCATTACCACATATTAAGCATTTCATACATACATATAGGTATCACAATTGCATCACATCCTGCACACTACACATGTTAGCACATTTTACATTTTCATCATATAAATAATCATTTGCAATATCATATTCATATGCATTTCATACATTCACATTTTCATCATGCATAACATATTAAAAACATAAAGGAACAAAAATATTGCATTTCCTCATATACATATTTGCATCCATATCATAATCATCATCATAAAGCATAAACATAAGCATCACATAGAAACATACATCATGAAACATCTCATCACATAGGTACACATGCATATAGTTGTCACAAAGATGAATCATCTCATATATATATATATCATAAAGTGTCATGATACAATGATGTCAAAATCATATGGCTACAATCACCCGAAGGTGTCTACATCATCATACAAAAATGATACAATACTGATACATAGGGAGCCCTCTATGGCTATGATGAACTCCCTACCTTGGAGCCGCTTGGCCTTGACGGAATCTGAGCCCTCAAAGGACCTACCCCAGGATCATCCCTCCTATCCCCCCTATCTGGTGGTGGTGGAGGACCCATAACCCCACCACTGGATTCCTATCACCTCTGGCTCCCTCCCATTGTCATCGTTGTCCGCGATGGCCTACAGAAGCTCCTCACCTGCTGATCAGCTGGCACTGCACCATAATAGAGATCCCACCAGTAAGCGATCTCCTCCCCTGCCTGCAGGACATAGGCATATCCAGCTCCTATGTCCTCTGCCGCCTACCTCCCAGCCCTCAGTGCTGTCTCAGCCTCTATGTAGTGCTAAATAGCCTAGTCTTGCTCTCGTTCAGTATCTCTGAGCTACCTCCTGAGTCTATCCCTCTCCCTCTCCAGGTCCTGAATCTCATCTGCCTGTCCCTGATAGATCTCCCTCAACTCAATCAGCTCATCCTCCTCCACCTCGGCCCCCTGTCCCTTTGCCTGTGGCTCCCCCTATACTGGTGGCTGTACCTGTACCTGTACCTACCTCTGTCCCTATCCCTGCACCTGTCTGGGACCCTGTGCTGCTGGCACTTGTAGCGGTAATCCACCGTGACCCCTCACAATCCGAACCTGTTTGTCCTCTCCACCCTCCCTCCGCGGTGCCACCCTCCTCTCTCCAACTGCACCCCGCCTCCTCCATCAACCTGTACCCCCATCATCTCCATCATCATCACCATCCCCACCACCATCTCTATCTAGTGGCTCTCCTGGATCTGTCAGGCGTGGGAATGGATGCTCGGCCCAATACGCTATGTACTCTGCATCCATGCCGACATCCTTGATCTCTGGCCACATGTCCCAGGGTAAGGGCAACATCTCCACTAGCTGTGTAACAACCTGATCATATGATAGCAATGGCCCAAACTACACCTGATCCCTGACCATCCGTGCGTACATGCCTAAACGTTGTGGCATCTGCTGGATCCTGCCAAACTGCCTGCCCAACCTGTCAACTAGCTGCCTCTCTAGTACATAGAGCATCCGCCCAATCAGATACTTAATTCAGAAGGTGTAGGGTAGCTCTACTACATCATCCTCCCACTGCTTGCATCCCAGATATGACCTCCATATAACCATATAAATCTCATCTATAGCCCGCTGCTAGTACTCCAGCCTACCAATCCATGGCCGCGAGGTGATCATATCGTACAAATGCACGAAAATGCGTCCATGATCCCTGCCCCTAAAGTGTATAGGTCATGTCACTGGAAGATTCTCATATGCCCACACCTATTGCAATGTAACCCCATAGCCCAATCCCATTGATCCATGGTACACAAACTGATGAAGCTCATAATATAGGTATGTTAGCACACATGATCCCTAGGCATATCTGGTGTGCTATGTCACTAGTGTCTCCAATGTGCTCCCCCAGCCCATAGCCAACCCTCATGTCGCTCTATCTGGACACAAGAACCCACTGATCGCTCCTCCTACCACTGCTGGTAGTGCCAATCCTGTCTGTGTCATGGTATCCCATGCCACATGCCCTGCCCTCATCTCCAGTCCTGGATCCCGGAACACTCATCTCAGGGCATCCCTGTCTCCATCTCAATTGTAGGGTATCAACTCCCCATCGATCGGTATCCTCAGAATCTGGTATACATCCTCTAGGGTGACTATCATCTCACCCATCGGCAAATGGAACGTGCACATCTCAGAGTGCCACCTCTCAGCTATTGCAGTCAGCAATCCCATGTTCACTTGAAACTTAGGCACATACAAAATATGTCTCAATCCCATAGCCTCAATCATAGCTCTGTCCTTGAACGTCAACTCAGGTCACAACCTCTGAGTCGATGGGAATCTCTCTTGTGACTCCAGCATAGGCAAGTACTCCTGCAATCAAGCAAATCAATCATGTCAGTCATAGTGGCATTCACTGTTCATCACAAAATGCTACTTTTTATCTAAGTGCATATGGTACTTTATCCTAGTAACACTCACTGTTCATCACAAATTGTTGCTTCTATCCTAGTGGTACTCCCTGTTCATCACAAAGTACTACGTGTTTTGCACTCCCTGTTCATCACAAAGTGCTGCTCACATTTGCACTCCCTGTTCATCACAAAGTGTTCCTCACATTTGTAGTCACTGTTCATTACAAAGTGCTGCTCATATTTTAGTACTCCCTGTTCATCACAAAGTAGTATGTCTTGGTACTCATTGTTCATCATAAAGTGCCTTGATCTATCTTATCCTAAGGCCTATGCTTGAGTGAATCCTCTTGAGTAGTTTCCTAATTGGCAATGTATGTTCTATCACAGAATTGTCAATCCTAGCCCTATTTGCTATCCTAGTTTTCCCTAGAGGACCTGCTTGAGTGTATCCTCTCAGCAACTTATCCAATCGACAGCATATGTTCATCACAGAACTGCTGATTTGACCTTGAAGACATAAACGCACCTTCATGACATAAACGCGCCTTCATGACATAAACGCGCTTATAGATTGCATAAACGCGCCTGTTTTACACAGACGCGCCTAAAACACACAGACGTGCCTATGCTCTGCATAGACGCGCCTGGAAGACACAAACGTGTCTGCCTAGCATAGACACACTTGCATAGTGTAGACGTGACAGCATTCTGCACAGATGCCTTTTCCAGCACAAACGCGCCTGGCACAAACATAGACGCGCCCATGCAGCATAGACACGCCTAGCACCAACGCAAACGCGCCTGGATGTTTTTGATATTTTTTGGACCCTATCCTAGAGCGCATTTATTACCCTATCTAGCATGAATTAATGACAACAATAAATGCAACAAAGTACAAGGAGGTTTTGTGGTACTTACCGGCTCTCTTGCCTCTGCTGGCCTCTGATATCGACGGACACGATCAAATCTATGAACCAGTGCCATTGCTGCTGACTGCTGCTACTCTATTTCACTTTGCACTCTGATCTCATGGATGTGTGGATGACAATAAGGATGTATTTCCCTCGTGGTCTATTTTATAGACTACCCTAGCCCTAGCCCTCGTCTCCTGAGTCAGTCTTCATTATCCTGTGACTCTGTCACTTTATCCGGTCAGTCGATTCTAGCCTTTCTTTCTTATCGAGAGATTGTCTGCGATCTTTTCAGACATTTTTTCATCCAATCTCTTGAGGGGGCATATCATTCCCATCTTGGGGCAACTCTGTATCAGTTCATCTTATCTTCTTTGAAACAACGGGACAAGCCGCATTGTCTCAAAGAGGGGCAAAATGTAGACACCCAAAATTGTCCAGTCTAATTAAATAAATATTTTATTTATTTAATTATCTAAGCTTAATTCTTCTATTAATTAAATAAATCTTTATTTATTTAATTAATTCATTTATCCTCTTCTAACCTTATTTCTCATTTAAATAAATACATTTATTTATTTAAATTTTCCTTTTTCTAAATTAAATAAATATCTTATTTATTTAATTATCCCACTTCTTCTATTAATTAAATATATCTTTATTTATTTAATTAATTCATTAACCTTTTCTACCCATGACACTTGTCATTCATCTCTTAATTCACACACTACCTACCCCTTTCATTATTTTATTATTTCTTTTACCTACCCTCTAATCATAGCCGACCTCCTTTTACACCTCTCAATCTTATCCCTCCATTTCATATAGTGTCTTCTATATAAGGAGATGCTTCCTTCATTATCAAACCCCCCATTGACTACTTGACTACACTACGTTTTTCATATGCGATCCTACTTGCAACCACATTTCTGTTCTTTGTTGAGCTCTTGTGCAAATAAAATCTAAGAGCAAATATATCAAGCAAGATCAATGGAGATAGGAAGAATGGAGATCCAAACCCTATTGGACATGTGATGGTATAATCTTTGTGATTTCATTTGATTTGCATTGTCTTAGGTAATCTTCATATGTTATGGTGGATCTTTGTTGTTGTTAGGCTAGGGTTTTGTGGTTGAATTCATTTAGCCTTTCAATATCGTTATTATTGTTATCCATTTTCACCATATACACCAACGAATATAATCAATAAGAGTTTCTTAATCATTTTCACCAACAAATCAAATTTCAATCAGAAAAAAAGTTAACATACAAAAAGCTAAGAGACCAATAATGTTTTTGTTGCCAATTCGTGCAACTAATTATTTGTCACACAATTTGTTTTATATAGATTAAATATCATATTAAGGAAAAAACCATAGGACTGAATTTCATAATTGAGAGGAACTTAGAGATTAAATTTGTTCATGGTGGGCTTCTCGTCTGAATTTCAGAAAACTTCTATGTAGCATACATGAAGGTTGTGATTATTTATTAATTAAAAATGAAAAATTCATTGTATCTTAAGTTTAAATTAATCAATAAATACGATCAAAGATGCATCTTGTATGTTGTATAGACAAAAGTACCAATTTCATTCTTGTTGGTAGTATGGTTGAACTTAGTTTGGACATTGCAAATGTAATGAATGTTTTCCCTATGAACCAAACCTTGTGTATGGAAAGTGTTTCTAAAGTTTTCAGATTCTTTGGGGTGTATGCCAATGTACTAACTGTCTATCTATCTACTAAAATATAAGTCATTAATTGAGAGATACTAATACATCTATCTATAGATTAAGAATCCATCACTAATTTATAGGATTCCTCGACCTATTTGTTTTTTGCTTTGCATTTGAAGGAAAAAGAAAAAGAAATGTTTGACACATATATCCCATATTTTTACTTAGAGTAAAATGGGGACCCTTCTTTTTCAAGTCCTTTTTTATTTTTGTTGGGGTGTGCTTTCTTGTTTTCTCTTCTTTTTGTTTTCTATTTTCTCCTCTCTTTTGGGTTCTTTTGTTTTGTCTTTTCCCTTTGTGCTTTCTATTTTTGTGTTTGGTCTTGGGATTTTCTTGCTTCCTCTAAATCTTAATATTTTGTCATCTTCTTTTCCCTCTTTAAGACTTTTATCTTTTCAAATCTTGGAGGGATCTATGGACATGGTCTCGATCTCAACGTCCTTCCCAAGACCCTACTCTCTATTTCCTTTTGTTTGTTTGGACTACAAGATTATGGGTGGTTTTGGGTTATTTGGCATAAGTCTTAAAGTCAGAGTTCTCTTAGAACACTTGCTCCCACCTACTAAATTAATGTTGACTACCGATTTTTGGATGACAGGATTTTTCCAGTTCAGGCCTTAATTAAGTTATAATTTTATATTTAAAATCATGTTTTCTTGAAAATTGAGCTCCCAAGCCTTCTATAAGATAGCTTACACAATGATTGAATACATGACTTTATATTGAAGGATTTGTTTCATTATGCCAATAGCTAGGTTTGTGAGGTCCATGTTTCTCTTTTTCAGCTTGTCTTATTTGTTTATAGGTCGACTTCACTTTCACCCTTGTCTTTCTTTCTTTCTTTTTTTTCTTTTTTGTTCTCTCATTTGTTTTCCATTGTCCCTTCCTTTCTTTTGGTTCCATTTGTTGGATTCTCTTTTTGGTTATTAGATTTTATTTAGGGTTAAGTTTAGGTTTCTAGAGAATAAATGGATCCTTCATTCAAGTCCTCAAAGTGATGTGCCTTAAAATTCAATGATGGCTTAAAATTTGAGTATGCTGTTTTTTGTTCCCCTCAAGATCTTGGGTTCCACCTAATTTTTTTGGGTAAATACTTAAATGTTCTAAATTGATCACTTCATCTCGGTCCCTCATATTTCCCTTTCGTTGACCTATGTTGCTAAAAATATCTTTCAAAATTTCAAATCTCTTAAGAGTTCTTTTATTTTAATTTTACTATCCCAATTCCTTTTAGGTTTTTGATCACATGCTTCTCAAGATTGAATCAAAGAAGAATGAAAATCCATTTGGCACAATGGATCTTGAATGGACTTTAGATTAAAATTTAGAATGCCATTCTTTCTTGAGAAATAATCCCACTAATCAAGTAGCCAAGTTACAACAAATCAAAAGATCCTTTAGAACCTTGATCCTGATTTGACCTTTTGTCCCATGTCTCAATGTTCTTGGGGCACCCAAACTAAAACCCTTTGACCTCATGTCCATTGTCCCTCAAGAGTCTTGACTCTTTCCAAGGGCTCATAATGATACTGCATGAAATTTCAGTTCCTAGAAGATCTTTTGCCTTGGATACTTCATGCACCTAGAGTTCTGATCTTCATTTAGTCTTCAACTATATCCTCATAGTACTACATAGTCCATTTGGACTCAATTTTTGATTCCTAATAAATCCTCATAGGACCTTGACATCCATAGGGACTTTTGTTTGATTCCCAATCAAAGCCTTTATCTATTTGCATACCCTCCTCAATCCCTTTGTCCTCCTGTGATCAAAACTCTTGTGAAAGACCAATGTGCTTAGAATTTAGAAGAATTAACTATTTTTATTACTTCCATGTTTGAAATGGTATATTAAAAATGGTCAAATGACCAATTTTTTACATAGCGTGCTTGTGTGATGGTTAAAATCAAATCACACAATTGTGTTATGGATTGGTAAGTACCATGTCATAATGTAAGCACATTTTGTGTCTTACAAAATGTGAGCATTTTTTGTGCTTTATAAAACATGAGTATGTGTTGTGAGCTATAAAATACAAGTAAATTTTATAAAGTACAAAATGTACTTGTGTTTTGTGAGCCACAAAATGTAAGCCTGTTTTGTGGCTCATAAAATGATAGAGAGGGAGATGAGGAAATGACTAATCTATCTCCAAAATGGCTAACTAACCTTCATGTTATACACACAGCTAAAAAATGAAAGACACTTACCCTTGTGTTGTGTGAAAATCATAGCATTTTTAAAGCCAGATTAACTACAACCAGGGGAGACGATTAAGAGAGAGTGAAGATAGAGAGAGAGATATAGAGAGGGGAGGGAGAGACAACCATTGAAAGAGATAAGAGAGAGAGATATGTAGAAATAAAGGTAGAGGGAGAGAGATAAAAAGATAGAGATGGTGTGAGAGAGATAAAGATAGGAATGAGGTAGAGATGGAGAGAGAGGTGAGGAAAGGAGGAAAGAGAAGAATTGAGGAGGGACATGTGGGGGGGAGAGAGAGAGTATGTTGGAGGGAGGAAGAGTTAGAGAGAGTTAGGTAGAGAGAGTAGTGAGAGAGAGTATAGGTAGAGAGAGGTAAGAAAAAGAGTAGAGGGAAGGAGGGAGGGAGGAAGGGGAAGATATGGAGAGAGAGAAAGGGAGGGAGAGGTAGAGATGGAGAGGGATAGGTAGAGAGAGCTAAGAAAAAGAGTAGATGGAGGAGGAGGAATAGAGGGAGAGGTAGAGAGATGTGAGGTAAAGAGTAAAAAATAAAAAAGGCAAGGAGGGAGAGGTAGGTAGAGAGAGAATTGAAGTGGGGAGAGAGGTAGGTAGAGAGAGAGAATTGACTGGAGAGAGAGAGAGGTAGATAGAGAGTAATGAGAGAAAGATGAAGTGAGAAAGATACACGTAAAGAGAGATAAGAAAAATAGTAAAAGAGTAAAGAGAGATAGAGGGGTAAGAAAAAGAGTTAGGTAGAGAGAAAGGAAAAACATATAAATAAAGAGATAGTTAGAGTTAGGTAGAGAGAGATAAAGATAAAGAGAGGTGTGAAGAAGAGTAGAGAGGGAAATAGGCAAGGAGGGAGAGTTAGGGAGTGAGATATGGATAAAGAGAGAGGTGAGAAAAAGAGTAGAGAGGGGGAGGAGGGAGGGAGTGAGAGGTAGAGAGGGAGAGAAAGCGTGTATTGGAGGGAGCTAGGGAGAGTTAGGTAGAGAGAGTAGTCAGAGGAAGATGGAGTGAGACAGGTAAGAAAAAGAGTAGAGAGGGAAGAAGCAAGCAGTGATAGATAGATAGATATAGAGAGGTGAGAGTAGTAGATAGGAAAGCGAGGAGTGAGAGGTAGGGAGGGAGGGATTGATAAAGAAAGAGATAGAGAGACAAATGGAGTTAGAGAGATAGGTAATAAAAAGAGTAGAGAGGAAGAGAGAGAGAGAGAGAGTTGGGGAAGGGATGTAAGGAGTGTGATAGGGGAGACATAGATATTGAGAAATACATATATGCAGAGAGAGTGTAGTGAGAGAAATATGGAGTAAGATAGAGACATATAGGTAGGGAGAGGTAAGAAATATAGTAGAGGGAAGGACGAAGGTAGGGAGAGGTAAAAATAGAGAGAAGTAAGAAAAGGAGTAGACATGGGAGGAGGGAGGTAGAGGTGGAGATGGGGAGAGAGAGAGGTAAGAAAAAGAGTAGAGAGGGAAGGAGGGAGAGATAAGAAAGAGTAGAGGGAAGGAGGATAGAATGTAGAGGTAGAGAGAGATGATAACAAGCATAGAGAGAGAGAGATAGATAGAGAGAGAGAGAGAGAGAGAGAGAGAGAGAGAGAGAGAGAGAGAGAGAGAGAGAGAGAGAGAGAGAGAGGTAAGAAAGAGAGTAGAGAGGGAAGGAGACAAGGAGGGAGAGGTAGGGAGAGAGAGGGGTGGAAAGAAGGAGCGAGAGAGATAAATAAAAATAGATGACAAAGAGGGAGAGAGAGAGAAAATTAGAGATAGAAAATGAGCAATATAGACATACAATGAGGGAGAGCTTATTTTTAAGAATAATTTTTTTGTTTTGTTTTATAAAACATCACATTTCATGTTCCATAGAACATGCTCTCATTATGTAGAATATGAAACATCCCCATGTTTTGTGTTTCACAAAATGTGAGCATGTTTTGTGAAACACAAAACATGAGTACAATTTATAAACATAAAACGTGAGCACATTTTGTGTTTCACCAAATATGAGCTTGTTTTGTGTAACTAAAAATATGAGCATGTTTTGTGTTTCATAAAATGCAAGTACATTTTTTAGTAAAACTTTTTCTACCTTTTTTGTGAATGGATTTGTGTAGAAAGCCTAATGGCTTGGACAATTTATTTTTCTCCATTTCACATGTTTTTGACCTTAATTATCATTTCTCAAGTTGCACGTTGTTAGGTTTACACATTGTATAACAATATTTAATAAAATTATCTCTAAAATTCATATATCTTATTGATGCAGGAGCATCCCCGGTTCTTGGCAATCTTGCATCAACCAAAAATATTTCTTTTCTGTTTTGCTTTCTATTTTGCAGTTTCAGTATTTCATTCTGCATTTTTTGGTATTGGCTCACCAGATCCTGTGGAGTTGGATTTTTCTTGAAGACTTGATCATCTTCCTTATTCCCAAACCGCAAAGCATTTGGATCATTTTCTTGCAAGTTATTGCTACCGGTTTCTGAGACAGTTTTCTGGTACCGGTTGCCTGGACCTATTTGCATTAGTGGTCTACAAGACCCCTTCCATAGCTTGCGAAGCCCTGAGAATTTATTCCTATGTTCCTTGGTGTGTGTCCGACCTTTCTTGAGTTCTACACTTCATCCTTTGGATTTTTTGGAGGAATTTCTTTGGCGGAGGTCAACCTTGTTGGTTTTACACGTTTTGTCTTGTTCTTCGACATTTGATCCCTTTTTGGGCCGACTAGATCCCCTTGGATCATATAAATCATTGTAATTGAACATTAGAATGTAATCCAAGGTATTAGAAAGAACATAGAAGATAGATCTTTATTTTTGAGGTCTCGGTTGTGACTTGTTCTATAATTGAGCATATTTTAGCAGGCCTGTGAGCTGGTTTCTATAACCTGGATGTTACCGATTGATTGTAATTAGTTTTCATGATATAATTCATTCTATTCTGCATTTCCTCCATCATATCTTTGTGTTTCTATTGTATTTACTCTTGCTGACCGGTCTAGACTGATCTCTTTGAGGTCCCTCCTAACTGGTGACTGCACCAAGTGGTATTAGAGTGGACTTCATTTCAAAGATTGTATGGTCCTAAGAATTTTGTTGTGGGGTGGCAGATTGTGGATCCAACTTGCAGCTACAGAGGATTGGAGTGAAGATGGCATGAAGAGAAAATAGGAATGGTGGAGCGGGTGGGAATGCAGACTCGATAATAATGGAAATGTTGAGAGGAATTGCAGCCCGGTTGGAATCTGTTGAGATAACCCATAGAAGAGGCCGACATATTGAGGATGTAAGTGAAGATGAAGTAGAAGAAGCCCCGACAGAACAAGTAAACCCATCGACAATTGATCCAGATGAAGAGAGGTTTTTGAGGGTTTTGGGTAGGGCGAATACTAAACCTCGTTTTACCCCACCAAAATATGATGGAAAGTTGGATTTAAATGAATTAATGGATTGGATCTTGGAGATGGAGAAATATTTTTATTTTGAGAACACTGTAGAGGAAAGGAAGGTGAAATATGCCTGTAGCTAGTTGAAAGGACATGCATCTCTTTGGTGAGAGCATTTGCAGGTTGATAGACAGAGAAGAGGTAAAGAGAAGATCAAAACATGGGATTAGATGGTTGCTAATTTAAAATCAAAATTTATGCTAGCTGATTATCAAGTGAATCTATTCTGGAAGTTACAAAATTTGAAGTAGAATGAATCTAGTGTGAAGGAGTACATCGAAGTATTCTACAAGTTGAATATTAGATCCAAACATATTGATGATGAAGTTGAACAAGTTGCAAGATATTTGAATGGATTACGGATGTCTATACAATATGAACTTAGTTTGATCAAGTTGCAGAGTGTTGAAGAGGATTATCAGTATGCCCTAAAAGAAGAAGAGAAGTTGAACAAAAGATATGAGAAGAGACATAGAGGTAGAGGTGGAAGGTTTTCTGGAGGAATATTTCAAGGAGGAAGAGGATATACCAGAGGTAAATGAAACTGTATAGATCAGAACAAGGACAAGGAATGAAGCAAAGATGGTGGTTCATACTGGAAGGATGATAAAAATTTCTAGTAGATAAGAGAACCTAATGGTTACCTAAATGAGAATTTTGGAAAAGATGACAAAAGAAAAGATAAGAGAGTGTTTAGAGGTACTGTCTTTAAGTGTGGAGGAGAAGGACATCATGTTTTCGAATGTAAGAAGATAGAGAATACTGGGAGAATTGGTGATGATGAGGAGAGCTTTGTGTCAGACCAGAGGAGATGAAGAGCCCTTTCAGAGGAGGAATTTGTTCAAGACTAGATGTAAGGTATCCAGTAAGTGTTGTAAAGTTGTTATCGATAGTAGTAGTTTAGATAACCTTGTTTCAGAAGAGATGGTGACTAAGTTGAATTTGGAAAGATTGAAACACCCTAAGCCTTATCAGATAGAATGGATTCAATATGAACATAAGTTGTTAATAAGTGAGAAATGTCTGGTAAAATTGAAAATTGTTAATTATCATGATGAAGTCTTGTGTGATATTTGTCACCTTTTGTTGGGTAGACCTTGGTAGTTTGATAGACAGGCAATATATGATGAGAGAAAAAATACATACACTATTGTGGCCAATGGGATGAAGCAAAACTTGTTTCCCTTGAAGGAGCCTTTGAAAAGTGAAGTCTGTATGAATGCTAGAATCTGTTTGGTAGATGGAAGGAAATTCACAGATGGGATGAGACATGAGAATGTGTGTTTTGCTTTAGTTCCTAAGAAGACTAAGAATCCAAACCATGAAGAAGAACAACCGGAAGAGATAAAGGGGTTGCTGATAGAGTATGAAGACATCATATTAGATAATGTGCCTCATGGATTACCACCTGTGAGAAGTATCAGTCATTGCATGGACCTGATTCCTGGAGTTAGTTTTCCTAACAAAGATTCTCATTGGATGACACTAATAGAGAATGAAGAATTGAACAGACAAGTGCAGGAGCTGTTGAAGAAATGTTTGATAAGAGAAATCCCGAGTCCTTGTGTAGTACTAGCAGTGTTAGCAATTAAGAAGAATGGAGAATGGAGGATGTGTACCGATTCCAGAGCAATAAACAAGATCCCAGTGAAATACTAGTTTCCTTTGCCTAGGATGGATGACATAATGGATTGTCTAAGTGGAGCCAAATATTTTATAAATATAGACTTGAAGAGTGGATATCATCAGATCAAGACTAGAGAAGGAGATGAGTGGAAGACAACATTCAAGATAAATGAAGGATTGTATGAATGGCTGGTGATGCCTTTTGGATAGAATAATGGACCGAGTAATTTCATGAGGCTGATGAATGAGGTATTGAAGAAATTCTTGGATAAGTTTGTTATTATATATTTGGATGAAATTTTGATTTTTAGTAAGACAAAAGATGAGAATTTATTGCATTTAAGAAAATTTTTGCAGAGGTTGAGAGAAGAAAAGTTGCTGATAAACCTTAAGAAGTGTACTTTCATGAAGGAAGAGTTAGTCTATTTGGGATTTATGATATTTAAGGATGGTTTGAAGATGAACCCTTAGAAAGTAAAAGAAATTGTTGAATGGCCTACACCGAAAAGAATTGGAGAGATACAATCATTTCATGGATTGGTTAGTTTCTACCACTAGTTTATTAGAAATTTCAGTTCTGTTTGTAGTCCTATGATTGAGACAATGAGAAGAGATAATAAGGAATTCAAGTGGACCACCGGAGAAAACAAAAGTTTTGAACTGTTGAAATAGAAAGTGACTGAGCAACCTGTCCTAGCTTTAACGGATTTCAACAAAGTATTACAAATAGATTGTGATGCAAGTGGAACAATAATAGGAGCAGTATTGAGTCAGGAAGGGAGATCAGTAGCTTATTTCAGTGAGAAATTGAATGATGTCTGGAGAATATATTCAGTGTATGATCAAAAATTTTATGCCATAGTTCAAGCATTGAAGA
The DNA here is from genome assembly GCF_030272615.1 of Cryptomeria japonica. Lineage (NCBI taxonomy): Eukaryota > Viridiplantae > Streptophyta > Pinopsida > Cupressales > Cupressaceae > Cryptomeria > Cryptomeria japonica. The sequence goes on from NC_081412.1 coordinate 90,459,653, forward strand.
AGTGGAGACATTACTTGTTGCCTAAGGAGTTTGTGTTGTATACTGATCATCAAGCTTTGCAGTATTTGAACATCAGAAGTAAGTTGAATCAGAGACATATGAGATGGTTAGAATTTTTGCAGAGTTGCACCTTTGTGTTGAAGCATAGAAGTGGAAAATCTAACAAAGTTGCTGATGCATTGAGTAGAAGAAGGAATTTGCTAAAGAGATGAGAGTGATAGTATTAGGATTTGAGGAGTTGAAGACCTTATATGATGATGACCCAGATTTTGTAGAACCTTGGAGAGCATGTAGAGAACTGATTATGGTAGATAGAAGCAAGTGGTTGGATTACTTCATTTAGGATGGGATATTGTTCAAAGGAGTTCAATTGTGCATACCTAAGAGTTCTATGAGGGAGAATTTGATAAAGGAGAAACATAGTGGAGGATTAGCCGACCACTTTGGTGTTGATAAAAAAATAGCATTGGTGAGTGAGCATTACTTTTGGCCCCATATTCATAAGGATGTTAGGAAATTTGTGCAGAGTTGTAGAGTTTGTCGAGTTGCAAAAGATAGTGTAGACGTATAAAAATGACCATATTCCTAAATTAATACTTAATGTTCATTTTATTCTCATTCCTCTATTTAGTTAAATCTAATTTAATTAAATCACCCACATTCCTCTATATCAATTAAATAAATTATTCAATTTATTTATTTAAATTCACTTAAGCCTTTTATATCATTTAATTGAATAAATCATTTTATTTAATTAAATCCCCTCTCTCTACTTTTAATTAAATTCACATTTAATTAAATAGTTCACCCCAATTAAATAAATCTAATTTATTTAAATCCCCCACTTGCAACCAAATTAAAATAAAACAATTTATTTTCATTAAATCCTAATATTCCTCACCCATTTGCATTTTCCTACATCTCCCACTTGCCTCCTAACCCTCTTCCTAAATTATTCTAGAATCCTTCTAATCCTAATCAATTAACCTAAAACCCTTCAATTATCCCCTTTCCCTAAATTTGAGGAGGTCACTTCTCAAATTTAGAGTAAAGTCTTCCAAAGGCATTAAAGCCTTTATGCCTTCAACAAGCTAACTTGTTGAAAACCCCCAAATTTGAAAGGACTCTTACAAATTTGTCCCCAAAGTCTTTCAAACTATTAATGGTTAACTAACCCTTAGTGGCATGGTTAGATACTTTTTGCCTAACTCAACCCTCATCTAGCCTAGGGGTCTCATCAAGCATTCATTGCTTTGACCATGGTTATCTCCTTAACCCTTGCACAAGAGTTTACCCCTTGGGTAAAATCTTTATCCAATGGATAACCCTAACCTAACCTTAACTCTTACCTCCTAGGGTAACCATGAGGTCTTATCAAGCATTTAATGCTTCTTACTTCTCCTCTCAAGCAGTATTATGTTGACAATTGTCACCATTTCATTAGTGAAAATTGTAAACATGGATTGATAACTTTCAATCTTGACCATTGATTAGATCATTTAATCCTGACCATCCATTGCCCCGTTTCTTCTATAAATAGAGCTCTCATCCCTCCATTTGATCATCCAAGTCTTTAGCATCATACTTATACTCAAATTTAGCAAGCATTTAGCCTCTCTTTGCAATAGGATTAAATCTAATAAACATTTTAGAGCATTTCTATTATCTTAGATTAAATCATATAACTAGTATAACATGTTAAGATAGTGTTTTTACTAACCTTGTCATCTTATCATCTAGTTTAGTTCATTTGTTACAATAATGCATAAATAAGATGCATTCATACTAAATTTGATCTAAAGCATCCCTCGTTCTTGCATTTGTCATCCCTAAGTCACTTTGCTTAGTGATCTGAGAGCAAAGGCATTGGCTTGAGGGACCTTGTGAGATAGAGAACCATGGAACACTCTTTGGGAAGTTGAGCTATTCCTCATGGCTCCATAACTTGCACCAAGAGTCTCATGGGTGTGTGGGCAAGTCTTTGAATATTTTCACATTTTAGATTTCATCGAATCGCTTTTCCCGCATACATTTTTGGCGCCCACCGTGGGGCATAACCCCATTAATCAAATCGGTTTTGGAATATAATCAAGTTTGCAGGTATGCGGGAAACAAGAATTGGTGCATAGGTAATCTGTCTTAGCGCATCCGGTTAACACTTCAGTGCATCCGAAATACTATTCAGCGCATCAAACTCATATCTTGGCATGTGGGAAAACTTCCTTAGCGCATAGAGTTTTTAAAGTCTTTCCTGTAGATTTTGGTGCAAGAACTTAACAGTCCAGCGTATTTGGAAAACAAATTAGCGCATTGGGTTTGTTTGATAGCGCATTCGGGGCATTTTGTAGCAAGTATAGTGTATTCTGTAGCGCATCATAGACAAAGGACAATTTTTTTTTTTTTTTTGTAACAAAGATTTCGAGAGTTAGACTTGTGTAAGTCCACAAAGCCATTATTTTGCTAACTGATTAACTATTTGTTCTGTAGGTCATTAATGGTTTAATTGCAGGTTGGGACCTTATTTTTATTTAAGCTAGATTTAAAGTAATTGGAAATTTTTTACTAACTTAGCTAAGTTAGTTAAAAATTTAAATTTCTTTCATTTCTTGTTTAAAGCTAAAAATTGAACTCACACCTTATTTGGGTACTTAAAAGGAACCACAACAAAAATCTTTCTTGCTTTCCTAGGAGAAAACTTTCATTTGGGCATTTAAAAAGAATCAACAAACTTTCTTTTTTGCAAAAAGAGCTTTAAAAAGAACCTCACCATCATTTGGTGTATAAAAGGATCAACTTTTAAATTTTTGCAAAGAAAAAAGAACACCACCTGTCCAAATTTATTCCAAGTTAAAGAGGGGAGTTCTTCCCCTTTTATCAATTTCTTTTGTTGACAAAAAATCAAAGTTTTGCTTTGTTGACCAGGTTTCTTTACTAGATCAGATAATCATTGATTTAAGGAAATAAAATGAACACCACGTTTTTGTGGAGAAATATCTCCATATAGATTTTAGCAAATCATTGTGATAAAAGGCTAAAAAGAACACTTGTGTGCTTTGCTTCAAAAGTGGTAGGTATATGCTCTCCCCTTAACTGGGTGATCAAAAAGCCAAACCACTCTTATGCTTTCAGTGTTTTTAAGCATTAAAACCTTTAGCGGGCCCGCCCTCCCGAGGATTTGAACAACTCTTAAAGCCATTCTTTGGCCGGTGTGAGGGGAACAACCTAAGTGGGGAACGACTTTGACGCCAAGTGTTCTAACCCACTATAATCAAAAGTGGAAAGTGACAAAAGTCCTTTTCAACGGTTGCGCGCAGTGATTAGCCTTCCCCTAGTATCTTTATGATACATAAAGCCTTTGTTCTAAAGGTTGGGAAGCCTCCTGAGGGAGTTTATCACTGACGGCCGAACTAGAAGCCTGATTACAAACTTTAGCATTAGAAACTTTGAGCCGAGTCAGTATCCAAACATTTGTAGTATCATAGTGCAAGGGTGGGGAAGAATCCGCCCCCAAGATTACTCACCATATATCTTCCAAGATAACTACTCAATTGTGAAGAAATTCACTTTGAGTTAATTTCTGGAAAAAACACAAAAAAATGGGCACCCCCTAGGGGGTGACAAGACTGTTTGAGCTGACGGTGTATCGAGACTAGTGAGCTATGATATTGTTGATGACCTTGGAATAAAGAGTCTGATTGAATTGTGTTTTCTGTATCCAAACCTGTTAAAACACTGGGGATTTGAACACATCCTCACAAAACATACACTCATTGTTTAGACTAGGCAAAATGGTTATCTCTTTTGTGGTGTGCTTTCATTTCTTACTTCTAAAAATCATCCATCATCATTGAGACAAAGTTCACAAATCACAAAAAACTACTAGGTCAAAACTATTAGGGCAGTTTAGCACGTAAGAGCAACATCTTCGCGCTTTGGAACCACATTTTAGTGCATACAAGCTTCAACATAGTGCATCAGTACTTAAATTTAGCACATAATCAATCCGAAATTAGCAGTTCAAACCTTAGCGCTTTCTGAAAACAACTTAGTGCGTTGAAGAAACAACTTAGCGCTTTAGGACCTAACACTAGCCCGTTGAGATCAGTTGTTAACGCATTAATAGAGTGTATTAACGCATAACCTTTCAAACCAAACCAAAATCAAATAGACCAAGTTAGTGCATTAGAAAGGCAACTTAGCGCATGGAGACCATTCTCTAGCGCATTGTGAGAATTTGGTAGCGCATTGGGTTTATAGCTTAGCGCATAGCCGAAACTAAGAAAACAGGGGGCAAAACAAAAACTATTTTTGAAAATTCTGAAAACAGTTTAGGAAGCCCTTTTTCCTTGCTTGAACTACATCAGACAAAAAATCAAAATCAGAGTATCAAAACTACTCCAAAACAAGTTTTTCTTAAAACAAAGTTGTTAAAATCCGAAAACTAGTCAAGAGATAAAACACATCTCTCCTATCAAAATCAGGAAACACCATCACACGTATCAAAAAGTCCTTCAATCAAACGGATTTTTATCCAAAAACATACTTGTTTTCAACTCAAAGTTGTCAAATCAAGTTTCCACATTGGGAAAACTCTTATTCCATAACATTTGATGCGCTTTGTTGTGAGGGGGCATCTAAACCTTCATTTGATAAAGTAAACTTAAGTTTCCAAACAATATATCTAAATGCAAAACAAATCAAAGGAAACCATTGATCGCTTGTGCATGACTAATCCTCATATTCTGAGAAGAAAGAGTATTTATCATAACACTAAGTTGAGGAAACAACAACCCAGTTCTCTGAAACTTTCCAAAAGGAATATATTTTTATACATCAATCGCTAACTCTTCAAATCTCATCGAACATTCCTCCGTCATATGCGCTTGTATAATCAAGACAAGAAAAATGAATTTAACAAAGAACCATTGAGGAGTAGAGAATTCTATAAAAAATAAGCATTCAGTCAATGCCTAAATCAAGGAGGGAAGATCAATTCGGCTTTCTTCTGAGAAATTTGCATCACCTACAACACACCTCGAGTAGAGCCACCAACACCTGAACGAGACCCCAAAGAGGAATTCATTCCCTTCATCACAGAGAGTTTCTACTAGATGCCCGCCATCACTTGCTCTCAACAAAGCAAACAAAGGGAAACACAACCAGAGTCCAGTATGGGGCAACGATTATCAAATCCTTTTGAATATCCAAATCTAGAAGACACAAAGATCACTGAAGAACTCCTTCAGGAATGCCAAGAAAGTGCCTCGTTCCAAAGACTCATGGAAAGACTTATAGAGGCTGACAAAGAAAAATATCTACTCATGCTCGCAAGCAAAGGAGTGAGGATCCCAGAGGACTTTGATTCAAACACTTTTAGAACAAGGTCTCAACTCTATACTTATCAAGAACAACAAAGAGAAGAAGACGCAGGTGACCTTGAGCAAAACATACTCGAGCAAAACATACTCGAGCAAAACATTCCTGAGCAAAAATTACTTGAGTAAAACATCCCTGAGCAAAACATACCGTTACACATGCCATTTCAAACTAGATACAATGCAAAGGAATAACTCTTCCCCTGGAAAACAAACATACCCTTGGCTGCTCTTACACAGCAAATGCAAATGCTGCAAAAACAAATGCAAGACATGCAATAAGGATCAACAATACGATATTCCTTGAATGAAATTTGTCCGTATCCTTTTGAGAGAAGGTTAAACATGGTACCTTTTCCCCTAAATTCAGACATTCCCAAATTTGACAAATATGATGGGAAAAGTGATCCCCGTAATCATGTCCAGGAATTTTGTACCATGAGCCTAGAATTTGCCCATGATGATACTTATTTAATGAGATTATTCCCAAGAAGCTTTGGCAGGCAAACCATGGAATGGTTATCCAGAATCACAACTCTTGCCAGATCCTTTGATGAGTTAGTCAACAAATTCATAACTCAATATTCCTACAACACTCAACATGCCATCACCATGCTAGATGTCTGCAATACCAAACAAAAAAACAACAAAACGTTCATGGTATTCCTTCAACATTTACGGCGAATGGTCTCAAGGTATCCTCGAGATGTGCTTGAAAAGGAAAAGATGAAAATTTTCATCGACAATTTAAATAGCGAGATGAGTTACATACTCAAACTTCAATGCATACCATCTTTTGCTAAATTGATTGAAAATGGCATCCAAGTAGAGGAGGCATGTTTCAAGAAAGGAACATTGAAATTTTTCAAAGAAGGGGCGAATTCATCCAACTCTAATTACAATAACCAAAACAACAACTTAGACAAATCTAGGTTCTAGACTAGAAACAAAAATACTGGAAATGAAGGAAAAAATGAAACTAATGATGTAAAATCCAAACAACTAGTGTTAGCTTTATCAGGTAATCCTCGGGCTACCAAGAATCAAAAGGGTGCTAACCAAGGTACTAACACTTATGCACCAACTACAAATCAAGATCATCTTAACACAAATGACACCAACAATACGCAAGACAATAACACAAATCGAGGACCTAATACAAACTCATGAGGTAACACCAAAAACTTTACAAAATGCATCTACACACGCTTAGGGCAATCATTGGAGTCAACATTCAGAGAACTCCCGGCAAACAAAATTATCTCCTTACCAACAATCAACAACTTTGAACCACAAATCAAACCACCCTGATGGAATGACTCACACTTTTGTGATTTTCATCAAAACAAAGGACATCAAACAAATGATTGCATGAGATTGAAAAACATTGTTCAAGACATGATTGATAGAGGTGATTTAATAGTCGATGGTCTCAAGATAAATGGTGACCACAGTTCCTTTAAGAATCCTCTTCCAAACTAGAACAAGGATGGAGCTTCAACCTCAAACGATACAATGAAGCTCGTATCAATCACATATATAATAACACCATCAATCATATATCAGCTGAGGACAATCAAGTAAATGTTATTACAATCAAGGAAAAACATGAACATGAATCAATCAATGTAACCACTAGAGCTCAAAAATATGTCTTGAAGGGACATATGTCAACAACAAACACCATATCCAGGATTCAATATGACTTGGTCAGTCAACTATGCAAAACTCCTACTCAAATATCTATACTTGAGTTGCTGAAACTTTCACCAAAACACAAGGACATCTTGGAACAAGCACTATTGGAAACAAATGTACCCCAGGATCTGGATACTGACAAATTCCAAGCCATGGTGGCTCACATGATAGGGCCTTATAATCTCACCTTTTCTAAGCAGGACAATATTTCATTGAGCCATCCACACAATACTCCACTCCACATTGAAGTCTTGGTCTACAAACATCGAGTCAAAAGAGTATTAATAGATGGAGGAGCTAGACTCAATATCTGTACCTTAAAACTTATCTGTACATTAGGCTTCTCTGAGAAGTCTATTGATCCACACAAAATGATCACTATCAAAGCATATGATGATGAAGAAAGATCATCCAAAGGAATAGTGGTGTTGCCAATTCAAGTGGGACCAATACAAAAGGACACTATGTGCCAAGTCTTAGACATAGACCTCACATATAATATCTTATTGGGTCAACCTTGGATACATGAAATGCTAGCAATACCTTCAACTTATCACCAGTGTGTTAAGTTCACCTATAATGGACAGGAGATTTCTATATCAGCAGATCATAACCCTTTTCAACATTTTAATGCTATGGGGGAAGCTCAAGATAATTTAGTTCCACATAACAGAGAAAAACAAATTTCCCCAGCACCAGATCTTCAACAAGAAAAGTCTAAATCGCTATTTATGGATTTCAAACAGAAAATGAAAATCAAAGAACAAGGCATGGGAGAATACTCTTTGGAACCCTTGTGTCTAACCAACTTACCAGCATTGCCTAAATCTCATGGATTACCTTCAGTATCAATACATCAAGCAACACAACCCATCACCAAATTTAATGAGGAAGAAGACATAGCAGCTACTATGGAAGTAGCTATACTGACACAACTGTATAGAAAAGGCTACCAAATCATGCAACATATGGGATACAATGGTAAATGACCTATTGGCAAGTGTCAGGAAGGTGTCATAGAACCATTGGATCCTCCTTCCCAATTTTATAAAGACAAAATGGGATTGGGCTATGAACACACTCTACCACCAAAGAAGACACCAAGCAAATACCAAAAACCTCATTGGAAAGAAAAGAAGAAATACAAGGAAGACTCATGGCAAGAGACACTATTTGAATTAATAGAGATAATATGAAAGGAACATGAATACCAGGAAAAAAAGAAACATTAAGAGAAATCAGTCAATCAAAAGAAAGAAGCACCTTGTGCAGAAGTACATCATGTTCAAGAACCGGTTTCAAACAAAGAATAATCACCCTCTGATAACGTCATTCCTCCCCGAGGAGAGACAATATATGAGCAAATGCAAAGAGTAGAAGTAGGATCTGATACCAAATCAGAGAAAACTATCAGACTCGTATCAATCATTAGAGACCTATTTTCACCCTACAACATACCAGTCCATAGCACTGCAAGAATCTGGGATAATACCTTAGAAATTGATTCAAATGAATATGAATGGGGCAGCTGTTCCAATGTTACTGAAGATATTGCTGCAAATGACAATGATACACCCATTTCTCAAGAAGAACAAGGCACAAAACCTAGACTACATGAATTTGGTCCATAAAATATCTATGATGCAAAGGAAAATGAGCAACAACATTACAAGCAAGTTTACATAGAAGATGATACCATCGAAGACCTCGGAAAAATCGTTAACTTATTTAATATCCTAACCAACCACGATGATACCTCCATCCTGACACTTACAATAGCTGAACTCGACCCACCCAATGACTCTTTACCACTTATCTTTCCTGACCTCATAGATTGGGACGAACTTGAAAATCATGACATACCAATTTTCCCAAACGATGATTCCATTATTCGTTACTTGTGTACTGTCAACCTAGAAATAAACTCTACCAATGAACAAATTAATGACATCTACAATCAAGGGAGTGCCAAGTCTCCCAGTCGCAAAAATGAATGAAATAAAGGATCTACTGCTGAAAACTAGTCAATGGCAGCACTAGATCACAAAAAAAGTAAAAATAAAGGATGCATCTGCAGGTGAAAACCTTTTTAAGGCACCTAAAGATGGGAGGCTTGACACTCTTCCTGAACACTACCAGGAGCGATCACCCATATTGATTGAGCCTACTCAATCAATCAACATTGGTACAACAGAAGTAACCAAAAACATACACCTAGCAGAATCTTTGACAGAGGAAGAAAGATTAGAGTTTATCCAATTTTTCAAAGAAAAACAAATCAATTTTGCTTGGTTATATGCAAATATGCCCATGATTGATCCACACTTAATCATGCATCACTTTTCCATTGCTCCGAGAGGCAAGCTAGTTAAGCAAAAAATGAGAAAGATGAATCCACATGTAGCACTCATGGTCAAAGTTGAGCTAAAGAAACTATTAGACATCGGATTTATTCATCCTATCAACTATGCTGAATGGATCTCCAACATCGTGCTAGTTTCATAACCAGATGGCAGCATCAGGATATGTACTGATTTTAGAGATGTCAACAAAGCCTATCGAAAGGATGACTTTCCTTTGCCCAATATCGACATAATTGTAGACCTCACAACAGGCCATGCAATTCTATCACTAATGGATGGTTTTTCTGGCTATAATCAAATCAAGATAGCTCCAGAGGATGAAGATAAAACAACATTTACCTGTCCTTGGGGAACATACTATTGGAATGTCATGTCATTTGTCTTAAAGAATGCTAGGGCAACTTATCAACAAGTAATGACAATAATCTTTCATGACATGATGCATACCTTCATGGAGGACTATGTGGATGATTTACTAGCTAAATAATTTACCCGAGCAAAACATCTAAGCATCTTAGAAAATATTTTTGACAGAATGGAAATTTTTTAATTCAGGCTCAACCCTAAGAAGTGTGTCTTTGGGGTTACATAAGGCAAATTATTAGGCTATATAGTCTCAGGAAAGGGCATTGAAGTAGATCCAACAAAGGTCCAAGCCATCATGGAGATGCCACCACCTAAGAACATCAGTCAACTGATATCCTTGCATGAATGACTCCAGTCAATCAGGCATTTCATCACTCAATTAGCAGATAAAAGTCTACCATTCAATCATTTGCTACATAAGAATGTACCATTTAGATGGGAGGCCAAATATGCAAAATCATTCTACCAAATCAAGCAATATCTAATGAACCCACCAGTTCTAGTACCAACCATAGCAGGGAAGCCACTTATTCTCTACATATCAACAACAAACATATCACTGGGGGCACTATTAGCACAAGAAAATCAAGAAGGAAAGGAACAAGCTATCTACTATATCTATAGAACTTTAAATGGATATGAGCTCAATTATACATTCATTGAGAAGACTTGTCTAACAATGGTATTTCCTTCTCAAAAGTTTCGACACTACATGCTAGCTCATACAATCAAGCTAGTAGAAAAAATTGACCCTCTAAAGTACTTACTTAGCAAAGCAACTCTCATTGGCAGGTTAGCTAAATGGGTAATGATTCTCAGTGAATTTGATATCCACTACATAGAGTGACAAGCTATCAAAGGACAAGTGATTGCAGATCAATTAGCCAATGCACCATTAACAAATAAACAACCAATGGAGATTGAATTTCTAGATAGGGATGTTCTTGCTATTTCCACCAAGAAATGGACCCTATACTTTGATGGTTCCTACACTCAACATGGTTCAGGTGCCGACATTTTGTTCATCACTCCTGATGGGTACACCATACCAAGATCATATAGGCTCATGCTTCCATGCAAAAATAACATTGTTGACTATAAGGCACTTGTACAGGGATCAAAGTGGCCGTGGAATGGAGAATCACATAATTAAAAGTCTATGGAGATTCACAACTAGTCATCAATCAGATCAACAATGACTATCCGACGAAAGGTGACAAATTGCTACCATACAAATGAATAGTGGATGATTTCAAACAATATTTTGTACACATCACCTTCGAACAAATACCAAGGTTGGACAATAGAGCAGCTAATGCAATGGCCACTATCACTTCACTGCTACAAATTCCAGAGCAATAGAGTCGTTATGAGTTTCTGGTAGAGCAACTGTTCTCCCCAACCTATGACCATTCCACATCCCATGTTATCTATGTCTTAACCGGTTCCGACTCTTCGTTATACGGAACAATATATGACTATCTCAAAACCAATACCCTACCCATTGACCCATCTTGAAACCAAAAATGCAACTTTATCTGGCAAGCTGCCCGTTATACTCTCACTACTGATACTTTGTACCATCGAGGTCTAGATGGTACTCTTCTTCGTTGCCTTGATCGTAATGAATCTGACTCTGCTTTACAAGAGCTTCACGAAGGTATCTGTGGCACACATTCAAGTGGTCTTACTCTTGCTAAAAAACTTCTGCAAATGGGATATTATTGGCTAACAATGGAAAAGGATTCTTATCATTTTGCAAAGAAATTTTCTAAATGCCAAATCCATGGCAATCTTATACATGCACCAACATAGGAATGACAACCATTCACAACATCTTGGCCTTTTTTCTAGTGGGGACTGGACTTAGTGGGTAAAATACACCCTTCATCTTCAAATGGACACAAGTTCATTATCACTGCAACATAATACTTTACCAAAGGGATTGAGGCGGTCCCCATGACCACAGTAAATGGTAAACAAATTTCTTCTTTCATTCTTAATTATCTGGTCTGCAAATATGGCATTCCAAGTTCCATCATCACAAATAATGGATGATCTTTGAAAAACAAGGATGTGTGAGAACTATGTGAACAATTCAAGATCCAACATCGTTTCTCTACACCTTACCACCCACAAGGGAATGGTCAAGCTGAGGCATCAAACAAAAAAATATTGAAAATCCTCAAGAAAATAGTAAATGATACAGGAAAAGATTGGCACATGCAACTCAATCCAGCACTTTGGGCATATAGAACTAGCATCCGCACACCTATAGGAGCTACAAAATATTCATTGGTGTATGGATCATAAGCAATTTTACCCCTGGAGGTAGAAATGCCATCTCTCATAGTATCTTTGAAAGGCCTCATTCTAGATGAATAGTATCGAGTCAACCGACTGCAAGAGCTAGAACTTCTAGATGAAAAATGACAACATGCCTACACTCACCTCAAAGAATATTAGCAACGCATGTGCTGAAGCTACAATCAAAAGTCATCCCTAGGATTTTTAAAATTGGTGACCTAGTACTCAAAGAAAATTCTAGAAATCAATAGGATCGGGAAAAGAAAGGGAAGTTTGAACCTAATTGGTTAGGTCCCTATATCATCATATTAGCCTATGGATCAGGCGCCTATCAGCTAACAACTTTAGAAGGAGATGTTATTGATGAACCAACTAATAACATCCATTTGAAGAAATACTATACTTAAGTGGTCTAATGCGCGGAAAAGTCAAAAAATCAAAAACTATATAAAAAAAAAAATCAGAAAAAGCATATAAAAAGGTACAATAAATACAACTAGTGAAAACCTGGCAACAGGCACTATTATGAGAGGACAAATCCTCTATCTATCTATACTCTCAAACTTTTATATCCACAGTCATGCAATATCGGCCATCGCCCGACATTTTATCAACATAGCATTATCTAGGACATACTTAGCATATTCACTATCCTGGTTTATCCAAATATCATTTCATCATATCCCACCATAGCTTGGTAATCACTGTACATATCCGCATTAGGAGGAAAATTTAGCTAGGGGCAGCATTGATAAACATTCCATCCTAAGTCAAAACTTGCAGCAGACTCAAAGCATCCTGTCCAACAACAAATCAACAATCATGAGAACACAATATTGATCACCTAAACAAATTTACAACACATGATGGATGATTTTTTTAAGTATAAAATGTTTTCATCTCACATAAATTTTGGACTATTTTCGTACTTGAACTTTTTTGAATTATTGGATCCTCTATATTTTCTCAATGATGCATCTAGCTAGAGAAAGTCATTAAAACTCCAATATCTTTATAGTTTTCTGTCTGTGAGGCGATCACTTGTACTGTGCAAATACTTGTCTCGAGATGTGATTGAAAGCATATCACTGAAGACATGATTCCACTTTGTGCATACAAATGGTTTAATCTTGTTTGTTTATACCCAAGCCGCACTCAGGTCGTCTTGGTTCAAATATACCTCAACGCTTGTGCCATCTTGCAAAATAAAAAATCATGTAAATTTTTTCTCAGGTCATTATGGTTCAATTATGCCATTATGCTTGTATAAATTTCAACATATCCCAACTAATCAATGCTCAATGATGATAGCCACAAAGAAAGAAAAAACATGTGACTATACAAGAATGATAAACGCAGAACGAGGATGATCAATTAGTTGCATATCATTTTACAATTAGTTGCATATCATTTTGCAATTTGTTGCATATCATTTTACAATTAGTTGTATATCATTTTATCAATTAGTTTCCTATCATTTTACAATTAGTCTCACATCATTATCAATATCATGCATCTCATTTTCAAGATACATCTCACATTATTATCATACATCCCATTTTCAAGATACATCTCATACATCATCCATCATCCATCAAATATCAAATCATAGACATCTATCTAAGCATTGCATCACCATCATAAAAACATCAAGATCATATAGAAAACATCATCCATGAAAAACATCACATGAGGATCAAAGAAAATGGTGTCGTATATGTATCTCAAAAATGATCAAGTATAAAATATGTCATGTCTGTCCCAAAATACAACAAAATGATCAAAATACAATAGAGACACAGTCTCTCAGGTATGACTATCTCCTAAGGGTGATGGTCTCGCAGCAGATGTCCCAGTATCTAGATCCCCAGGTGGATCCTGACAAGTAGGCCCAATCATGCCTTTGCTCTTTGTCCTCAAACCAGTCTGCCTAGATCAACTAGATCTCATCGCTGTGAAACTAGGATCTCTATGCTCCCTGGGCACCGCATCCTCATAATACCATCGGTAATACTCAGCCTCCTTGGCTATATACGCCAACTCCCTCAGGGTGTCTCTCATCGAGCCACCTGTCGCCACTCTCTCCAAGCTATCTGTTCGAGTCTCAGCTCGACCTAACCACTCCAAAACTGTATCCCACTCAGTAGTCAACTATGTAATTTGCTAGTGATGTGCCTGTAGCTGTGTCTGTAGATGTTGCACTGACAACTATAAGGACCTAATATGAGCATCCTCCTAGTGAGTAGGAATCCAAATCTGGAGGGGCACCTATGTAGTGGTACCCCTTGTACCTCTCCCTATCCTCGACGCTGGTGGGGGTAAAACATCTGACCTCCTCCTCTGGGTCGACCGTCTAAAATCATCTGTCCCTCCCACAGCTGCTATCACCTCTCCCACTTGCCCACCACCACCAGCTCTAATAGCCAAATCTCCCCTCCCTCTATCCTCCACAACCCACCGCACTACTCTCTCCACCTGTATCCCTCTATCATCACCAACTCCACCTCTATCCCCTCTCCTCCCCCAATCAACTCTCCCCTATCCCCATGCCGACCTCGACCACCTCCTCCACCTCCTCCACCATCTCCACCATCATCACCTCCACCATCCCCACCTCCCTCATCCAACTCCTCTCCCTCTTCTCCCCATCTCCCTAGCCTCTTGGTCTTCTCATCCTCATCATCATTAAAATCAGGAATCATCTCCACTGGATCCAATATCCTGGCCACAACATGAGCCACAAAGAGTGCTAAAAAATCCTCTGTCATACCTGCACCCACTATCCCGTAGGCATAATCCCAGATCTAGTTGGCTAGGTGAAATAAATCCTCAACCGCCATCGTGCTATCAATAGTGGGTCCCCCTCTGGCACATCCTACCTTTGTCGAGCATATAAGCATGCTCCCTGGAGTATCCCCTGCTGTCATCCATACTGCCGTAAAACTCAGCTATGCAGAAATCTCTCAATAATAAAGGGCGTCTGCCCTATCAAATAGTAGGACATGTAGACATAAGGAATATCCATCCCATCCTCTGACCACACCTCACAATGCATATATGGTCTCCAGACAACGGTGTCAATATCATCAAGCACTCACCTCCAATGCTCTAGTTTGCCCAGCTTACGCTGGACAACTATCCCTCTGTATCCATAGGCATAAGCACATCCAACTGACCTATCTTTGTCTGCCAATGGCCTCGCTACGGGAATATGCTCCCATGCCCACACCTGTAGCAACGTAATCCCAGTTGATAGACTCCCATATCCCAAGTAAACCACCTGATGCAGGTCCCTGTATAAGTGGGCCAACATAGTAGGACCCCATGCAAATAGGTGACCCTGTGTCACCATGTCCTCCAAGACCAATCCCCATCCCACTGCCAGTCCCTTCAACCTATGGTCAGGACATAGAAGCCACCTATAAATCCTGCCAGCATTGATGGTAGAGGAGTGTAATCCAAATCAATGAACTCTTGCCAGGGGATCTCGTATTCACAAATCATATCATCCTGTAATATCCGGCGAAGGGCCTCTGTGCCATCCTCCTCGGTTTACTCATATGACAATAGTGCACCTACCATGGGAATCTGTAAAATCCATTAGCAATCCTCCGATGTCACTGTAATCTCACCTGTCACCAAATGAAAGGTGTTGGTGTCACTATGCCACCTCTCGACCAAAGCTGTCAATAACCCCCAGTTAATGATATACTGGGGCATCTCTAATAAAGAAGATAGTCCACATCTCTCAATAATATCTCGGTCTGCCTGTGTCAATCATGATATCAAAGACCATGGTCTCGAAAATCGCTCTCGTGACTGCACAACCCCAAGCCGCTCCTGTCACAAACAAAACATGTCCAATACCAGTTTCCTCATCAAATCAAAATTCATATCAAAATCAAATTTATTTCAACTTGAAAAATTGAAACTCTAATCAAGTTCCACATCATATCAATCCATATCAATATAAGATCATTTCAACTTGAAACACCGCAAATCAAATCAAGTTATCTATCAAATCCATATCAAATTGAAAAACAACTCAAGTTTCACATCCATATCATCTTGAAAAATGACTCAAGTTTCACATCCATATCAGCTTGAAAAACAACTCAAGTTTCACAACCATATCAACTTGAAAAACAACTCAAGTTTCCCATTCATATCAACTTGAAACAATGCATATCAAATCCAGTTCATATAAAATCAAATCCATATAAAATCCATATCAACATCAAATTAGCATCAAACTTGAAACATTGAAAATTAAATCAAGTTGTATCAAAAATCCAAAATTGGAACTCATATCAGACAATTTCTCAAACCAACACACAGTAGGCATGCAGACTGACTATCGCACCCATCCCGGAAAAACTGGCACACACCTATTTATCCCCAACTATCTTCATTCATCTCAAACTCCTATTTTTCTCAACATTTTCCGCCTATGCGCTAAAAACTTTATCCACGCGCTAAGCTGCTAGCTATGCGCTACCCGAAATCCCCTATACGCTACCAAATGCACCCTAAGCACTAAAATGCACCTATGTGCTACCCTGATCTAGCTTTGTGCCACCTAGAATACCCTATGCGCTAACTCTATCTATGCACTATTCTACTCTACCGCCGTGCTACAACCCTAACCCTATGTGCTAACTCTATCTATGTGCTATTATACTCTACCCCTGCGCTGCAACCCTAACCCTATGCACTATGCTATACCTATGTGCTATCCTAACCTACCCATATGAACCCCTGTCTACCCTAATTTCTAGGTCTTACCTATGCACTACTCTTCACCCCCTGCGTGCTAGCCTATTAACCCGCTGTGCTAGAAGAGCTTGATGCGCTATCCTAACCTACCTATGAGCTACCCAACCCAACCTGGACGCTACCCTAATATCTAAAAATTGACGCGCTACCCTTTGTTTTGTATGTGCTAGGGTACAACCCCTACATGCTAAACTATGAAAATTCGCGTGCAAAATTGTAAAACATGACAAAAAATGACAAAATGAAAAAGCAAAAAGGGGCAAAAATTGATGACTTACCGGTGGTCCATACGTTGCAGGCCTTCAGTATCTCAGAACACACTCAAATTGATGAGAAGCATAAGGAACCGACATCTTGTCTTTCTCTCCAAATGTCACTTTCTCCAAAGTCAACAAACACAACTGATACAAATGAAATCACTTTTTACCTTTTTATAGGGTAAACGGAAGTTAGGGTTACATGGTGGAACATGTAAATTGCTCATGGTCTCACTTCTAACCCTAACAAACATCATTATCAGGAGATGAATCAAATTACCGCATTCAACATAGACAAAATTTCCAAATGCAATCAAATTTATCAAAATCCAATCCAATTTTCAAACTTTTGATTCATCTCCCGAGGGGGCATTATCAACATCATTTATCAAATCTGGGGCATTATTTATCAAATCTGGGGCACGACATGAACATCTCAATACAACATCACACTGATCATAATCAAATTTTGATGACACATCATTTTTCTTTGAATCAACATGTGCACACACGTCACTTCAAAGAGGGGCAAAATGTAGACGTATAAAAATGACCATATTCCTAAATGAATATTTAATGTTCATTTTATTCTCATTCCTCTATTTAGTTAAATCTAATTTAATTAAATCACTCACATTCCTCTATTTCAATTAAATAAATTATTTAATTTATTTATTTAAATTCACTTAAGCCTTTTATATCATTTAATTGAATAAATCATTTTATTTAATTAAATCCCTCCTCTCTACTTTTAATTAAATAGTTCACCCCAATTAAATAAATCTAATTTATTTAAATCCCCCACTTGCAACCAAATTAAAATAAAGCAATTTATTTTAATTAAATCCTAATATTCCTCACCCACTTGCATTTTCCCACATCTCCCACTTGCCTCCTAACCCTCTTCCTAAATTCTTCTAGAATCCCTCTAATCCTAATCAATTAACCTAAAACCCTTCAATTATCCCCTTTCCCTAAATTTGAGGAGGTCACTTCTCAAATTTGGAGTAAAGTCTTCCAAAGGCATTAAAGCCTTTATGCCTTCAACAAACTAACTTGTTGAAAACCCCCAAATTTGAAAGGACTCTTACAAATTTGTCCCCAAAGTCTTTCAAACCATTAATGGTTAACTAACCCTTAGTGGCATGGCTAGAGACTTTTTGCCTAACTCAACCCTCATCTAGCCTAGGGGTCTCATCAAGCATTCATTGCTTTGACCATGGTTATCTCCTTAACCCTTGTACAAGAGGTTACCCCTTGGATAAAAGCTTTATCTAATGGATAACCCTAACCTAACCTTAACTCTCAACTCCTAGGGTAACCATGAGGTCTTCTCAAGCATTTAATGTTTCTTACTTCTCCTCTCAAGTAGTCTTATGTTGACAATTGTCACCATTTCATTGGTGATAATTGTAAACATGAATTGATAACTTTCAATCCTAACCTTTGATTAGATCATTTAATCCTGACCATCCATTGCCCTGTTTCTTCTATAAATAGAGCTCTCATCCCTCCATTTGATCATCCAAGTCTTTAGCATCATACTTATACTCAAATTTAGCAAGCATTTAGCCTCTCTTTGCAATAAGAATAAATCTAATAAACATTTTAGATCATTTCTATTATCTTAGATTAAATCATATAACTAGTATATCATGTTAAGATAGTATTTTTACTAACCTTGTCATCTTATCATCTAGTTTAGTTCATTTGTTAAAATAATGCATAAACATGATGCATTCATACTAAATTTGATCTAAAGCATCCCTCATTCTTGCATTCGTAATCCCTAAGTCACTTTTCTCAGTGATTTGAGAGTAAATGCATTGGCTTGAGGGACCTTGTTAGATATAGAACCATGGAACACTCCTTGGGAAGTTGAGTTATTCCTCATGGCTCCATAACTTGCACCAAGAGTCTCATGGGTGTGTGGGCAAGTCTTTGAATATTTTCACATTTTAGATTTCATTGAACCGCTTTTCCTGCATACAAGTAGTAGTCATAATATAGGATTGTATAAGCCTTTGACAGTATCGGTAAGACCTTGGGAGGATATCAACATGGATTTCATATTAGGACTGCCTAAGACATAAAGAGGGAATGATTCTATATTTGTGGTAGTGGATATATTCTCGAAGATAACTCATTTCATACCTTGTAAGAAAACATCAGATGCAGTGCATATAGCTGACCTTTTTTTTAAGGAAGTGGTGAGATTGCATGGATTACCTAAGATCATAGTTTCAAACAAAGATACTAAGTTTGTTGGTTATTTTTGGAGAACACTTTGGAAGAAGACGAAGATAGATTTGGAATTCAGTTTTACTTTTCACCCACAGACTGATGGATAGACAGAGGTAGTAAATCAGAGCTTGGGAAATTTGTTGAGATGCTTGGTTGGAAACAAAATCAAAAGTTGGGATTTGATTCTTGCACAAGCAACATTTGCCTACAATAATTTAGTAAATAGTAGTACCAGAAGGATACCTTTTGAGATTATTACCGTAGCACACCCTAGAGGTATATTATAATTGAGAGATATCAATAGTGAAGACCAGAGAAGTTTAGAAGCAAAAGTATTTGCAGATCACATAAATGACTTACATATTCAGGTTAAACAACATTTGGAGGATATGAACAACAAGTATAAGGAGAAATACAACCACAAACACCTTCTTTGACACCAACCTAGCTGAAACTCAACTTGGAGAAGAGACAAAAGATATTTGTTAAACCTTCGAGTTTACAAAACATGGGTGTAGAGGTGGATAAGGCCATGCAAATATAAAATCCCAAGACTTTCTAACCCACTAGGTTAATTGATCAGGGGAAAATATTACAAATATGACTACCTTGGTGGTTGAGAAGGATGGTAGAGAATCACAACTCTCTAATTATCAAGTGTCTTAGGTCAACCTAGGAAGGTGAACTAGGTTTGAGGAGATAGATTCCTTTGAGTAAGTTGTGTTAGCATTACATTATGTGTTATCATTGATGTCAAATTCTTTGGGTCCAGATTGAGTCCGAATGTGGTATGATGAGTAGGAGTGTTCAATTTAGGCATGTTGCATGGATTGAAGGTTTCTCGGTTTCATCAAATGTGTTTGGTATCTTGGAAGAAGTTTTTCTATATTATCTTTGGGTTTGGCGTGATCCAGAGCTTAAGGCCTTAGACCAGATATTGAGGATGTATAGCGTGCAAATATGTTTTAGGTCTAGCCTTGGTGATGTATGTAACACATTGATATGTTTGAGGAGGAACAATGTGATATGGTCCACTTTTCATTTCTTTCCACCACTGGAATGTTTAGTGGAGACCTATTTTAGATTCCTATCTCAGTTGACACTGAGAATTATGATTTCCAAAGGTAGTATTTATAGGAGTTTGATTTGATGGTTTCACATATGGATTTTTGTGTTGAATACATGCGAGATTGAAGGAGTCTAGTGATTGTGTGAGATATTTATCAGAAGCAATTTTGGCAATACAGACTATGTTTTTCTTATGTTGGATTCTCTTTGTCATTATTTCTTTATCAAAAGTGATCCTTTTAGGGTAGTGAGCCTATCTATAGTGAGCATATTGGCAGTGAGACTTTCAAGGTAGCGAGCCCACTAGCAGTGAACACATTGGCAGTGAGCCACCCAATATAAAAATTACATTAACTGGTGGCTATATATTGAGAATTATCAATCTCTATGGTTTTTCCGTTCTTGGGTTTTCCATGTAAATTCTGGTGTCTCTTGTGTCTAATCTAAATTTTGCATGCGTTTCCTAATTTTGTTGATTTTGCTTAATATTTCAGATCTGTGAATTAAGGTTAAAAATTGTTAAATTTACTATCAATTGATTCGCCCCCCCTCAGTTGCTCGTATATTCAACAATTTGTATCAACGCTGTGGTTCCTTGATATAAATCTTAGCTGCTTGAGGTAGATCTTGACCTGATGGCACACAAGTTATCTATTCCTTTCTTTGAAGGATCCGATTACAGTTTCTAGAAAGTGAAGATGAGAGGTTTTTTGGTTTCTCTGGGTTACAATACTTGGAAGGCTGTGGAGACTAAGAATGTTCTTCCGATGAATGGATTCAATAATTTAGATGAGTTTCAAGCTTATGAAGAAAATGAAAAAGGTATGCTATGTTCAGTGCATTATCAAAAATAGAATTGACTAAGGCTATCTATTTGAATACTTCTAATGAAGTTTGTCAAAAGTTAAAAGACATCTATGAAGGGAATGAGAGAGTCAAGATAACAAAGAGATTAACTACTAAGAGAAGTGTAAGGCCTTCCCCAAACCAAGCTTTGATTTACTTAGTTGACCCTGTTTGACCTATTAATAAATGCTTTATAATTCAATAGAATGGACAGTGTTAGGCAGATAGGTTTGTGAGAAAAATAATTGAACCAAGTTATAGAGTTATCGCACCTAGTGGTGTACTTTTGATGTGTTATGAAGTTGAAATCCTAAAAGACCCATTGATTGGATAATCTTGATTTAACGTATGTCAGCTATGTCTGGATGAAGAACTTATATGATTCTGTGATTGGGTAACATTTATGAATGTGGATGCTTCATTTATATGCTTTATAGATACAGAACTCTAGATGATCCTAGAATAGGATAAATTTGAGAGGAGGTATGTCATTATTGAAATTGCAGGACTTTACTATGAATATAGAATTATGATGTATGGTTAAGTTTATGTGAATTGGGATGAAATTGCTTATGTGAATTTGCTTGATAAAAGATGTATTTAATCTGTGCAGATGAAAATTGTATGCAAGTGATGATGTGTATTGTTATTCCTTTGAATTACATTATATGTGGATATTTGAAAGTACTAATGTGTAAATTGAGATGCGCAGGAAATTTACCATGTGACCATGGAAATTACGGAGAATCAAACCTAGACTAATGTATGTTCGTAAGCCAGGGTTTGTCTATTTGGAGAGACAACACCCCGTTTGTGTTGTATTTTATTCGTAACAGTATATGCTGCATGAGTGTTAAGTGTTATTTAAATTTAATGTGTAAAAACCACAAGAGACAATTTCATATTTTAATTTGTAAAAGTGTTTTATTTGTGTCACTTGACACATGTGTGGATATTAAATTTAAATGTTTTATTTGTGTCTCTTGGTGGGAAAGTGTTTAATTATAGTTCTTCTTAAATAAAATAATGTGTTGTCATAAATACTTTGGGAATATAATATTTGGGGTGGTCAACTTATGTTTGACCCGAAAATAAACTTCAGAGGGGTTTAAAATGGGTTAAATGAACACCTAGGGGTAGTTTAATAGGGTTTCCTAAAGCCCATAAGGTATACCTAGGGGTTAGGGGTAATTTTAGGCAAGTTTCTACTTTATAATGATCTTTTTAACGCTTTAAAAATTGGCTTTTTTGAGTTGTGCGAAAATTGAAAATTAGAAGTTAAATCTAATCAAGATTTTTCCTTTTGGAATGTGTCTTTTTGCATTTTTGCTTTCTTTCCTTTTTGGTTTTTAGAAACCTGTGAGAACTCTGTGAGTGAGCTTCTTAAGGAAGATTTTTGAGAATTGGAGGGTAATCACCCACTCTCCATTTTTGGAGACAGAAGAAATTTTGAATAGAAAATAATGTTATGGAATAGAAAAATTGATTAAGGGTAGAAGGAAAAAGATTTGTGGATTGGGCAGCTCTTCATCAAATATCATAATACCTTTGGGCAGATTAAGGTTGGTTTCAGTTATTCATTTTAATGTCTTCTTCTTCTTTATGTCTGGAAGTTTGTTGGTGTAAGAAATCTGTGTTCTTGAAAGTTTGTGTAGAAAATCTTTTGGTATTTTTGCTTTATGATTTGATGTGTTTTGGGAGTTTTCTCAAGATCTCTTACTCTTGGGAGAGAAGAGGATCTTGAGGGTGGTAGCAGTGACAACCCTCGAGTGAGAGACTCTCTTTTGAGAGCGATCACAAGGGATCTTTGTGTGACCCTTGCTGCATGGCCTGTTTGTGCAATGGGGGTCATAAGGAGGGATATAAGGCTAGAATGCCTTTGGGGGGCATAAGGAATAAGGGGTTGAGATTCTTGATATTATTATTGTGCCATGAGGTGGCTTCTTGTTTATTTCATACTTGCAGTTCTCCTCAGGGTATTGGTCCACTACCACCCTTTGAAAATGTTCATCACCAAAGTGTGGTGCTGTGAAAGCCAAGTTGGGAATGTGTCTGGAAAATCTGTATGCATTTTCTTTCTATGTGTTTGCCTGTTTGTTACCCGTCTAGGAATTGGTTCTCCGAGCTCGGGGGTGGCTACCAGTTAGCCTAGGCTGGGAGGTGAGCACTCCGTGGTCATATTTATGTTTTTCTATTATGCAGGAAAGTCAGGAGAAGAGGATAGGTGCCATGAAAAGATACAGAAGATTATTGTTGAAGATACGTTATTTCATTTGCAAATATTTGTTTAAAGTCATTATAGAAGCAAGCCCTCATTCTTAGAAATGAGAGGCAAGATGTAATTCTTGAAATTTGACTTGGGGTTATTGTTGTAGTTAAACAAAGAAACATCCAGTACAATTTGCAGAATATCTTAGAGTTGTAAGAAGAAAAGCTTGTTTTATTTCTACTTCTGATTTTTAGTAAAAGAAAAGTTATTTTGAGTTGCATGCAAAAGCTTCTTTGTATTATGGAGAAAAAAAAATAGATTTCATTTAAATTTTATCTATATTTTACTTGTGGCAAAATATGAATTTATTTTACTGAAAGATCTTATGTATTTAAAAAAAAAAGAATGCTTTAAGTTATTGCTTAATTAGTTAAAAAAAACAATGAATATATTTATTAAGGAGAAGTATATTGTTTTTCCTGAAAAGTTTTTCTAGATTGTATTTCTAATTAGTGTTGGTTAAAAAGCTTAACAATTGAATTTGCTTCATTCCTCTATCAGCAATTAGAAACAAATAATTAAAAAAAGGAAACTTAAGTCTATATATATATATATATATATATTTGAATTAACATATATTGCTTTTCCTTTGTTATATTAATTTAAAATTGTTGCATGTAAATCTTTAAAAAAAATAAAATGTATTTATTGGAATAATTTCACCCTTTTTAAACTATGATTATAAATTTTATATAAATATAAATATATATATATATATATAAATATATATACATATATATATATATATATATTTATATATAATATATTAAAAAAAAAAAAAAATTAATTTTTTTAAAAAAATAGGGGAATTGTTTTGGGTCCACGTGGACCCCACTGTGTGTACACACAGTGAGGGCCGTGCGGCGCCCACTGTGTGCACACACAGTGGAGCCGCTTCGGCTCCCACTATGTGGACACACAGTGGACGGCCGCGGCCGCCACTATGTGGCCACACAGTGGGGAGCCGCTAGCGGCGCCCACTGTGTGGACACACAGTGGTGCCGCGGCGCCCACTATGTGCCCACACAGTGGCGCCACGGCCCTCCCCGCCTCCAACTTCCGTAACCTGCACAAAAAAAAAACATGGCCGCCTTGGGGTCTTTGGCCTAGCAAAAAATCTTCTGTTAAAAAACATATGGGTTAAACCCTAGCCCGGGTGGGGCTAGGGCAAATGGATTTTGAAAATAATATGATAATTAGATTTGATAATATATATATGAGAAAATAGAACCCTAATTAGGGTTGGGGAAATATGGATTAATATTTAGAAAGTTATTGTGCTTTTGAATTAGAATTAAAATATTTAAAATATATGTAATATATCTATATATGTATCTATATATATATAAATATATATATATAAATATATATATATATATATATATATATATATTTATATATATATATATATATATATATATATTTATATAATTCTGGTTATAATTTGAAGCAAGTAGTAAAGAGAAATTTAAAAATGGTTGGTTAGGCTATATAGTCATATTGGAGATTAAGTTAATTTTCCTCTCTTATTTTTCTTAACGTGATTGATTTAATAAACCTAATGACTAGGTATATCGTGGAGATAAAATTAAACCAGTTAATTTTCCGCAAATAATATTTAACAATCTATCGATGCTTGGTTCATCTTAGAACTAGCTCGAATTTAATTACGGAAATTTCAATAATGCTTGTCGTGTGAGTGAACTTGTAATTAAAAAAAAAATTGTTCCGTTTTTGCCCTAAATTTTGGGCATGACAAGAAGATATGAAAACCTGAGGATGGAGGAAGGAGAGGATATTGTGAGCTATTTTGAGAAGGTTGGTATTGCAGTGAACTAGATCAGAGAGCTCAAAGACACTTTGAGCGATGAAGATGTGATTGACAAGATTCTGATGATATTATCGGTAAGCTACATTGACAAGATCTCTGCAATTGAAGAAACTTATGATCCAAAGAAGTTCACCACAGAGCAACTATTTGGTACCCTAACTGCATTTGAAGTAAGGAAATTTGGAAAGGATAAAGACAAGTCAGAAACCACATTCAAGGCATCTGAAGATAGTTCGAATGATGAGGAAAGCCAGGATGAGGTAGACACAAACATTGTAGGGAAGTTGAAGAAAGGCACCGACAAATACAAAGGTATGTTATCCTTTAAATGTTTATATGTGATAAGATTGGTCATATTGTAGCTAGATGTGTGAAAAAGGGAAATAGACAAAAGTTTAAGTAAAGCAAGGGAAAGTTCAATAATAAGGCATATTATGTTAAGGATGATGCTGACATTTTAGATGATGAATCAGACTATGATGATGGTGATTGTTTGTTTTTGGTAGAAAAGTATGTTCCTAAGTATGATATCTTTAAGAATGTTGCTAACACATTTCATGCTAGAAGAGATAAGACTGAATGGTTGATTGATAGTGGATGTTCAAATCATATGACTACTGATAAAAGTGAATTCATAAAACTTAAAAGGCATGATGAAGGTTTAGTTAGATTTGTAGATGATCAGACAACACAAATTATTGGTATTGGTTCAATTACCTTTGGTGGAAAGCATAACACTAACAATGTTTATTATGTGAAGGGTTTGCATCACAATCTGTTTAGTGTTAGACAGATGTGCAAAAATGGATACAATATCATCTTTCAGGATAATGGATGTGAGATTCAGAATGATTCCAAAATGGTTATTACATCTAGAAGAAGGACAAATGGAAATATGTACCAATTGGAAGGAGCTACAAAATATTGCTTGTTATCACAACTTGATGACAACTGGCTATGGCACCGGAGGATGTGCCATATCAACTTTGATAATTTGTTACAGATCAGTTCAAAGAGTGCATTAAGAGATTTTCCCAGATTGTCTAAACCGGAGAACAACATCTGCAGGGAATGTCAAATAGGAAAGTAGACCAAAAGCACATTCAGAGGAAATGAGTACTCGTCCACCGAATTACTAGATTTGGTTCACACAGATCTTTGTGGTCCAACCCAGACAATAAGCCTACAAAGTGAGAGGTATTTCATATTATTGATTTATGATTACTCTAGAATGACTTGGGTTGCATTTCTCAAAGAAAAATATGAAGCATTAGAAAATTCCAAGATATTCAAGGCAAAAGTTGAGAATGAAGTTGACAGGAAAATCAAGTGTTTGAGATCTGACAAAGGAGGAGAATTCATCTCGGATGAGTTCAATAAATTTTGTGAAAAGCATGGCATCAAAAGATAGTTATTAGCTCCTTGGACACCTCAGCAGAATGGTGTAGTAGAAAGAATGAACCAGAATATACAAGAAGAAACTAGAACCATATTTAAAGGTGCAGATTTACCTGAAGTCTATTGGAAAGAAGCAATTCATATAAAAACATACACACTCAACAAAATTCTGTATTAGAGAAAGTATGGAAAGACATCTTATGAACTATGGTATGTTAGAGCTCCGACAGTGAAATATTTCAAATTTTTTGGAAGTGCTATAGTAGGAGAGATGAGGGTAGTCTTGGAAAGTTTGACAATAGAGCAGATGAAGGTATATTCTTGGGTTAATCAACAAAGAGAAAGGCATATTGATATTTTAATAAGAGATTTAATAATATTGTTGAAAGTGCAATTGTAAAAGTTGATGAGAATACTTCAGAAGAGTTAGAAATTGTAGCAGGATATGACTTAGATGAGTCCAAAGAAAAGGAAAGGAAGGAAGAAACCAAGAGTGAAGAAAATAATGATCAAGATGCTCTAGCATCTACATCCAAGACTCCAAGGTATGACTAGAAGAATCACTCAAAAGAAAAGATCATCAGAGACAAGATCAAAGGAGTTACCACAAGAAGCAAAGCAACAAAAGAACATGTCTTGCTATGTATGCTATCTAAAATTGAGCCAAAGACAGTAGAAGAAGCATGAAAATATTAGAACTAGATAAAGGCAATGAAAGAGGAACTAGATCAGATTGAGAAAAACTAGACATGGGAATTAGTTAATAGACTAGAAGACAAGAATGTAATCAGTACTAAATGGGTATTCTGGAACAAGCTGGATGAAGATGGAAATGTTTTAAGGAATAAGGCAAGGTTGGTTTGCAAAGGATACATTCAGATTGAAGGCATTGACTTTGATGAAACTTATGCCTCGGTCGCAATAATGGAGGCAATCTAGATGTTTCCAACATTTGCAACATTCAAAGATTTCAAGGTTTATCAGATGGATGTGAAATTAGCATTTTTGAATGGAGAATTAAAAGAAGAAGTTTGCATTGAACAACATGAAGGATTCAAGTTGAAGGGTGATCCGAACATTGTTTGTAGATTAAAAAAGGCTTTGTATGGACTGAAACAAGCTCCTAGAGCTTGGTATGGGAGGTTAGACAAGTATCCAACTGATCAAGAATTTCACAAGGGTTGAATAGAAAGTAAATTGTACTTCAAGATAAAATCAGGTAAAATTCTGATTGTGGTAGTATATGTTGATGATATAATCTTTGGAGGAAATGAAGATATGTGCAAAAAATTTGTTGTTGAGATGTAGAAAGAATTTGAGATGTCTATGATCAACAAGTTAAATTTTTTCCTTGGATTGTAAG
Organism: Cryptomeria japonica; assembly: GCF_030272615.1. Lineage (NCBI taxonomy): Eukaryota > Viridiplantae > Streptophyta > Pinopsida > Cupressales > Cupressaceae > Cryptomeria > Cryptomeria japonica. The sequence goes on from NC_081412.1 coordinate 90,487,814, forward strand.
TTAATCAGAATGATAAGGGAATTTTCATTTCTCATCTAAGTATGCCAAAGAACTATTCAAGAAATTTGGGTTGGAGAATTCCAAACCGGTATGTACACCTATGACCACTAGATGCAAGTTAACTAAGGATGATAAATCACCTAAAGAAGATGCAAGTTGGTACAAGTCAATGATTGGAGGACTATTATATTTGGCTGCTACTAGACTGGATATCATGTATGCAGTATGCTTGGCAGTAAGGTTTCAACAAGAATGGAAAGAATCACATGTTGTGGTAGTAAAATGGATTTTCTGATATCTTAAAGGTGCATAAGAGTTTGGTCTTTGGTATCCCAAAAATTCAGATTTTAACCTCACAACTTACGCAGATGTAGACTGGGTCGGAAGTGTTGATGACAAGAAGAAAAAAGGTGGAGGAACATTCTTTATTGACTCCTATTTAGTCACTTGGTCAAGCAAAAAAAAAGATTCTATGTCCTTATCTACAATAGAGGCAGAGTATATTGTAGCATCTTCTTTTTACACTCAGATTTTATGGATGACGCAAACTCTGAAGGACATTGGTATGAGATTTTATGACGCCATTCCTATCATGTGTGATAATACTAGTGCAATAAAAATTTCCAAGAATCTGATACAACATTCCAAAACAAAGCATATATCTATCAGGTATCACTTCTTGAGGGAGAAAGTTCTAGATAATGAGGTTAGAATTGAGTATGTGCCCACAAAAGAGTAGACTTTAGATATTTTTACAAAGGCATTATGAAAAGATATTTTTGAGTATCTTTGGAAGAAGTTAGGGGTATTACTCCCTACCAGTTTCAACTAATGTGCATTTCAGATGTGCATTGGTCCAATGAGCAACATGTACATTCTTTTTTGGACTGCTGCTATTGTGCTTCCTCTCAAGGGGAGCATTAGTGGGTTTGTTAGGGGGAGTTTTGACCACCTTTGTCATTGTTGTCAAAGGGGGAGAGAGAGAGATGGTTGTGCACTCAATGAGGATCTTTCGTTGATTGTTGTTGATGGATGTTACCATCAATGACAAAGGTGAAGATTGTTAGCATTACATTATGTGTTTTCATTGATGCTAAATCCTTTGGGTTTGGATGTGGTATGATGAGCAAGAGTGTTTGATTTAGGCATGTTGTATGGATTGAAGGTTTCTCGGTTTCACCAGATACATTTGGTATCTCGAAAGAAGTTTTTTTGTATTATCTTTGGGTCTGGCATGATCCAAAAGTCAAGGCCTTAGATTGGATATTGAGGATGTATAGCGTGCAGATATGTTTTAGGTCCAACTTTGGTGATGTATGTAGCATATTGATATGTTCAAGGAGGAGTAGTGTGATATGGTCCACTTTTCATTTCTTGCCACCATCAGAATGTTTAGTGGAAACCTATTTAAGATCCCTGTCTCAACCGACATTGAGAATTATTATTTTCGAAGATAATATTTATAGGAGTTTGATTTGATGATTTAATTTATGGATTTTTTGTGTTGAAGACATGCGAGATTGCAGGAATCTAGTGATTGTGTGAGATATTTACCAGAAGCAGTTTTGACAATACAGATTGTTTTTCTTGTGGTAGATTCTCTTTGTCTTTCTTTCTTCTTTGATAATGAGCCCATCTGTAGTGAGCATATTGGCAGTGAGCCTTTTAGGATAGTGAGCCCACTAACAGTGAGCACATTGACAGTGAGCCACCCATTGTAAAAATCACCTTAACCGGTGTTTATATATTGAGGATTAGCATTTTTTCGTGGTTTTTCCATTCTTGGGTTTTCCACATAAATTTAGGTGTCTCTTGTGTCTAATATGAATTTTGCATGCATTTCCTAATTTTTTTAATTCTGTTTAATATTCCGGATCTGTGCATTAAGGTTAAAAATTATTAAATTTGTTGTCAATTGATTCACCCCCCCTCTCAGTTGCATGAATATTCAACAAGTTGTAGGTACAATAATCTATAGAATGCATAAAGACCAACAAATTAAGGATGAACTCAAGACAAAATTGGTATGAATGAAGAATTTCATGAAGTGTTTATAATTTAACTACTATTATTTCCCAACTATGGCACTAGAGACCCCAATTTTCATAGAAAAACATGAAGTAAATTCTCTATATAACATGAAAGAGAAATACAAAGTATTGGATAGCTAGGCTGCTAAGTGCATCAATGAGGTTAGTGAAATTTTGGTTACATGATACAAGTACTATGAAAATTCCAATAAATTGGAAAGTGAATTATTATAAGATTCAAATAATCTCATGGATTAAGATGCAAATTATGTTAAAAACTTTAAGGTTCCCTACGAGTTGTATGGTATGGACTTGAAGGAATAAAAGAGTGCCAATATTTTGGGCGATGAAGACATTAATTTTGTATATAAATGCATGAAAATTCTATCATTTGAAATTGAATTGACTATTAAACACAAGATGCATCTTTGCAAAATACACAAAGAGTTGTATGCAAATTATGCAAATTTTGATTTTTTTTTTTAATGTAATTAGTAAGCCACAACCTCTTTTTAACAAACAAGAATATGATATGTAATGACTGTCAAAATACCCTAGAAAAAATAACTAATCTAACCAACAAATAAAGATTTTTTTTTTATTCATATATTTACTAATGCAACATGGTGAACTATCATAACTTCAATTTATATATTAACTTCACAAGAATGCATAAAACATCATGAACATAACCATAACTAAATACAACATTTAACACAAGCAAAATTAACATCCTAACCATAAACATATATCCATTCATTATTTCCCTAGGGTATCCTAACACCATTACTTACTAGCAACATCACAATAACACATCAATGTCATGAAATTATTAACATTCATTCCATTTAAGTTCTACTCAAATACTTCTTCCTATCATGAGATTATGAGCTATCAATGCATATCATCATATTCCCATCAACTATCTAAGTTCATTTTAAAACACCAAATCCAAATGTTCCTAATTTCCCATTCTTTACTAACCATCTAGCATCATATAAATCCTATCTAACACATAAGAAAACCTAATTCATTTCATTTCCTAAATCTATCATACATCCTATCAAGATGACATATTCTTATTCATATGCAAATATATACATCAAGTACTAACTTATCTACCCAATAAGAATACTTCAAACACGATTATTTCATAACACCATTTCCTACAATAAGAATACACATAGCTATCCATTTCAAATTTGATTTCTCATACAAATCCTTAATCTCTTTTCTACTTAGAAATCATTCTCATAGTAGGGACCATACAATGAGTACAATATCTTTTCCATTACAAGATTCATAGTCTCTACATCATCATGTGCTAATGCATAGGAATACAATGTATAAGAGTACACAATCTCTTTACATTGCAAAGTCTTCATGATACATTACACCATATCAATACATAGAAATAAACTCCATAAATATATACATAATGAAGAATCATAGAATCCATGTTCATGAACACTACCATCCAAAGAAGGATATCCCAATGGAAGAAGGCATCGAACAACCCGACCATGTAGAATCATTAAGAACTGCCCCCTATACTAGGAGATGACATAGGGTTCCAAATCACACTCAAGACCTAGGCTGACACCTAACAACCTAGGGACTCAACAAGACATACATGAGATAACAACCAAGAACAATAAATCAAATCACACCACAAGGCTAATCACAAATCATAAATCAATAAACTCCCAGAGGCATAGTCAACAATGAAGGCATTAGGATAATGGACACATGTAGGGAAATAATGTCATCACACATAGTCAACATGGGAACCCATCCTGGCATCCATGATATCGATGTGGAGCTGTCTCAACCTATGACCAGTCAAGGGAGTTTGGCCTACCTAAATCACCAAAGTCTTCTCAACCATTCCCAGATCAACATAGTCACCCCATGGACATGAGTTGAGGCCACAAATCTCTTTTTTTATCTTATTAAGGTGATTCCTAATAACCCAAACCCACTAATTAATTATTATGGTTATCTCTTGCAAATAATCATAAAATCTTCATGTGGTTCCATGATAGGTCTATACCTTAAGAATTCTCTCTAGGATCCTCTTAGAAGCCTATTGCTCATGACCCCGATCCTACACATGCAAGAGTCCACTCTCCTAGCCATGGAACATAACCTTAGGGGGAAACATACATCGAAATAAAATCACAAAATCATCATGAAGGCTCTTTGAAGACATGAATATAGTCACAACATCACTTGATACAATCTAAAACATAATATGAAGCATACACCCATATGCAAAGAAAGAGACTCCACCAAACCAATACAACAATGACCAAGGCAATTACATGAGATCAAAAGATAATCCATAAGCAAGTCCAATCCTCAACAATGAGGAATAATCAACCCACTGGATCTCTTATATAAAACATTCGTCAATAGCAAGACATTCTTCCTCTTGCTAGAGCTAATCCACATATAAGCAAAACCCTCAACGGTAAGACACTAATCATCTTACCGGAGAAAAAATCAAAAATAATTTGAGCAATAAAACATCAAATAACCTCTCTGAGAATCTAAAGCAATCACAAGAAGCCTCTAGTAAAAGCCCAAAATCTGGAAAAGCATTCACATTGAGCAAAAATGACAAAACTAACAACTCAAGGAAGAATAGTGCATCAAAAACTTAAAATGGTGCATCTGGGAGATATTTTAGCTCTCCCATGATGTCTTATATCATTTTGGGGCCATAATTTAGCATTTTGGGTCCAAACATTAACGTTTTGGTTCCAAAAGGCAAAAATAAGGCGAAACAGACAATACAAGTGACAAAACTTGCCCAATTCGCACATAAGCCCGCAAAATTGATAAATAACTCTCCCAAAAGATGTAGGAGAAAAAAATAGGATTAAAACAACATGAAATTGGATTCACAAGATCATACAAATGAGTTTCAACATCCAAAACTATGCACCTCCTGCACATAGACTTACACTGAACACACCTAGATTGTACATAACTTCACCAAACTCACATAACAATATATGAGAATGCCATAGAGAATAAAGAGATATACAATAGAAATAAAAAATAACTTGAGAACCCATCAAAACCACAAGGGAGAGAATTAACAATCCATAAAGGAAAATGCAAAATGAACATTCTCGACTGCAACCAAAATTCCCAGTTTGCCAACTATAGACATACACACACACATGCTCGCGTGCACACACACACATAAATATTTACCCAATTAAAAATTAAATAACATAACACCAAATATCTATCCCCATTTATCCATGAAGACAATCTTTGAGAAGACACAAAGAAGACAAATCTTTTCTAGAAATCAAATTGCAAAATAAGAAATGAGCTCCAACCTAGAAAGGATTGAATTAATGGCCAAGTAATTCGAAGTAGAGAAATAATCCAATCCAAAACTCCAGCAATCCAACTTCAAGCTCAAAAGAATCAAGAATCCAAAAATCTTCAAGCTAAATTCACAGGGATGCCGATTGCAACAATGCACAACAAAAGCCAATAAATAGAAAAATTAAACAAAAACTATAGGAATGCACCGACCAATCAAAATATTCTATAAAACTATGTATTATAATTACCATGCACAATATCAAGGAAAGTAATATTTAATAATATTATTTACTTACCTCCCACAATTCAACCAATAGGGTAAAAGGGTAGGTAAACTTTATAATATAACCAATTATGCAAATAATAATATTAAGGTAATAGTATAAACATAAATGGGATAATAACAAATCAAAAACCAATAATAAAAAATAAATAAACAAAAGCTTAATAAATAGAAACTTATAATAAATTGTAAAATATAAAATCAATTCAACAATAAAACATAAACAATAAATAATAAATTAATTAAATAATAAATATACAACCATTAAGCAATAAATAAATAATTAGATAATCATTTAAGCAATAGATCAAATAAATAATAAATTAATCTCAATTAAATAATTATTAAATCTCAACAATAAATTAAATATCAAATAATCAATTAAACACTAAATAAACTAAATAAATAAATAGCCATGCTATAGAATAAATTAATATAAACATTAATAAATCATATTAATCCAAATATTAAATAATAACCACACAACCACATCACCTCAAGCAACCCGACAAAGGGTCAGAAATCGACACAAGACTCTAACCAACAACTTATGCCACAACACAACTGACAAGGTGAACAACCAAACCTAAAGTATGAGAAGGAAACACATGCCATCTCTGACAACTTGCCATTGGGATAAGACACGCTCAGACTTGTGGAACTAGGTGGAGTCAATGTTTGGTACTTGCAACCTGCAACCACCACCAAACACAATATGACACATATACAACATATATACATTATAAATGGCCAGGTAAGTGAAAGAGAATCACAATGTCATATCAAGCTCTCCATGAGTGATATGACATCGTCTCTAACCATGAAGACACTAGAAGACAATCACAAACATCACAACATCAATTCAAACATCACAATCATAGAGTAGGGTTAGTGTAATCATAATATCATCAAAATCCCAAAAGCAATTTGATCCATCATGAATAATGAACACATAAATCATCAAATATAGATCCATCTTCATATAGATCAATCTTCATATCCAATACAATCATGAAATAAGGTTAGTACATAGCATGATACAATCTAATCATCATAAAGTAGACTAAGATAGATCAATATAATCCTTTGATATATAGAAAGACAAGATGAATCAGGGAGGGGCACTACATAATAGATACTTTTGAATAAGGTACAAGTAGCTTGGAAGAAAACAATAGAGGAAGATTTAAGAATTTACCAAGGTGTAAATGGGGATGTGTTGGATAAATACATTGTTATCAATATGAGATTGAAAGCAATACATGGTCTTTAAAAATTGTGTAAGTGCACCAAGAAATGTATCAAAATTTTTAAAAAAATTAAAGTTCAAGTTAGAATGGGTCTACTGGCTAGATGAGGATATAAACTAGTGCCTTGATAGTTTTATAGAGTATAGGTGTGAACATGAAACCAAAAATTTGGAAAACTAATTTTGAAAAGGAATATTCCTTATAAACATTTTTTTATTCTTTAATTGTAGAAGGTGTCTTTGAAATATAGAGAAAACCTTTATCCTATAGTCACACTTAATACAACTTAAGTTTTCTTGCCCAAATTATGCCGATGTAAATAGATTTGGACCCATATATTTCTGACACTTGGACCATTAGGAGGATGGATTTTAGTGACAACTTCTAAACTCTCCTCATCACAATAACATAAAAATAAAGGAATAAATTCCATCAACAATTTTTCGTTTGATCCTTTAGACAATTCTTCAATTTCTCTTGATAAGTGCCTATATCAATGATTTACAACATGGAGATGATCAAGAAGGTAATTAAAATATGCTTCATGTTGATGTTGGGTATCTTTAATACCATTCTAAAGCAGGCATGAACCAATCATGGTAGAGAGCATGGATGCACAACTAATTAATTACACCATATTGAGCATGTTTTTCCAACCTTTGGTATGACGTAGGTCCAACAATAAATTAGACATGGTCACCCATATTTGCACACATGACTCTCTATCAACCTCATTTACTAACTCCCAGATCATAAGCACCCATAATTGAAGATCTTGGTTCTTTATTTGCTTCTCCAAAAAAAGAAGAAGTCCCCTACCATTTCTTATCCATATACCCTTATCTTAGTTTGTTTTCCCTTACTGTTACTCATTGTCTCTTTCCCATTCCTTTCTTAATCTAATAATAAATCCCACCTTTGCTTCTCCTCATCTTTGCACTAGTCTCCATATTCATTTGTTGTCCCAATATTTCCATTTCACACCATAATATTGCTACCTTCATTGTTGTCATCTCCAACCACATCTTTTTCATCTTTAAATCTTCTTTCTCCCACACACTCTCACATCATGGATTTAACCCCCTTTCAATTCTTATACCCACCCCATTATGAAATCCTTATTTTTATTTTTTCAATCAAATATGGGTTTTTAATACTATTTACTATCTAATTATTATTTTTCTAATCAAATATTTTTTAGAAATAAATTAATAAAATTAAACCCAAGTTCTTTTTTTGAGCTGGGGGAGGGGAGTGGTTTGGATTGTTCCTAGACTATCAAGTTATCCCATTTTCATGATATTATACTAGGAGATCTAATATTTTCTGTTGTATTTCAAATATGTGTGTTTATATATATATTTACTATAATTTATCTTCTCAAATCTTAAATTCTAGAAGGAAAGTGTCGAATCCATGAATACAAGGTTGACCTTGCAACCAAAAAATATGTTCGTTGGTGGTGGATAAATGGTTAAATCTTGGAACCAATGACTATATGAAGCTAGGTGTAGATATATGTGTAATGACTATGTGAGTGAGATGCATGTATTAACGTATATACGTGTATAAGGATAGTGTAGGAAATGAAAGTACCATAACATGTATATAAATATAAATAATAATCAATTTGACATAAAATTACACTTTTTTTTTATATATATTGTTAAAATAAACATAAAATTAAATTAAAAATAACATAGATATACAAAATTGACCATTATGAATATATGTGTAGCATCATAAATTGTATCCCTATACAATTTCATCCTCACTTTTGCTTTTTGGGTTTTCATGCTTTGATCATGTTTAATTTTGTTCACATGGGCTTCAAATTTAAATCTTCACCTAATACTAGTTTAATGTTTCTTTGTTTAGCCATGATAGGAGGGACTATGACACTCTTGTCTAGCTTAAATTGGCCCAATTTGGAACCCTTCAATAGTCGAGAAATACGGGTGATAATTCCCTTCTCATGTTGCCCTGCTTCAAAATTTCACACACAATTCATGAGGTGAGGTATAAAAGAAAGCCTTACCCCATCATTTAAAACAAGTCCATTATCCATCTTACATCTTTCCACTCAATTATTTGAATTCAAATGAGCAAGCAATCAATCATTACCAAGGCAGTGGAGGAGAGGTCAAGTATTTAGATTTCAAGCATTCAAGATCATGGCATCCATGATCAAGATATTACCATGAAGACATTACTACATTCCTACATGACAACATCAACCTTTACATGAAGACTTCAAAGCAAGATTCATCAAGGTACCATATTCCAATTTTAGCATTTCAATTTAGATCTAGCCTTTGAACCTTTTAAGGCATGCTTTATAGTTAAATTTCAATTATATTTCAATTCAATTATAAGGTTAATTCTAAACTCGGTGTTGGACCTAGGCAAATCCATATCAACAACACAATTTCTCTTCCACTGTGTGTAGGTGACAGGTTCATAAGACAAAATTGCATATTTGGGAAGAGCAGGCAAAGACAATCATATCCAACTTTTGTAGAGGGGAAAAGTAGAGGACAAGGCTACCCCACACACCTATGTCTTAATTTTTTTTGGAAAACTTTAGGAGAATGCTCAAGACTGCATCTTGATTTTGGAAAGATTTGTATTCCTCTCAGCATCCTAATTCTAGATTTGTATTTATGTTTTTATATCAAATATAAAATCGACTGTGTATGTTGTTTCTTGTCAATTTTACAACTTTTTCCCTAGATATTGCATTCAATTTACCTCTTTCTATAGCTATTTTCAGCTAATTCAAGTATTCCTTAATCTACTTTGTGCTCAATTGTTTTCACACATATTTTTTATTGAACCAATCGAATTCATTCCACTCCTTAAATGTAATCATTATGTATATAGGTCCTAGTTTCTAGTTTGCATGCATAAGCTTGTGAACCCTATTTCCCAACAATTTATTTTTGGTCAACTTGACAAAGTGCAAGGGCATTACTTTTTATTTTTATTTTCAGATTTGATTGTATGCATTTAATTAATTCACATTTTCAATAATTTATGAAATATATCATTTATGCATAATTTATAAGTCTAATTAATAAAAACCCTAAATATTTTCATGAATTTGACTCGTGAGTTGCATAATTTTTTATTTATATGCTCATATCTGATTTTTTTTAATCAATACTCATATTTGATTGTTATTGTGTATTATTTTTAGATTTAGAAGCATTTGTTGTTCAAAATCTATCATTCCTTTAGTGCATTTTATTGGTTAATTAATCATTCTATTTGGAAGTTGCATTGTTTGATCATTTCTTTTGATTACATGAGAGGCATTACGAGTACAAATCCTTTTCATTAGTTTTTTCCTGTATGTATGAGTTTAGCTAGGTCCTTTCTCCTACATCTAATACCCCAGTGAGAAGTTATATACTTATGGTTTCCTGAAGTTAAATGCTAAGGGGTGTGAGCCCTAATTGACTAACCTATTGTTGGCAACAACAATGAGAGAAAACTGAGAGGGGGTGGGGGAGGTGAATCAGTTTTCTACCAGATCTACAAAATCAACATAAATATAGATTTGATAAACTGCAAACAAAAACAAAGATAAGAAAATACAGAACACACAACACCAAGAT